>NC_133974.1:99698659-100013497 GCF_047716275.1 Strix uralensis | reverse complement strand
CCACTCCTACTGAAACAGAAGGACTTACCAAGCTTTCTCCAACAGAGAAAGGACGTGCAGAACATATGGACAGAATATGAAGAGTTCCGTTAAACAGAGCATTTTGTTAAAAACTGAGGAAAACACTGACAGTGCGATAAGGAATATGTAAATTTCTTAACATGCTTCAAAAAGCTAGAACATTGTTCCCTCCTTCCCCCTGAAATGTATTTTGATAATTTCCAAGCAGACGGCAAAGAAAAGGAAATTATATCAATCCCTTTGGGGAGAATGTGACATTCTGACTTCTTGAAGCCTATGAAGAGGTTTATAAACTTAAAAAAATGAAAAAGACGAATTTAATCTTTCCAGACTTGTCAAACTTGTCTCAATTAATTTTTGATGACATAATTAGAACTTACCGCTTTAATGTGCGCCTTTTTAGTTTACTTTTCAAAAGATTTTATTTTTAAAGGCTCGGGGAAAACGAAGGGTTTTGCGGTGGGAACTGGAGCAGGAAGAAGGGGAGGACTCTGTGTAGGTTTGAGTGCTGATTCAGAGTACTCTATTAAGCCAAGAGAGATGAACTCATTTTTTTCCTCCCTTGGGGAATCAAACAAGAAACAGGAAGTCATTGATTCAAAGTAAGATCATTCACTCCGCAACTGTAAACAGTGTATTATGTGCCCATAAATATTTCCAGAACCCATTGGCTTGTTGGAAAATATGAAGTAAATTATTATAATCTCTAACAAACATCCCACAATAAAAAGAGTTATTTTCAAACTTTTTATCTGTAATGTTTATACAGTGGAATATTAATTAGCTTGGACATTGAGAAACTACTTGGCTGGACGCATTGTTCAGTGCCAGAAATCCATCTACTCAAATGTTTTGTCTGTTGAAAGACAAACAGTTTTAACTCCACCCAGTAATACTGCGCCCTACCAAAAAGCAAAAATTCTCCCACTACTTGATCCATTTGTGTTTTCACTAACACAAACAACAAAATATCCCGCTGTTAACCAGTTGTTGTCTTATGTAGCTGTAATTAGTCAAAAAGGAAAAACATTATAAAAAATCCTAAATAGTCTAAAACAAAATTGCCGTTCGTCGTTACTTAGGAGGGCAGAATCCAGGCTGTCCAAATCAATCTGCAGCTGAAACTTCTGCTTCCTCTGTAAAGTAGGAGAAGCTGATGCTTGGAAGTGCCACCTTCCCCCCTTGAACATGGGGACTGCACAAGGAGAGAGGAGCAAGGATTAAGGACAGGACAATGGTGAGCAACCTGGTTCCCTGGCAGTCCAGGGGGTTTTCTGCCAAGCTTAAAAGAAAAGGAGAAATGGTAAAGGACACTGGTCACCAAGAAGGCTTGCAGCTGAACTGATCGTGTGCTTAAAGCTTAGAATTCATGTGTTGTAGGATCAGGAAGCTATGTTAATAACATGCTTAAATCCCAGTGATTCCATGGGGATTCCTGAATAGGGATGGTTGCAACCTCAGGTTTAACAGTTTGAGTCATAGCCTGCAGGACCAAGAGGAAGAGAGAGACAAGAATGGAGCAGTTACCTTCAGACAAGTGATTGTGATGATCCTCTCCTTCCTTCTAACTTAAGATATGGAATGAAAAGAACAAAAAAATAGGGTACGTGAAAGGAAAGAAAGTTTTGAGACAGCTAGTTTTTCACCTGCTTAGCTATGATGAACTCGAGAGAAACTTGAGACATTGAAAGTTTAGAAGAGAACTAGAAAATACTAATGTATGGAAGAAAAGTTAAGGACTTTTGGAATCCTACTCATGACTTTCATCTTTCTTGAGATGCTCTGCCTTTTCCTTTTTTCTTACTGCTCTCAGGAACAGTCGAAAAGATGAATCCATAGATCCTTCCCCTCTAGCTGATGAGAGCTTGGCGAGTGAGTGGAACTGGAGCTGCCTCCTCCAACAGTGGGAGGAGGGAGAGTGCTTGAACCCAGGCTTCTGAAGGACTGGGCAGTCATGGGGAGGGGGGCTCTCAAAGATGTCACATTAATCCATGCTAACTGGATCAGGAGTTGCAGTATAGAGATCTATATTACACATGATTTTCCTGTGCCAGCCTCTTTCACCACACTGAAAACAGTTGCTACTTGCCTTTCCTTGTCAGTGTCTCATTGTCTGTGACAAAGGTGACAAACATGCAGCATAACCTTATGACTGGTAATTTCTGTTTGTTGTCATCTTCCAGCTGCCTTCCACTGAATGGTGTTTTTAGGGCTGTTTGTTATTTTGGCGATAAATTGAATACTTAGGGGGAATTCAAACTTTATTTTCAAAGCCAAACCTACATGTTCAGAGCCCTGCAAAGGCCAGGGCCTTTGCTTGCCATGGAGCTTCTTGGACTGAATGGTTACATTCAGCCATCCACTTACTCTCTATTAAGCTGTCTACAAATAGTTGGAATACAACAGAGCCCAGTCCATCTGCTTACACACAGATGATTTTCTTGGCTTCTCACTCAAACCATGATGAGCCAGCTCTCATCCTGAATAATTTTTCCAGCAGTGCTTGTCCAAAAGGGCACCGAGTTTAATTTCCAGAAGGCACGAGCAGTTAAATGTAGTTAAAAGCACAGATTTGAACCCAAAAGATGCATGAATCAGGATGTCCTGAGATTGGCAACAGCTAATGTAAGGGTGTTGTTTTTCATGTGGAGGACCCATTAGGGACCATTTGCTCACCTGCTTTACATTTGGAACCATAAAGGCAATTTGATTAAGCATTCAAAACACTTTTTAAAGCCATCTGCCAAACATTAAACTTGCATAAAACCAAATTTGCTACCAACTCACGGGTAGTTACACCTATATAATGCATTTTCTTAGCAAAAGCTCAGTTCTCTACAAGCCTCTTCTATCTAAGAAAGGATATATACAGTAACTGAAGAATAAAATGCGTGATGTGTCTTTGCTTATCAAGGAAAATATATTGCAGGACCAGAATAATAGAAGAAATTAAATTATGATAAACCTAAATGTTATCAACAGATTTCAAAAATCTCCCCATTATGATAAGGGCCTTTGTGGACTAATGTACTTTTACTAAGTTTTATGAAACCGTACATGTACAAAATTCGGGGGCATTCTTGAGATTTATATAAAATAAGTTAGAATATATGTTTTAAAGAAGTCAGACATTAAATACAGACTCAATTTGACGTGGGGATTTTTTCCTTTTCTTTTTCCAGCATAAATATGGCTGAACTTCCAGAGCCAGAAGGTACTGTAAACTGGAAGGAAAGATGTTTAACTCTGGAGTCACAGTTAATGAAATTTCGTCTCCAGGCAAGCAAGATCAGAGAATTGTTAGCAGAAAAGGTAGGTCTCATGATATGAATTTTAATGCTGTATAAATGATTTTATTTGATGATCAGGGCTGATCACATGTCATGGTTTGAGATTACAAGTACTGGGTTTTTTTCAAGAGGGAAAAAAAAGGCATTGTAAAACAAAATATATGGAAAACAGTTATGTTTTAATGCTGTGAAAGAATTTCACACATTAGATTTGCCAGCAAGAAGAGATCATTTTCAAATAAGAACACACTGGCAACTCTCCTGCAGAGAAAAATATGTATCCAGTAATCACTTTTATAACATTGAAGTTAATATCTAACACATTTTTTTAAGTATTTAAGATCTGATTTAAGACACAGAAATCATTGGGGAGAAAATCCAGAAGTATTATTTTCCCCACTATTCTGTAGTATACCAAATTCTGTAATTTACCAGACTTGTTTTTCCTGTAATAAGACATCTCCAACTATGGCTTATCATATTTGAAACATAAAAAACCCGCCATTATATTTACCTGGCAACACTTTCACAGAACAAGGAAATTAAAAGAATACAAGGGACAAAACATTCTAGACAATCTTGGGGACTCTGTTATCATTAATATTGACTTCAATGAATTTCTAGTTAAAAGGTTATTTTGTTGAAACTACTCTATTCTTCCTAGAGCTAAATTTTCCATCAATTGATCCTCCCAAAAAGAAGACTAAAATTCAGATCCATTTATAGTACGTTAGAGTGACAATACTTTTATTTTATACATTTATGTTAATGCTTCTCTTTTGTGAACTTATCTGATCTCCCTTTGAAGCCATAAATACATTTAGCATCCACATTTAGCCCTCCTTAAATCATTTCCATTTTATTATATTTTGGTGGAGCCAAGAACTAAATGGTATTCAAGCAGGAAAAACATCTACTTTTGTATTTATGAAGAACCATAGGTGATGTACACAGTTATGTGCTCCGTTCCTTTGACAGCTAAATTAACCATCAAGTATGTTTTCATGGAGATATCTATCTTAATTCTAGAATCTTACTCAAAAAAAACTTGGTCGCTTCACTGCTCAATGCCCATAACCATGTCTGTGATTACACTGAACAGCATACGCCCTGGACAAATCTCTGCAGACCTGCACTGGTCACTGTGGAAAGTAACAAATGACCTACTATTTTTATTGTTGAGCCAGTTTTTTAATTCATGGATGGACATTCCCTCCTACTCTGTGTCTGTTTCTTTCCTTTAAACACTTTCCAAAATCCAAATAATTATATAAACCAGATCTCCCCTATCTGCAGCCTTGGTGATCCCCTCCAAGAACTTCAACAGTTTTGTGAGCCAACACTGCTCTTTATAAGGGCCACTTTGACTCTTCCCTCACCTATCATACTTACCCACATGCCCCCTAATTCTGCTCTTATAGTTTCCACTAATTTGCTTACTACAGACATCAAACTTACAGATCAATAGTTGGTTCAACTGTATCATCCAGTTCATGACTGAATATTGTTTGGCAATTTGTTACTATGCATTTTATCTATTCATGCCCTTGTCTCTTCTCTGGAGGTATAAAACCTTAATTTGAGATGGAAAAAAATGGAATAAAGAAATCTAGTATTTTCTGGATAGACTTTTTTCATTAAGTATGTATTTTTTATTAAAGTGAACATGAAAATTTACAGCAATGTAAAATCGTTGTGTAATAATACTGAGTTCCTCTGGATTTGTACTCCAAATATCTCTGCCTTCACGTGACTAAAAATATTGGTGTTAGAAAGCAGTGTAGTTGAAAACTCCTTATTCTTTTACCCAATTGCAATCCTGCACTTCTTCTGCATGGCAAACTCTCACTGAACAGGTATTGCAGAATACTGAGTTTTGAAAGTATGACCAGCTGTACAAATGCCATCCATTGACATTTCATTTAAAAATTAAAAAAAAAAAAGAAAAACTACTTGTGTCCTGCATTCCAGTTGGCAAGGCCCACAGATGAGTTAATAAATCATTATCATCAGTCTTGGAGGAGAACATCCATCAAAGAGTATAATACTGTCTGCTGTAACACTCAGGAGATTACTGGATGCTTACGTGGTTGAGGCTGTTAGATGCCATATATCTCTCCTCTCTCTTTACCCCATTTGCATCACTACTGTTCGGGATGGAAGGCAAGTGGCTAAACACTGGACATGACTTTTCTAGGGACTTTCCAGCAGCCACAACTACCATGTTTTATGCAGCTGCTGATGATTATTGTTTTGGCAACCAAAAAGTTGAGATTCATGAACAGCACTTCACAAAACTATCTGGGTTAAAAAAAAAAGACTTTAGTAGTTTGAATGCTTTCTATTTGACTTTTCACTTTGTTCAGTTTGCATTTACAGGCTCTTAAGTGCTAGAAATGTCCTCTTAAATTAATAGAAATATATGCATAATCATATAGTTTCAGAAGTTGGCATTTAAAAAAAAAAAAACAGAATAAGAGGGATAAAATCACAAATCTTCAGCACTGTGCCTGAAACAAAGCATTCAAAGGAAAATTACTTATTCTCTCTCATCTGTGAGAAACGCGGCGCCAAAATAGATTAAAAAATCTTAAGAACTTGTCATGTTACTGCCCGCCTTAGCTTTCTCAGAAATTTTAGAAAGAGTGAAGTGTTTACAGGAGGTAAAGGAGAAATCTTTTCTGTTGAAGACCATGGGTCCAACAAGTATTCAGTTGGGATAATTTGATATATTACTGTCCTGAGCAGAGCAGTAGCAGACTTCATGAAAAATGATCCTTCTCCTCTCTTTTGTCACTTTGACTTTTTGAGATGAATCTTTCATTCATAAACTGGAATTCAGTTGGGACATGCATCAAAGATTGGTCAGAGCTCAACAAAATTAAACCATATTCATCTGCAGATTTATCAGTCTTGCACAATTCCAAACCAATTTTCAAAACAGGCACTAAAGTCTTAGCTATATTTTGGTTTCATTTGTAACAATCCAGTGGTTATTTTCCACATAGTTTTATTTTTAAAATTACAAATTATACAAGCAATTCTCAGTATTTGTAAAGGGAAAGATACACTCGCACTAGTTTGAGATTAAACTGCATGGAATTTTTACTTAAAAATATATTTGGGAAGTAGCAAAGTGAATAATGAAGACCTGATTGGCCAATACTTGATGGGCATCCTGATACTAATGATGCGAGGAGAATACAGCTGATGTCAGTCTTTATAGGTACTTTCTAGATTTGTTACCTGTTACAGAATGAAACAAATTTGCAAAGCACGCAAATAGTTCTTACTCTCAGTTTGATTAGCACAGGTCTTTATTTGTGGTTTTGTTTACAATCATGTCTGTGCTATGAAATGTGTACTAAAACATTGAACAATAGCACCAGACAGCGTTCTATTTCAAAATAGCAACAGAAATTACAGTACTATGGCGTGACAGATATAAAACCCTCATGGGTATTAAACTATGTAATTGTTGCAGAAAACAGAGAGAGAGTGATACTGTGGCAAAACAGGTGGTCTCTACAGGAAGGTGAGAGAAGCGAATTTGTGGTAATTCTTCGGTGTTCCTCCTCTGCATGTATTTGAGAGACACCTCTTCAAGACAGAGAAGGGAGTTTGCATCCTATTACACTGTGTGTATGACTTGTCAGAAACTGCCATGGGGTTTTTACTCTTCTAAAACCAGATTTTAATACGGGTTTGCTTATCTATACTTTTTCAATATTTGTGTCTGTGACGTATGTTCTTCTGTAGATATATCCTGGCAGTGGATTAACTGAGATACTTTTCTTATACACTGGAAATCAAATACCTTTGCAAAGTTGTTTTATTTAATAGTGGCCCTGCAAATATATGAATTATCAACATGGGAGTCTTCAGTATATTCTTCTAATAAATGTGCTCTAACTTTAAAAAACAAACTATTTACTGGGTTCTGTAAGTCCAGCAAATACTCATCCTTGAGCCTCAGTGGTTGAGGAGTTTGAGAAATTTGCATTATAAGTTCGTTTCAGCAGCATGGCTACAAGAACTTAAATTTTGTAGTGAACTTGGGGAGAAGAAGAGAGAGGAACAAAGGAATATACAATGTTTTCAGACAACTAATTGATTCACTGTTGTTTATTTGTTTGGGTTTTTTATTTGTTTTCATTTTGCCAAGTAAAGAGTCTATGTTTACAAATGTAACATGCAAAGAAAGAGACCTTGTTGGAGTTTCAAGCAGAAGCTGCTGCTTAAGTGGGAGAGGTCTTTACAGGAATTTAAGGAATGATGTAGAAAGTATCCCTAGCACGCCAAATTTAGGATGGCTGTGGAACTGAGTTCTAAGTAGAAGCATTTATTAATGCAGCTTGAGTCCTATCCATATGAAGAGTTTACTAAAAAAACCTTTACTGAATAAAAGATTACAGTATTCTACTGCAAGTTTAGCTCCTAGCTGACATTTCATGTCCTTCTTTTCACAGTAAGTACATTTTTCACCTAAAATACGTCTGCAACATCAGGTATAAAGTTAATGTTTTTCCTATCACTAAAAAATCATTTTAGTAGAAGAACTACATAGCTGTGTTAAATTTCCTCTTGGGCAGTCTCCACTGAATTTCTTTTTCACCAGACCCCGTAAGGACTGAATATGGCACTATCCCAAATGTTGCATTATGGGCTGTCCAGTAATACTCAACATTCACGTGTATGTCCCCAAGTTTGTTTTCTTCAGTGCTGAGGGTTATTATTTTATGCTTTGAATGATTTTCAACAAATATAAATGATGAAGAGAGAGGATTCTTTTCATATATATATTGATTTGTTTGCTCTTAACCTTCCATTTGGATATTCTCTGTATACATGCTGAGCTGGCAACCGAGTGTGTACATGACAAATGCAATCCTATTTATACTTTCTGTACAGATTATGAAAATTGAATGATGACTGATTTTTAGACCAAATACTATTTCCAGTATATTCAAAAGCATAACGCATTCCTGACTTTGTCTTACAACCCAACAGTTAAATCCATGTCACACTGTATTTTTATTCATTTCACAGGTGTATTTATGGTATGCCATTGGACATTTCAGAACGAAGCAGATGCAGTGTGTTTTGTTATCTGTGGCATGACAATTTCCAGATTAATGTTTTCAGAGGAAAAGTCCATAACGCATCTGACTTGTGCAGTGATTGCCAATATGCAAATTGTAAAAAAGCACAATGAGTATTTCCATTTGCATTCAAAGGATTATGAAGGGTAAAGTAAAAAGGAGCAAAACGCTGTAGTACCAAAATTATTAAAATGAAGGTTATTTTTCAGTATTTCAGTTGCTCTTAAAAACTTGTGTCATGGAAAATAATTCAGATGCAATTAGAACGATACAAACAGGAGAAAACAAGTAGAGTTAAAGAGAATAAAAGTTAAAAGTTTATATGGTTAGAGTCTTAGGTTTGTTTACACCTTTTTAATACCTATACCGTTTTCCCTATAACTCTATTTTTATCCTTTGTCTAAAAGTTTATGCCATGCCTTTTTATAAAAGTGGGACATTTTTTTGTTTCACTGGTTTTGTATGTCTTAAACCTACATTCTTTCTAGGGAGGGTGAAGATGGAAAAAAAACAACAAAAAAAAGAGAGAACTCGGGAAGCAATAAATTAGCTGTTCATGTAGAGGCCAGGCTAGGTGATGGCATGAAAGAGCGCAGCCCTTGCTGTGAGGCCAGAGGATGAGTATCTTCCCTCCGGTGGTACGGAGATGAGGGGACATCCGTGCTATTCCAGCCCACCTGAGATGGGTAAGCGAATGGAAGTTGTGGAAGCTGTGATAGTGGGCAGACACCTGTGCAGACCCTTAGCCGATCTACTATTTGTTTAGCATTTCACCTGCAGGAGCTACAAGATGTTTTTTCTCTCTTTTTCGTGGAGGGAACTCTTTTTGCACTTAGAAATTATGCATTTAATTTTCACTCCCTCAGAGAGTATTTTCAGACTTTAAATATCTGTTGTCATGTCTTCAAACTACATTATGCTGCCTTACATATATTTCTGGAATCTCTTGCTCCTTTACCATCTGTGTTTCCTAGGTGTCCTATACACTTCAATTTCATGAATAAATTCAGTTTCAGTCAAGTTTTCAATTTATTAAACTTTGGCAGTGAGTGGTACCTTTGATTCTTAAGCCATCACCTATCAGGCAGCAGCATGGAAAAAAGGCCTTCTATTGCAGATTTTCATGTTGTGGCTTTAATAAGAACTCACAGTTCACTGAGGCAGAAGTAGCAGAATTTCCACAACTGCAGTACAATGATCAAAACAAAACAAAGCAGGCAGCTGTCTTTTAACACAGATGAACAACCAGTGTTGATACATTTCTCTTTTCTTTTTAAGCACTATATGAGACTTCTTCTTCCTTGCCTGCCAAAGTGCTTTGGTACATTCTTCCATCTTGCTAAAGAGTATCTTCACTTCTTTGAAGATTTTGAATGTTATGACAATGTCTGTTTGTGCTGGAGTGGTGGTCTACATGCTTTGTATGTGATTGTGTCTCTGCAGTTTATCAAGACAAGATCTGAGTTGGAAAAGACGACATCCAGAAAGTGAACGTTCCTAGCATTTTACCAGGCTTAGGAAAGTCCTATGACTGACATTGAGAAAAGCTCAATTATTCAGCCAACATTACATGCTGTTTATTTGCCCTTCACTACAATGCCTCTCCAAATCCCACTGCTAAATTTAACTTTTTTAAGTCTGTATATTTACAGGCAGCTCTCCTAGACTACTAAATCTGCAAGAGTTCCCTCCCTGGGCTTTTCTGTTCTATATTTTTACTGTATATAGTTTCCAGAAGAAATCATTAATTTTACTACAGTGAACTCAGCTGAAATGTGAACAATTTTTTTTTCATATGTACTTTTCGTCCGTTTAACAAGCACTAGGAAAACATTTTGAGCTAAATAATTATTCTTAAAATCATGTTTAAATATTGAAAAGAACTTGAAAGACATATAACTCAGTGGTAAAACTGGTCTCATGTCATGGAGAGTGATGAAAATTTTGAGCCTGATCATTTTGGAAACTGAGCAGATGGAGACTGATAATTTTTGTAGGTTTCATTTTGTTCCAAGGAAAGGCTTTTGTGCTAAACATAGTTCATGCGAATGAGGTGAAGCACTGAAAAGGAGAGTTAAGAGAGACTTGCAATTAAGGAGTGCCTTTTGTCTAACTAGGAGAGCAGTGCCAGAAGTTGCTGTACTTAGAAGTGGACAGGATTGTGATTCTGCACATCAAGACTGTAGAACTACTAGCCATCTTCAGAAGCAGCAGGAGTGTATGTATGTGTGTGTTTGTATACATACATACATACAGACATATATATAAAATTGGCATCAAAGACCCAAATTGCTTTTACACTCCATATTTCCGACCACACTTGAGGCAGAGAAAAGAGAGAATCCCTGTGGTGAACAGTCTGAACAGAGAGAGATAAAAAGAAGAGGGCAAGGTGGTTAGATGGCAAATTTGCAGAGGAATAGTTGACACTGCTTTGTTCATGAGAAGAGCTGTAGCCTTTTACCTTTTAATTGGTATTAAAAATGGAGAAGATGAGAGAAGAAAGAAATGGGAGTGCACTGAGAAATGGCAGCTTGCAAGCTGCCAGGCTGCGAGCACTAAGCTGAGTTTTGCAGTAGTCGTAACCTAAGTGAGCATTCAGGTGGGATTTGAAAGAAGAATAAGGCCATAGCTTTTGGGATTTAAGCCAGATAACTAATTCTTTTATCTAAAGATTTTTTTTCATGTAGGAAATAATAGCAAACAGTAAAAGTCCATATACCATGAACCAGTAAAATAGTGAAGAAAATTGACCATGCTTGATCTTTGAGTAGCTTAAGGAACACTTGAGCGCCATTAAAGACTTAGCCTTCAGCATTAGTTCTTTTGGGGAGAACTGTCACAAAGAGAAGTTGGGTTCAGAAAGCAGTTCTTCATTCTGATGACTAAATCCACACTGCTGAGAAATATTTTTATAGGTTTCATCTTGTTCTAGGGAAAACCTTTTGTGCCAAAGTATTGAATTTCATTTTTTACTGAAGGCATATTTAGTTTTATAAATATAGGTAGGTCTGAAGTATCATTTCCTAGATACATGAGACAAGATGGATTTCTATTAATTAGTTAAAATTCAAAGCTTTTTTATAAAAGATTAAGTCTTTCTAATTATTGTGTTGCCTTTGGGATAAAAAAATCATCCAGTAAAGAACAAAGTATATCTTACCCAAGGGATGTGCTAATTCCTTCTTTACAAATTATCTTCTTGTTTATTTTTCCTGTCAGATACTAATATCTTGATTTTACATCTTGATTCTTTAGGTGTTTTGTCTATGTGGCTTAATTGGTCAGGTCATATTTTAAAGTTTGTTATAGTTTATAAGGATTTAGCACCGTCCTTATGAAAGATACATAATACATAGAAGAGAAATTAGTGTCAAGACAGGGAATAATGTCTGAAAATACGGATGGAACCTACCCAGTCAGCTTTTTAATAAATGAGTTACAGAAGTAGGAGGAGTGTTTTCCTAAGCTAAACCACCAGAAGAGAGACCTTTTTGTAAAAGGAGTAAGTCATGCTTCTAAAACAGTTTTACCACTGCTTTTAAGTAACAAATGTATGCAAGGCTTTATACGTGTATAGATTGGGCATACCATATTTTAAAACATGAAAACTGGTAGTAGTCAAAGCCACTGACAAACAGATGATTTGCTTTTAAGCAGTACTGGCTCTTTTCTTAAGGAAATGCAGAAATTTATTGAAATACTTGGGTTTAAACATAGGAATATAGAACCAAAAGGGGAAATCTTGGTCACATGCCATGCTCTGGAATATCTGGCATGCATATTCTTCAAACCATTTGTAAACTTACCAAGCACCACATAAAAAGTCAGATCTTTTGCCTTTATAGCTTCTTTTAGAAGGCAGTTCCAAAATCTGTTTTAGTCAATATGGAAAATGAGGGTCTTCTAATTTCCAGCCTATGTTTATTCATCACCTGTTTATATCTGCTTGCACCTTTGAAAGACATTTGTAGGTGTGCTTATCCCTCACTTGCTTCTCCTATTTGTTTACTTATAGAAGCAACCATGTACCCACGTTTCTTCAGTTTTGGTAATCCTATGTGATGTGAGGACTGATAGTTCACTAAATCTAAAAATGGACAGGTTTACTACTTTTCTTTTTATGTGGAACGTTATTTTTCAACCACAGATGGTTTGGGCCTTTTTTCAGAATGAAGAATTGAAAAATTGAAATGCAAGGAAAAAAGCAGACTCTAAACATACCGTTCTCAAGTCACTGGAAGTTCTGCATTTAATCAATAGACAGACTGTATTTCTGTTTCAAAAACATTAGGTTTTAAGTAATTTTTTCTTTTTGAAAACTCTGACCTATTATCAGCATGCTTTCAAAGGCTTACAGAGAAGTGATGCTTTTCTTTTTGTACATAAATGGTTGTCTTTTTTCCTGTATTTATTTCAAAAATATTTCCAAAAAGTCTGTGTAATACAACTGTGTTGTTTATAATATTAAAAATGAGGAGACAGTGTATTAAGCACTGATTAGAATGTAAATTTTAAATGTGAATGGGACAAGTCATTTTGTTGCAAATTGACTTGGATTAATTTTTTTTTGTTGTTCCTATAAATAACATACATTTTCACATCTCAAAAAGGAAAGAATTCCAACAATTTTTATTTTTAAAATATTTCCTTTAAAATTATTAAATAACTATTTCAAATATCAGGGGAATTATCAGTTTAGTTCTGTACTTTCTCTCTTAACAATGATCTGTATATATATAAATAAATGAAAGTATCTATACGCATAGATGCATAAAAAGGAATATTTTTAAAATTTATGAGTGATGACTTTTGAGTTTTATACCCTTTGGTGATTTCGGGCAATACGTGTTTTAATAAAATGAAAATTTCTTTACTTGCACAAAAATGTATGTTGAACATTTCTGAATACAGTCAAGAAACTTCCAGGTGACCTTTGAAAAAGAATCGCTATATGATTTGCTTTTTTATTGTAAAAAATTCCCAGTGACTGTGTGTTGTGCTTCAGTGTCCAGACCTCCAAGACAGTACACCTCTTTGCTTTTATTGCTGCCATGTTTCTTCAAAGCATTCACATGTGGCATTTCTGTCTTCACTGTCTGAATGAAAATAGCTCAATTTGATGAGTGTCAGATGTAGAGTGGTTATTTCCTTACTAAGTTTAAAAACAAATCTGTTTCTAGCAACAGATGCTTTTCCTGTAATTCAGATAATTGATGCAGCGTGCACTAACACTTTCTGAAAATTATAAGAGGATTTTTACACTTAAAAAGAGAAGGAGAAGGTGCAGGTTAAAGTAGCAGTCTGTTCTTCTGTACCTGTGTTGATATTGTTCTTCAGTCAGTATGCATGTATTTTTTGTTCATGGGCCTAAAATGTTTATTCTTTATAATTAAGATTGTAAAACCAAAACCAGTGTAGATTATGAGAGGACACCTCTGAATCCTTAATGAATTTTGGAAAGAGCCTGCACTAGTCAGATGTGCGTGACAAGAATATTCCTTACAGAAGGGTTATTGAACTGGGGCATTATTTCAAGTTATTTCATTCAGGACATGATAGAAAATTAAGCTTAAATATTGTTCACATGCCAAATGTTATCAGTGATATGCTAGCTCTCCGTGTTTCTCCTGGGAAGCCAACTTTATGTCTGTTGATACTTTACAGACTGTAGTTCGTTCAGGAAATGTCTAGCCTGACAGCTGATATATACTATTTAATTCCAGTGATACTGGTGATTTGCATAAATCCATATAGAAAGAAGCTGGTGGGACAAAGGTCTAATTCAACAGACTTTTCTTTTTTCAAATCACTTTCTGTATAAAGTCAGAGTTGGTCATCAATATTCAAGTTGCAGCCATAGGTTCTTTCTTCTGCTTCTGTAAAGCACAGCCTCCAAGTGTGGATATGGCTACAGTTACCTGCCACTTCCATCATGAGGTTCAGTTTAGGTAGTATTTACCTTATTTATTTATTTATTTGAGGATCTTAAACTATCTATCCATAGTCTGAAATTGTCTTCATAGTCGCTGGGTAAAGAGAATTTACCACTGCATTTTATTCTTGATGAATTCAAAGCATGACTTTTCATTTAAACAATTAGCTATTAGTCCAGTCACATATTTTCACCTTCTCTCTCTCTCCTCTCTCTCAGTAATGCTGTGATCATTGTTATGAAACTTCTTACTAACTTAAGAAGGTTTAAGGTTAGGTTTTCTTTCTGAAGAGAAATCCTTCCCTTGGAACTAGTTCCAATCTTCTGCCCAACAAGTTTGATAACCTTCAGAGTATCCTAAAGCAATAATTTTTTCTCTTGAACTTCACAGGCCTGTAGAGTAGCAGACCAGTCAGGGTATAGATGTAAATCACATTTTTCAGGCAAAACCATTTTGTGGATTGGTTAGAGATTATTTATGCAAATAGGAATTTTTTTTTTTTTTTAAGTTTCATTATTGTTACACTAGACACTGCAGAACAAACCTATATAAACTCTAAATAAAGGGAAAATCAGGACTGACTTTGTAATTGTTATATAGCATCAGATTATTGAAATGCTGGCCAATTTAACTGTAACAGAGGTGCTCATGTTTGGTAACTATGGTATTCCATTCTTGCTGAATAATATAGATTGCTTCTTTTTTAACAGGAGCTTCCTAAAATAAATTGAAGACCCTGTAGAAATTTTCCAAATAAAATCTCGCATTTGGTTGTTGCCAGGAAGCTGACTGACGTATCCGTATTGTGAGATTACGCAAAGCGTCTTAGCATACCCTATTGAAATAGTTAACTCTTAAAGAAGCAAAAATAAACTTGTTCTTCCATATTTAATCTCTGAATGCTATTTTTCTTGATAATTATTCTGTCAGCTCCTTTGGCTTCTAACTTTACATTCATCTTAGCAACAGCTTTATTCAAATCATATTCTTTGTCCCAGTAGTCTACATGAACATGTTACTATGTTCCTGGCCCTGTGCAGCAGTATGTGTTTCTAGCAAGAGGTGCATTTTGCAGTTTCAGTGCAGAAACATGGAAGGAACTTAGGTCTTTAGAGCACTGTATTATCCAGAACTCAAATTGTTGTGTAGGAGAGCAGCACTACTGCTTAATGCTTGTACGGTGGTTCAGTGATTATTAGATACTGCTAGAGAGACTAGTTGTTTTCAGGTGTAAGCCAAGTTAGAGCTAGTTGAGCTGCAGTGGCAGCTGAGTGGACCTGGCAAGCAACATTTTCAGGTTTTACTTCAATTTATTAAAACTGCCAAGTTTCAGATATGACCTTACAGCTGAAATTAAATTTACTTACAGGACATAAATAAATTGCCAATTACTGCCATGGCAATCATGTGCATTTACAAATTGTTTGACTGTGGAAATTGATGAACAACTTGATATTCACCAACAATGAATTTCAGATTATAAATATCTGAAGGAGTTTGCTGATGTAGTGTTATAGAATATTAACCATGTTCATTGCTGATAAAATAGCTGCACTTCTACTTGGTTTAGCATAGTGCTTTTACAACAGTGGAATGTTAGTTGACTATATATTCAGAAATAACCTTGATTTCTGAATCCTCAACTCACTAAAAGAAAATGTCTTTTGATATTAAAGTGAGTCTTGCAAACCAAACTTGTATCTGAGTGTAAAACCAAAAAGACAGATGGAAAGTAACCTTAGAATTCAAAATTCTAAAAATTAAACTCAAAGTCAAAATCTCAACATGAAGTCATATAAATATGAAATTAAATACATGTGACCAGAGAGGAACAAAGAAGGTTCATCTCCCTGTCCATCTGTCCAGACTGTTAGTACATGAATGACTGGGACGATCATTTCCCTAGAAGTGTTCTTGCAAAACACCTCACTGGGGACAAGACCATAACCATACGTATTGTGAAATATTTGTTGCTCTTGTATCAATAGTGTGTTGCAGTATTATGATGTGGACAAACAAGTATTATGATGCTTGACAAACCTGATCTCTTTCTACGACATGGCGACCTGCATATTGGATGAGGGAAAGGCTGTGGACGTTGTCTACCTTGACTTTAGTGAGGCCTTTGACACCGTTTCCCACAGCATTCTCCTGGCAAAACTGGCTGCTCGTGGCTTGGATGGGCACACGCTTTGCTGGGTAAAAAACTGGCTGGATGGCCGGGCCCAAAGAGTTGTGGTGAATGGAGTTAAATCCAGTTGGCGGCCGGTCATGAGTGGTGTCCCCCAGGGCTCCTGTTTAACATCTTTATTGATGATCTAGACGAGGGGACCGAGTGCACCCTCAGTAAGTTTGCAGATGATACCAAGCTGGGTGGGAGTGTTGATCTACTCGAGGGTAGGGAGGCTCTGCAGAGAGACCTGGACAGGCTGGAGCGATGGGCTCAGGCCAACTGTATGAGCTTCAATACAGCCAAATGCCGGGTGCTGCACTTGGGCCACAACAACCCCCAGCAGCGCTACAGGCTTGGGGAGGAGTGGCTGGAGAGCTGCCAGTCAGAGAGGGACCTGGGGGTGTTGATTGACAGCTGGCTGAACATGAGCCAGCAGTGAGCCCAGGTGGCCAAGAAGGCCAATGGCATCCTGGCTTGTATCAGAAATAGCGTGGCCAGCAGGGACAGGGAAGGGATCTTACCCCTGTACTCGGCACTGGTGAGGCCGCACCTCGATTCCTGTGTTCAGTTTTGGGCCCCTCACTACAAAAAGGACATTGAATTACTCAAGCGTGTCCAGAGAAGGGCAATGAAGCTGGTGAAGGGTCTGGAGCACATGTCCTACGAGGAGCGGCTGAGGGAACTGGGGTTGTTTAGTCTGGAGAAGAGGAGGCTGAGGGGAGACCTCATCGCCCTCTACAACTACCTGAAAGGAGGTTGCAGAGAGCTGGGGATGAGTCTCTTTAACCAAGTAACAAGCGATAGGACAAGAGGGAATGGCCTCAAGTTGCACCAGGGAAGGTTTAGACTGGATATTAGGAAGTATTTCTTTACAGAACAGGTTGTTAGGCGTTGGAATGGGCTGCCCAGGGCAGTGGTGGAGTCCCCATCCCTGGAGGTGTTTAAGAGTCAGGTTGACATAGCGCTGAGGGATATGGTGTAGTTGGGAACGGTCAATGTTAGGTTAAGGGTTGGTCTAGATGATCTTCAAGATTTTTCCAACCTAGATGATTCTGTGATTCTGTGACTTCAGGGTTTCATATTGTATGAGAAAGTACTGGAAGGTCAGTCACAGCTTTTTTATGTTAGTGAAAACTCATTTTCTCCATTTTCAGTTTTTGATTGATAGAAATTGATGACGCTGTGTCCTTGTCTGGATGAGGTGCTGAAAGTACATAAAACTGTTTTGTGTGATTGACAACATAATTGGGAAGAGAAAAAACCAGATGGAGAGTGAAAAAGAAACTGAAAGATGTCATAAAGAGAGTACAAACAGGACAGAATGAAACTGATCATTTTAAAACCAAGCAGTAAGCTGGAGAAGGAATAAATGGTTTTCATTTGCATTATTTATATCATACATTTTTCTATGAACAATTTTGAAGCTGAATACTGAGTATCCCAGTGTTAATTATTTGATGTTTCATCCTCTTCAATGAACTGAGGTCTTAGCTAGTTATTTCATGAGAGCCAGTAAGTCCTTAAATCATGGAATACCTTGTGTACTTTCTAGTGTTATTTCAAACCACAGTTTACTTTTTAAAGAAATCGTAATTGTGTTGTTCACCAAAATCAGACTAGAGAGCTCTTAACAAAATGGAACAAAATTTAAACAAAATATTTCTCTCTGACCTCTTCTGTTCCATAGTGTTGGAAAAGCCTTCAAAATAAATCATGTAAAATGAAGGAGTTTTCTGAGGCCCTGGGCAAAGGTTGAGCCTATGATTTATTAGGCATCATTATAAAGTAATGGATCAGGGTCTCTCACCACTCATAAGTGACGTGCAGTGCTCCATGTTGTGCTGGTCTCTGTCTTCATCCATTTCTACTGTGGATTTTCACATTTTTTTTCCATGGAGCACCTGAGTCTACCGTGTCTCTTCTGCCACATACCTCCTTTCATGCAGAGTGGATGAGTCTGGGACAGGCCTCGTAGCACAATTTCTCCCTAAACCTAAATTTGTCAACTTCAGAAGGATTAGCAGCCAAATTGCATAATGTGCCAAGTACACTTTACTCTTGCCAGTTTTGGAAGGACATGAAGAAGCTTAGCACTTTCTAAGATTATAAGCCTGCATGAGGAAAGTTTCAGGACTATTGTCAAAGGAATTTCTACTCTTGGTAGCAGGAAAAAAAGCAGTATATCATATATCAGACACAAAATTATGCTGTGAAGAAAAGGTGTCTTTTTTTTTTTTCCTGTAGAAGAATCTTAACAATGTTTTAATACAATCATAATGATGAATTAGCTTCCCAGCCTGACACATGGTTTGTCGTTTTTTTATGCTCCTGCCCACAACCTCTTCTCCAGACCATGAAAATATGTTTCACTGTGGTATTTCTGGTGAAAGGTAGAAGGAATGGCCATTTTACTGTATTTTTTTATATCTCTACAGATGCAGCAGCTTGAGAAACAAGTTATAGATGCTGATCGTCAAGCAGAGAGAGCTTTTCAGCAGGTATATATATCAATTGAAAAATATCTCCACTAGCTATTACTGTAATGAAGGGAAATTCAGAAAATTGCTGTTCTAAGTATTGCTCAAAAGGGAAAAGATGGTTTCTTTTTACATCTATTGATTTGTCTTACCAGAGATGTTCTAAGACCTTTCTCTGCTTGCTATCCAGTTCAGTTCAATAAAGTCAAAGCTAACAACACAAATCAAAAATAGATACATGTAATAAGCTTCCTCATTGATGGATGATGAGTTTTTGATATATGATGCACATGGAAACAAAAGGGGGAGGAAACAGTGACCTCTTTCAGAAAATCTGTAAGAAAATTAAACGAGGCTATCCAATATAGTATCTTAATAGGATTATTCTACATTGTTTGTTCTTCATGTAGAAGTTACGTCATCTAAAGAAGGACATCATGGCTAAATATTTAGCCCAAATTGCCTTTTGATTCCAAATGGCAGATATAGCTACTGCAGACATTTTATGAATGTATCTCTGGTATTCCCTAAAAGTCCTTCATATCTTATCGTGAGACAAATAGAAACAGAAAATTGTAAGAATAAAAATGTTCATATACAAATTTGGAGTTAGAAAACGTTCCTGACTACAAGCCAAGTACTTTTTAGCCATTTTTTAGAATGCTTTTGATAATTTGCTGGGGTTTTTTATATTGTGCAATTGTTTATTTATTAAAACGCTGTTTATTAAGCTTAACAACAGATCCCTATACATAAATTGCATTCTTTCCATACTGGCATTTCTAACAGCTTGTGTGTTACAAACCTAAAGGCCTCTCACGGATACTAACAAAATCTGGTCTATCAGTGTTTTGCCAATCCTGTTGGTATTAGATGCATACAGAGACATAACGAACTGTGGAATTTCTTCTCAAGTAGGCTTCAGAACTTTGCAGGGTTATCTTGAATCTTAAGTGTGGGGGCAATTTTAACAGTTCATTTTGTGATTAAATTGCTACCTTTAACTTGGAGTATTATGTTTCTTAAAGTCTTATGTTTGACCTTCCAAATAGGTGCAGGTCATGGAAGAAAAATTAAAAGCAGCTAATGTTCAAACGAGCGAATCAGAAACCAGGCTGTATAAGAGATGTCAAGATCTGGAGATCCTGATACAAGATAAAAATGACATAATACAAAAATTGGAGCAACAACTTGAGGAACAGGTTAGAATTAATGGTGTTACAAAAGATGAGCATCAATTCCATTCTTAATTATGCAAAAGGAAAAGAAAAATTAAGACTGAGGACAGAAAAGTTTAGCATTATTTCTGTTGTTTGATTAAAGAGGTTCCCATTAGAAGTACATAATTTGAATAAGGTTTATTCACTTGCAAATTATGCTCTGGCTTCCTTTGAAAGAACATCTGACTTTTAAGAGGGTAAAGATGTTCTTCCTCTTTACTGTCTCCTCTGCTGAGCTTTCATTTTTCCTAGAGGAAAGAGGAACAGCAGCCTCTGTGAAGGGCCTATTCACAATTTTTTTAAAAATCACCATGTATTGCCCAAGAGACTGAATTACTTCAAGCAATCTTGGGATTTGTGTCTGAAGATAATACTCAGGCAGACTATAATACTCAGTGAAAAATACGCTTATGTCAATTTTTTTCCAGAAGCAAATAAGACTGCAAGAAGCAAAAATCATAGAAGAAAAAGCAGCTAAAATAAAAGAGTGGGTGACAGTCAAGCTCCATGAGGTATAACTCTTGCTACAATACTTATACAGAAAATATAATGGTGTGACTGGATATCCCTTAGGCTTTTTGACTGTTAAATGGCATTGTGCCATAGTAAAAAAAATGCTTCCTAGTTTCATTGATCTATATAGTTATTTGCTTGAAAGAGGAAAAGCAAAAACAACAGCACAGAAGGCAGGGTATCCATGTCACTGAAATTCTGATGTCTAATTTGTCTTTATGGAGAGAGGGCCCAGAACTAGTCTCTGGAAGGTCTACTTATCTCCACTAATTGAGAGAGATTAGCTGGCAAACTGAGCTTGCTCAAGCAGATGCCTAAAGTGTGAATAATCCCCAGAAAGCCGACCAAGTCTGTTGAGGCCTGGCAGAAAAAAGGACTTGATCATTTTTTATTTTCCAATGCCCGCAGTACTCTTAGTCATGAATAGTTTCAGGGCCACAGGCTCTACTCTCTAAAGAGACCAGTTGTTTCCCTTATTTCTCTGCTGTGGTGAGATAACCATGTCTTGCCTTGCCTAAGGCTGCCAGTTTTGGTGTGCAGCTGTGCTTTCTCCTCATTATGTGTATTGAATTAAAATTGCCTGTAAAAGCTAAAACCCTACTCTGTTGTGAATAACTGGAAATTATACTCACTCCAGTTGAAAAACAATTAAATTATTATTATTAAAGTAGGATTCTAGAAGTAACATTTACTATTAGTCTGCGAGGGGAGTTTTCAAAATAATTTAATAAAAATGCAGTTAAGTTTAGCTAAAATTATCTTGAAAAAGTTTGGACAAAATCAAATATGACTCAAACTATTTACTTAGTTTGAAACATGGAGAATCTCAAGCTAGTTTCACAGAGGTAGCTAGGTGTCACCCAATGGGAAGTGGGATTGCTGGCTCCCCTCTTTGTGATATCAGATACTCAGATTCAGATCTTCTCTTTGCCTAATTTGGAGCAGGAGTTTGAAGCAACATCTTTTAACTCCTGGTAGTGGGCTACAGTAGTGGGTTGCTGGGACTTTTCTTCCTGTAGAGGGTCTGGTCTGTGTAAAGTTTTTCAGTACCTATTTTTTCAGTCTCTGCTGTGGGATGGCAGAGGCATTAGCACCATCATTCCCTCTAATTCCTCTGCTTGCTTTTGGGTTTGCCAAGTGGCACAAAAGTTTGTAATTCTAGCCCTCTGCTTTTATTAAAAATGACAATGTAGATTTCTTTTTTCTCAGTTATTAAGGCTTTTTAAAGCAGTCTTGGGTTTGCTTGGTTGGGGGAGTGATTTTAACAGAAGTTGAGCAAATAATCATTGCAGGGAATTTCAGTGTTCAGAATAAACAAATGCCTAGACTGGCATTAGGAGAAATAGCAGAGAGGAGCTTAGCATTTGAACTAGCTTTATCCTTAGATAAACAGAAATTCAGAGGAAATCTAAATGACATAATGACTGTAAAAATTGTTCCACCAATGGATGAGATTACATTTTTATGCTTTTAGTTAGAGGTGGAAAATCAGAACCTTCGCTTGATCAACCAAAAGCAAACCAAAGAGATGAAAACAGTACAATCTAAACTGCAAGGTAAATGTACAAATCTTTTTAAAACTCTTTATATATGGCATACTTCTTTCTATTCCCTATTAATTTGTGCACCCACATAATTGAAATATTCTGTGAAATCACAAAGATTTCACTTAGTATGAATTGACATCAGAGTGACTGTACATGAAGGTGTTAGGTGCGGGAAACACAGACATGCGGATGATCACACAGTGATTAAGCAATGCCTACTTTAATATGGTGGACAAGCCTTTTATAATGCAGGTGAAAATCACAAGATACAATCACATGGTACAATTCTTTCTGATTGGACAGTTAGCTTTGCACATGCTCCTTAAGCTCTCTTCTGATTGGATGAGAACTGCCACATCGACATTGTACAAACTTCTCTGCTCAGACCAACACCCTGAAGTTGTTTAACTTCCTGGGTTCTTCCTCATTCTTCCAGGGTCATCTCCTCGTCACATCCTCGCCGAAGCTGAGGCTTTGCCAGTCTTGCTCATATGCAGGATTGCTCACGCGTCCGTTTTCTCGCAGGGACTCCTTCCGAATCCCCACAGTTAGGCAAGCAAGAATTTAATTTAATAACACGCAGACAAACCACACCTGGTTTTTGTTGGGTGAATGGGTATCTCTGTTATTCAAGAGGCTCTGCAATTAGTAAGATTTGACTGGATTTATGTCAGACCTTTGCTTTTTCTTCTTTATGGCATAGGTGGTCCTAGCACTGTTAAGGAATAGATTAATGTTAGTCTGCATCTGCTTTTTCTAGCAAATGCTCAGCTGGGAATCAAAATTCTGATCAAATTTTTTTAATTACTACATTTCACTACAGTGATCCAAAACCTTAACAGCCACAGTATCACCAGGTTCCTCTCCAAGTAGATATAGTTAATTTAAAAACTATAAAATGTAAATATGGGAAAGAGAAATGTTCCCTCCAAAGAACATTATTTTGCATCAGTCAGAGTTGAATTTTATTTGCCACCGTGTTGCCTGTTCACTAACTTTCTTAAGTCTCTCTGAAGGTTCCCACAGTCCTCTCCATACTTGATTGACCTGACAACTTACTATCATCTGAAAATCTTACTTTGCTACCTAGCCCTCATTTCTTGATAATGTATCTCATGTATATATGTACATACACAGATATTTAGAAATGTGTATATGTGTGTCTACACACGTAATATGCATAATATCTGAAAATATAAATATTTACAAAATACACAATATGAAGCTTTTAAAGTAAGATACACTTCTCTGTTAATGAGGAAGCTGGATTGTTTTGGTTTTTGCTCTTTTTTGATCAGTAGCAATTCTGTATACTTCAGCACCTAAAAGCTTTAGTCATCCTCTTCTGAAAGATCTATGGAAAGGCTTTTTGAGACACTAAGAATTTGTCAACTGGTTTTCAACACACATTTACTGATATGCTCAAAAATACTAAGAAATTTATTAGCATTTGCCGTGTGCCTGCTTGTAACAGGCTATAAATTATGATCATGTGGTACTGTTTTAAACAGTTTACAGATATGGATAAAGGCCTTTTGTTCCTGGATCTGCCACAGAACTTTTTTATAAACAGGGATGGACAGCATTGTTTCCTATCAGTTTCTGGCAAAAAACTGTCCCTAAGGACAGATTTTATATTCTCAGGCAGTTATTCATTTTATGCTTTTACCTTGTCTTGAAGTCCTCCATATAGCACCTATTACAGCTTCTCTTAATATTTTTATCTGAAGGGAAGTCCACCACATATTTTAATACTATTGCTCTACAGTCTTTCCCATACTGTATGTCCTAAACCAATCCATAAGTTTAATTTCAGTCAGCAGAATAAAATCAGGTATTTCCACTAGGTTTTCATTCTGTATTAAGTGCATGTTTTATATCTTATAGCTGTGAAATTGTTAAAAGAGACTTTTTTTTTCTTTCTATACTAAAAAATCGATCTTTAAGAACTAAAAATGTAGCTCTGGGTTTCTTTTGATATGGGGAGATATCAGGTAGATTTTTATTCCTATAATAAAGTCTTTATTATCTTTTTGCTAAATTTTAATTCTCTTAAAACCCCCTAACTTTACACTGGAAGTAAAGAGACCAGTAGCATAGCTTGCTGATCTCATTAACACAAGATTTCTGAATTACTGTTCTTCAGAAGCTACGGGCAAGAAATCTCTTACTTCAACACAAAAACCTGGAGAGTGTCAGCGACTAAGCAGTTTGACTTTTGGATGCTTTTCAAATAGAGCAAGAAGTCCTCAACCATCTCCTAAGTTTGAAGAAATAAGCAAGTCTTCATCTAAAGAGTCAGACTACACTGAAGGCAAAAACATGCTAGGTACTTAGTCACCAATACTGCCGTTTTATTCTGACACAGGTGGAAAACTCTGTCAGTGTATCCAAATCAGCTGTTTTTCAAGTACATAGCAGTACTCTCTCCATCTTTAATGCTAGTCTCTTTTACTAGGAAGAAATCCTGTTGAGCACTAGAGTCTCTATAATACCACTGATACATTGTTTGGTGCTTCGGCGGCAAAGGAAAGAATATTTTGTGGCCCTGGTTTAAGGCTGCTAGTCCCCCAGCGAGGACTGTTATGTTTTTATGCCTGTGTAGAGTCTCACCCAAGTCCAGTTTCTGGGTATTTCTTCTGTGCTATCACTGGTGTCCCAGTGTTAGTTTTATGCCCCAACTCAACGAGATCAACTCAGTAATCTTTCATTAGTATGATCAAGGTCAGAAAAACCAGAAGAGTCTCAGGCATCTTTTCACACCGTTGTTTCCTATCCAAAGAAGTAGAAGGCTCCCTGAGCAGTTCATTCAAATTTCCCCGACAAGCCCTGAAGTCTGGTAATGCCAGCAAACTGGTATGCTCTTATGCTATTATAAGCACAAGCAAGTCCATTGCAGTTTGGTACTTCCTTTAGGCATTGAAAAGCTCAGGAAGGAGCCTGTTTCTCTGGTCCTTAATTTGAGTCCCACGGTGCTATTTATGACCTCAGCATTTTCTCCACCGTTAATCATGGTACCCAAAATTGCAAGTTGAGGTCTGTAGAAAATCAGAAACTGAAATGGATCCTATTAATATTTTGTATATTTATATTACACCAAATTAATTATAAAGGTGGATATGTATTATTATTTCCGTTTTTATAGATGAGAGAATTGAAGCAAGATTTTTTTTTCAAGAGAAAGGATAAGAAATAGAACCTTAGGCTTGCCTAGATGGAAACAAACCAACTTTTGTGACTTCTTTACTTTAATGGAGACTAAGTAAAATCCTTGGCGTATCTACCCCACTTTAACTTCATACAGCTATTTAACTTTCCCAAGTGTCTGTGCAGAAAAGCCCTACTTCTTGCACATAGGCCTCACTGAAATGCTGCAAGCTATAGCTCTCTCTTGCGAAGCCAGGTAAAAGAGAACAGCAGAAGCAAAGCTATTTTTAATACAGCGTCTTTCCCTAAGCATTTTTCATGAGCCTGTCCTGTGTTCTTCAGCACTCACCACTGAGAATGAAGTAATAGCTTGCAGAAGAAATTTCTGTGTATAAACACTGTAGAAATGTTCAGAATACTTGATTTGTTAATGTAAATTTTTTCTGACAAGCTTTTATAAAACTTTAATTTTCCTTAGACTTCATAAAGCAGCTAAATTTATAGGCCCTCTTAAGTCTCTGGGGTTTTGGGGGTTTTGTTTGTTTGTTTTCATACATATGTGGTTTACATTAAAGTATGGCTCCTCTGATTATCTTTACATTTATTGCCATTTTTCGTTTGGCTAGAACTTTGAGTAATGTCTGTTACAGTTTTTTGTCAAACATCATTGCAACTTCAGTTGCACTCAAGAATTTATAAAATTTTTCTTAGGGTTTATTATTTGCAATATTAAAAAACTTAAATATGCTTACGCATATACCTACTTACTATTTGCAGACATGATGACAAAATTGTTTAGCAGTCAGGCTTACTAAAGTAAGTTTCTCATGTCCATTATATTTCTCCTCTAGAGAAGGATATCCTGGAAACTACCTTTGCTGGTCCTGCACATGAGACCAATAAAGGTCAGAAGACATTGCCACAAAGTTCCTCTGGATCAGAGCAGAACAAAAATGTGAGAACAAGCTGTTCATCCAAAGATATAGACAGTGACATGTCAAAGAACTCCTGTACTACTGGGAGTGACTGGAGCTCAGACGAGGATGGAGGAGACAATAAAGGACTGAAATCCAGGTGTGCATCAACTCTTTCAAGCCACACGTCTGAAGAGAATGCAAGGTACAGTAGAGTGGGAAGTGAAATGTATTTGACAGCATCTGATGACAGTAGCTCTTTATTTGAAGAAGAGAGTTTTGGTGTTCAGAGGACTCAGCACAAGAAGTTACACTCCTGGCAGCAAGGGTCACAAAGAAAATGCCAGAACAATCCAGGTGGAAAGTGCAACTCTGACTTCACAAGTAAAAAGAAAGACCAAGATAGTTCTTCAGATGAACTGAGTAAGAAATTTCAGTCTCAGAGACTAGATTATTCATCCTCATCCAGTGAGGCAAATACCCCAAGTCCAATCTTAACCCCTGCTTTGACACCCAAACACCCAATTCTAGCAACTTCTTCAGGTTCTCAGTGCACAACACCATCAGATTCTTCCTCAAATTTGCCACCTCCAAAGTTACGGACACCTAATGTGTTTAGTATAAATTCAGCATTAGCAAAGAAACACCTAAGCCAGCCCCAGCTGAGTTCTGATAGAATGTTTGGTAGAAATAGAAATGCCATAAGCATGATACGTCCGTGGAGACCTCAGGAGACAGACATTGATCTGGTGGATGGAGAAGATACTGATATTTTAGAGAAAATGGAGATTGGCCGTCATGAAGGAGTGTTTACCTATGACTGCACTGAAGCACAAAATGATGAAGCCCAGGAATCTTGTGATACAACAAAAAAGGGTGCTAGCAACAAACCTCCAACCCCTCCATTACATCGATTTCCTTCCTGGGTAAGTCAAATTACAGATATTTTTCCTATTGGTGAAACTAAATCATTTTCATGCATCTGTTATGATTTTTGTTGCCTCTACCTTTCTTACTCTCTGGTGACGAGATAGGGTGTTGCCTTAATTGGAACTAAGATGACAAAATCAGGAGCAAGTTTGATTTGAGGCACAGTATTTCTGCTGTTGAAAAACATAGTCAATATTTTTGTTGATAAGTCCAATTTTTTTCATGTCACAGCTAAGTTACATATGTCCTTTTGAGTGTATCAAAGGAGGTAATGCTTGTGACGGCATTTATTTATCTTAACACCAACAGAGCCTAAGAGTGCTGGTGTCAGTGCCTTTGCTCTAACCATTGTACCACTCACAATCTAGACAATTAAGTCGACAGAAGACAACTACAGACTGAAGAAGTTATTGCTCACATTTCCAAGTAAAATTTTAAAGCCATCAGTCAGAGATTTAAAATACATATTAATGTCTTACACAAAATCCAAAATTAACTGTGTCAAGACTCACTGATTCTGTAGTTCCACAGAGATTATGAATGATTCAGAGATCAATAATGCATTAATGTAATAGCTTCTCTATGTATATATTTTAGTGCATATTTTTTCATTATAGATTTTCTTATTGTGGCCTTTTAACACAAAACAGTTGAAAAGTTGCCTCCTAATGGCATTTCTCTGTTCTTAACATACAATCTTCCATCAAAACATATTCTCACTATAGGTTTTTTGGCCCCTGATAATAGTATTTTTAAAAATAAGTTAACTACAGGGCAAGCATTGTGTGAAAAAAGGTTGAAACAGACTGTGGATATGAATATAAAACAAGAATGCATTTTTCAGCTGCTACTGATGATCCCATTTTATCAACCTTTTTATCACATTGTTGCACTGACTCAAAGACTAGGAGGCTGTGGGGAGGCTAAACGGAAGAAAAGTAATTGTTGTGTTTTAATTATCTACCATCAAATCCATTCTGCTTGTATAGGAAAGCAGAATTTATGCTGTAGCCAAATCTGGTTTAAGGATGTCTGAAGCTTTCACCATGGAAACTCTTAACAAAAGTAAGTGGTTTAGCTGTTCATTGTCTCATCAACAAAAATGCTCTTCTTACGGTGATTTGTAAGCAAGGACCAAATGTATCATGTTCCTCTAAGATATTTTTATGAAGATTCAGTTATCTGCTGTTGGAAACCTAGAAGATCATTGGTTATCTTCCCATTGTCTTCTACTACCTTGCCTCTTGCCTTTGTGCTGAATTTGTACTTTGTTCACCCCAGTTTTCATTGCAATTCATTTTGAAGATTCTATACCAGGTACCAAGGTAAGAGATTATACTTCCAATTTAAAAAGGGTTAGTGGTCATGACTACAATTTATTTATACTCCTTAAGACCACTGTAAATTTCAAAAAGCTATAAATCTCAATTCCAGAACAGTTCAGGAGGTAGTTTGCTTTTTATAGCAGTTATACAATGCAAAAAATTACATTTGAATTTGGTTAATTGAGGGGTAAATGAGGAAGGTCATTTATAATATATGTTGCTTTTTTAGGTGCTGTTTCACTAACTTCATACTCCATATCTGGATTATATACATCTCTGATATATAAGAACATGACCACTCCTGTCTACACCACTTTGAAAGGGGTAACTATTACTGTTCAAAGGAAATTTTAAAATATCATTAGGCTTCACATCCAGGAACCTGCTATTTCGCATTTGATTCTACCATGCCAAATATGTCATAAGATGATGTTTAGAGATCACAGAACCCCAGAAGTAATGGAAATGTCAAATAGCTGGAAAAAAAAATACTGCTGCTTATAAAACGTTACTAGCCCGAGTCAGTTGTTAGGTTTCTTGCTGATTTTTTCCAAAGGCTTGTTAATTATTAAACAGAGCCACATGGTATTCAGTGCCATAATTAAAAGTGTGTGTATATGTAGAAATGTCTTTGTGTCGGTGCCAAAGTTGTTTATAGTCAGATAGCCAGCAGTAGCTAGTCACAGCATTGTTTGTTTTCTGGCAGCCTTTTGTGATTTGGAAAGACCCATGCCTTGAGCTACCTCAGGTTTCTGTTCTAAAGTGTGGGGGTGGTTGAGTATACAGAGGGGAGAGGGAATTCAGTTTTATGTTAATATCTGTGTGCCAAAACTCACAACCCAAGTAAGAACAGCTTTGAATGTTATGAAGCCAGCAGAGCTCAGCCACAGTATGAAGGAAATGACTGATACCCTTTATGCAAGGTATCAAAGAATGTTTGTGTTAATTTCTGCAGAAAGCAACTCAAATAAGCAACAGCCCATTTATAGATGAGTCATCAGGATCTGAGGAAGAAGACAGCTCTCGGTCCAGCTCAAGAACTTCTGAGTCTGATTCTCGAAGCAGAAGTGGTCCAGGTAGTCCTCGGGCTATGAAACGAGGTGAGCAAAAACTGTAAGAACAAGTAACTAGGCAGTTTATATGATCTTCTTAGAAATTGATTTCTTCCTTAAACAGCATGGACATCTTAAATCTACACTTTTATCTCAGCTGTCAAAGCCTAGGTCTACTATTCAAGCATGTTACGCATGGCTTTCTTTTTATTGCTGTTACTAGAGATGTCTTTTTAAGGCATTAATCTAGTAGCTGGCTGTTGTCTTGAGGGTGACTTGTACATTTGAAGCAAGAAGCTCTATTCTATCTATAGTCCATCATGCCAAGGACTTCCTGTGACCTTAATTGTAGGTAGGTAAAAAGGACATAGAGAAAGTAATTGCCATCAGAAAAAAACCCAGATATATTCAAGTTTATAAAACAAAGTAACAGTTTCATGTGATCAGAAAGCAGGTGGAAAAGTTCCCTCAACAGAGTATTTGTTTCTGTCATCTCATGCAATAAAGGACTCCTTTCATTTTTACAGTGATTGTCTCAAGGTCCTGTGCAAAGATTTAGTTAAAACGCTTGAATCCAGTAATGTTCTGTCTTTCGTGAAAGACAAATCTCACAGCTCTAGGTAACTGTGTGTCTTTCATCTGCAGAATTAAAATAATATGCTTCATAACATTGAAAGATACAACACTTCCTTATGGGGTGACAGTATGGGTGTTATATCCCTGCAAGTATTTCTTCACTGGGTAAACCAAGGGAGACTAAAGTCTAAGATCCCAGTGAGCCCAGGTGTTAAGATCCTTCATTATACATTGCTTTAGAAATGCAAAATAACATCATTCAATTGTCTCTGTTATACATGTTAAAATCACAGTTAGCAGGAGCTCCACTCAGTCACACTTGAGCAAGTAGATAGAGCCACTGGTCCACTAGTTTTCCAGTGCCAGCCACACATGACATCGAGTCCTGTTTCTAGCGATGTAGTTACAGTTTTGCTACATTAATGTGAAAAGGACCCCATAGTTTGTGCTTCCCAGCGGCTCCATCTTGCTGACCGAGAATCAGTGCCACAGCTGCAGATGCATCTCATGTTACATGCTTACGCAACAGGAAAGGTACATTAGCTAATTTAATAGCTGGTTTCACCTACAATTTATATCTGTGTCTGTAAAGTGGAATCATTCCTTTTGTTTGTGCTTTCTTCTCGGAAAATAGTCCTTGTATTGTTTCATGCATGAAAACCTTTCTTAACCACAAAACACATATGTACATATCTTTGTTGATCACATTGCTTAAAAATCTAGGCAGTCATAAATTTCACAAGGCACATAATTAGCTGGCTGCGTATTTGTTATTAAAGATCCTACATGAGAAGAGAAGAACCCACTCTGAAAGCCCAGGTGGCTTACCAAAGCAATCAGTGAGAAAAGCTTTTTTTTAAAAAATAGAATTGGCAAATGAGTTTGGAAATTAATGAAACAAAGGAAACAAGGCATCTTCTTTTCAATCTTGGAGAGTAACCTTTTGGAGTAGAACACTAGTCATTACAAAAGGACATGTTCACATGTTTGAAAATAATTATTTCTATGTTGAATAAGGGAGGAGTTGGAATTTTTATTGCTGATTCCCTAGAATCGAAAACAGGGTGCATTTTTTTTCAGCATTAAAGCTAATAAACTCTAAAAATATTCCAGAAATCTGGAATTCGGATTTTTAGAAAACCTCAGCATAAAAATTCATCCTAACTGCAAAATACAGTCAGTCACCTACAGCTTCAACATATAGCAGATCTTGAGCATAGCTTCTTAGTACACAAGCAGTTGCATGACAAATCCAGATACTAGAGCAAATGATAGAAAGGGGAAGGGGAAAGTTGGTTAGTTTAATTAAAGATCCTGTAGTTGTTTCCTAGCGAATGAGTATGATGCATGGCACTCCCTCCTTAAAAAAGCTGTACTAATATAACAGAAGGTGATAATATATAGAAGACATCTGTTGTTTCATTCACAAGTGACTTAAACTCTGTTTAATGAAGAAAATGAGATTCAGGTATTAGCACTATGCTAATAGTTCAATATGCTGATATTTTAAAAAATGCTTAATTCTTGATGGATTTATGCTGATACTTGTGTTTGCCTGCAGATTCTACTCAGATATTCTTTCTGCATGGATATTCTGATCTCATTTGTTTCTAATGTAATAAAATATAAAGAAACATCTTTATTCTTTTAACACAGGTGTGTCTCTGTCTTCTGTGACTTCAGAGAGTGACTATGCTATTCCTCCAGATGCATATTCAGTAGATACAGACTATTCAGAGCCGGAGCAGAAACTTCCTAAGACTTCTTCCTCATCAAGTGATAATGGAAAAAATGTGAGTACTGAAGTTCTGTGAAGAAGTGTACCTGTGGTGCTCTGTGTGTATTTATGTTCAAAGCTGCTACCAAATCTCTATATTCAGTCCTGGTGACTCACAGACTGCCTTATGAGTACAAATAGCAAAATATACCAACAATAAATGAGCCATATAAGGCTATAATGATTGAAGGGAAGTGGAGGATAATTTTGGGCTTTCTATATAATGAATGGAAATGGGTAGACAACTCCAGAAGATAATTCAAAGCACTTAAGATTTTCCTTTCTTGGAACCTGTCCTGGTATCAGATTGCATATGAAATACTAAAATCAGCTTTAAATTATTATTTGAATATTCAGGCAAATAGAAGGTCATTCCACTGAAGGAGTTGGAGGCATCAGTAGAGAGCTATGTACAGTAATACATTTCTATAGTTTTCTCATACAGGGAAAGCTATGGATCAGGGAAATCGTAAGTAGAGCAGTATGTGAGGACAGGTCAAAGAAACCAAACCATTATGTGGTACTGGTCTTCTGTCTCCAGAAGTTTTTTAATGGCCTGTGTTAGTAGTTAGTGTCTTAACATACAAGTGGATTGACAGCCTGGTGGTGAAGACAATTTAAGCTTTCTTCACAGAGCAAAACTGTGAACTCTGTTCCACAGGCGTACACACTGAAAGTATGTCTGTGCTGAACTCTGAATTACAGTCCTCTATGTCTGGTCTGTAGGTTAGGCCCTGAAATTGGGAAGAAAATATATATTTACATTGTATTAATTTTGTTCCTTGTATAATACAAATAATTAGAAAGTAAACTCAGGAATCATCCCATTCTTCATTCTTTTGTATAGTTCTGGGCAAATCACTTACTCTCCTTCATGTACTATAACTGTAAGTAGGGATATTAATTAGTTATCCCATGTGCATGGCATTTGTCTTGATGCTTGTAAAAACTTTGTCGTTGGACTAAAAGTCTCAAGTTCTGTAATTATTATTTAGCATGCTTGTAAGTCATTAAAATATCTTTGTGTGTGTGTATTTATACATATCTCTGATGGGTATAAGTATATATGTGTACCTAACTACTGTTTATCTAACTTCTAAATAATCAGGAACCTTTGGAAAAATCTGGATATCTGTTAAAAATGGGTGGTAAAGTAAAGACCTGGAAACGACGGTGGTTTGTGCTTAAAGGAGGTGAATTACTATACTACAAATCTCCAGTAAGTACATGTAACGTATCTGCTATTTAATATTAGATTGTTTTTGCTGAGAATCTAGAGCTGCTAGAAGGAAATAAATGCATTCCTGGTGTCTGAGCTGTTAGGGATTGATTCAGGACTCAGTTCCGCAACAGGTGTACAAGGTACTCAATGTCTAACTAGGAAGTATTTCTCAAGATTAATGTTTAAATGAGTTCTGTAATTATTTGTTGGTAGATTTAAAATGTTCCTTTTCCATTCTTTCCATACAGAGTGATGTAATTCGAAAACCTCAAGGTCAAATTGAGCTAAATGCATCTAGCCACATTGAAAGGGGTGATGGAAAACAAACAATTCAGGTGCCTGCTTTTCTCATCTGTGTTTCAGCGGGTATTTATTCCCTCCATCCCCAAAACCGACCACTTGTTCCAGTCCCTGTTGCACTGGAAGTCCAAGTGTGGAGTTAGAATTAATCAGTGCCCTTTGATTGGAACCAAAGAATCATTTCAGTTACAGAAACTATAAAAAGGCCTATATGTAGTCTTGTTTGTATTGCTACAAAGGTCAGATCATCACGTATGAGATATAAAAAAGAGAGTAGTCTTGGGGCCAGCCATTAGGATTGAGAGAAGTTGTTTGTCTGAAAGGAGATAAATTGAGTTTTCTCAGCTCTGCTGTCCTGGAACTTTTCAGATGAAGCCTTAGAAAGTCTGCTCTGCCTGGTCACTGAATGTTTCGTTAATTGAAAGTACTTTGGGGTAAATAAACCCCCAAAGTTGTGAAACTACATTGGGTAGTATGTGTTACAACCCCCACACTGTGGGGTCGAATGTATAACGTTCTTAAAGCTCAAGACTCTTCTGTTACTACATAGCTGACCACAGAAAAACGAACATACTACCTGACCGCAGATTCTCCCAACATCTTAGAAGAATGGATCAAAGTACTACAGAATGTTCTTAAAATACAGGCTGCCAGCCCTCTTTTCATACAGTCTGAAATCAAGCCAACCGTGAAAGGATTACTTACAAAGGTAGGAACACTTTTCTTCCCCCAATCTGCTTTATTCCATATTTCTTAAGAATAATATCTAGGTGAAAATGGCCCTACAATAAAATAAATACAAGCAAAACAGACATATATTTGCTTTTGCAGTACTTTACAATGTGAACAATCCAGAAGGACTACCAACTCACCCACTTTGGGCAATATTTTTCTTCTGGCTGCTTGATTTGATTTGGCTTTTCTTTTTGCCTTTTTAATTCATTAGTTCCTGTGTTGAGTTCTTCATTTGCACTTCAGTGATATCCTAATGCAGCATATGTTTCAGTAGCTAATTGACATACCTTATTTCAGTGGAGTGCTCTCTTTTTCTGTATTACTCACTGGGACAGATCATTTCAAGATAATAATAATACCGTATAAAAGGAATTTTTCTCTTTTAATTCTTCCATTCCAAAGCTAAATGAAAAACTCACATTGGCCTTACTAGGCTTTAGACAAGCACCTAATGCTTTAGTTCATATGCCCTTAATAGAGTTATGCAATTTTAATTATTTGTCTAGTAATGTGGAAAGGAATTTCAACCAAAACGTTTATTCCCAACATCACCAAGTTCAGAGATGGTGAAATGTAGTCTGTATTTCTCTGGCTTGTGCTTGTTCCTAATGTTCTTTAATTTCAGGTGAAACATGGATATTCCAAAAGAGTTTGGTGTACCCTAGTTGGAAAAATTCTGTATTATTTCCGTAATCAAGAAGACAAGGTAGGTCCCTTGCTTTTTTCCTCAGTGAATGGAAGATAACGTATTGCAGTAGAATTTAAACAGTAAGTTACAGATTTATTAAGGTACGATATGCCCCATTTATCTTGATTACCAAACATTTAGACTTCATGTCAACTTGGAAGGTTCCTATCTAATAGACAGTAATCCAGGACATGCCTATTGGTCTCCTTCTCCTACGGGACATGATATATATTCTGCATCTTCTTATCCCTAGACAAAGGGACCTGTCATTTAATTCTGGAAGCTGACCCTTTCTAATGTATGTTTGCAGTGGGCAGTGACTGCAAGTTTCAAGAAATTAAATGTTGTTTTTATCCCTCAACTGACTTACAAATCCTGTTCTTTGGTATGTCACTGTACCTCCATGGTGCTGCAAGAAAGGAGAAAAAAAAAAAAAAGCCTAGAAGAATGCTGAGTTTTCTGCTTTGCAGATGTGTATCTGTGGAGGGGATCTTTTCCCATTCCCCATCAAGATTATGGAAAAGGAGCTCACTGTCTACAACTGATGAGGTGGACAGAAGCAGAGATGGAGGATGGCAAAAAAAAGGGATGAGAAAATTATTTCTAAAACCTAGGGAAAATACTGTTTAAGGAAGAAAAGGGATCCAATCAGCTTTAAGTTAACTTCCCAACATCCCATGTCCTGTAAGACACAAGAAGCTAAGAAAGAGCAAGACATGGCTCTTCCACATTGGGCCTGATCTTTAGTTCTCTACCCACACTTCTGAATATTGTTGGTCCTATTTCCAGTCATATGTACCTGCAAAGACAGGACAAAGGACACTTCCTAGTCATACTTTTCACCTGTCCTTTTGCTCCCAAGGCATTGCATGTTGTCATCAAGAAACATCTTTTTAATGGAGGTGGGTCAGGAATGAGATTTTGGAAACTTCTATGAGAATTCTTGTCAATACCGCTGAGGTTATGAATATTTTGATTCATATCCTTATTACCTAGCTCTACCAAAAAGACTGCTGATGCTTGGCAAAATGGTAACAGTCCACTGAGCCATTATAACAAACAGTTCAAAAAAATATAGAAAATCTCATTTGTTACCTAATCTAACCAGATAATCACACTGGATCCAGTAATTCATAGTCTTTGTATAAGGCTAGTTATTCCCTTTGTTATCTTTTCCTTTTTAGCCATTTTTAAACATTCAACTAAACCTTACTTCTAGAACTGTATGAATAAGATAGCAGTGACCATCCATCAAAATATTCTATTTTAATTACTCTTTAAAAAAGTGTAATACAGAGCTAGGTGGTCAAATGACTAGCGTATTAATGTCTAGCTCATCTTACAGAGACATTAAAGTTAACTTCCATTTTCTCCTATGAGGAAATCTGTGTTTAAAGTTTCTGAATTTACACATTTTTACCATTGAAGATTTTGGGGTCTTAGCATGCCCTTTAGAAGCATCTAAGAATTTTGCTGTATTCTTGTGAATATTTCCCTCCCATTTGGAACAAGTTTTGCTGCCCTTTTAAAGCAAAATTGAAACTAATTTGCTAGCTTGTAATGGAATAAGAAATTAGCTTTTGTAAGCGGAATATGTATGAAAGGTTTCCCAAAGCTAGTTCATTTCTAACGTTCAACAATTTGCTAATTAAAAACATGTTTGCTGTAGCTGACGGTGTCTGTGCGGAAACAAATTACACAATCTGCAGTGGTTAATACAGTAATGGAGTCCATTTAAGTGGCCTTCTTTCAAAATGGAATTCAAATTAAAAAGTCAGCCAACTGTGTTTTAGTTAAACTTGGTGAATAAATCCGTCTTGACTGTTTGTATGTGAAATGGCACCTCTTGATTCTCAAAATCTTATCTTGTTCAAAAAGTTGAATGCTTCGGAAGCACCACAGAAAATGCAAATCGCCACATGTGTCTTTAATCCTTACTAGTGAGAGCACTGCAATAAAGAGCCACCACTATGTGATGTTTTCTTCAAAATGATTATTAACAGCTCACTTTATCAAATCACTATTCAAGAAGCCCACTCTAGATTGAGTCAAACTTGCCAGCTACTCTCCAGTATGGTATTTTCAATTTTTAACAACAGTATTATTGAGAATCCTCATTTGCTTTTCACTGGTGTTGATATTTCAAGACAATTTACTTCAGGCTTACACTTGAATGTGGCACATTACTGTACTGTAGTTACTGTAGTGCCCAACTATCTTTTTACCAAAGGGAAACAAACATCCCTCTCTTTCTGCTGAATCACTAAGCATTGCTGGACATCACGAACAACACAGAAACAGTAGCCAAGGCTTCTTCACTGCACCATTAAACAACACTCTTGTACATCGTTATGTCTGAACAACTGGAGAAAGAGCAGTGGTGCTGTGGGAAGAGAGGTAGCTTTGCATAAAATAGCCAGCAAGGACTGTCATCCTCTGTCAGTCCTATCACCAGTTGTGAAGATTGCATGCTGTATTTGTGTTCATTGTGGCTTCCTGTTGATAACAATTATGAAATAATTACTTCTGTGTAAATTTCCTTTTGAATGGCTTTTCATATAAAATATTTCCTGATGAATGATCATAACTACATGTACAACTTAAGACTCAAGTACTGTGATCTATCAGACTGGAGAATGAAACCCACTGAGAAAGTCTGCCACACAAAAAATTGACCTTTTCAATTTATAGCATGAACAAAATAGGTACATCAACAATACACTGCTGTCCTCTGAAATAAGAAGATTATAATTAAAGTTATAGGCTTGACCCAGGGAATTTTTGCTTGGAACCAGGTCTGGAAACCCTGAAGAATTACTTCTCTCACCCTGACAGACATTTATTGCATTAACTAGATACAGAGGCAGACCTGGAAAAGAATTTTTTTAAATCTTGCTTTCAGACTTTGGCACATATCATTCTCCTTCTGCTGTCTGCAACAGCTGGCTTATCTGACATTCCTTGGCAGGACTGAAAATGAATAAATACAAATGGGTATTGATGGTGGTTCATGTTTTCCTTTCTATTTATAGAATAAGAAATATAAAATCAGTGTGCACTGAAGCAAATATTTGCTCTCTCACCACTTCTGATATTTACTTTTAGTTTCCTCTTGGTCAAATCAAGCTTTTTGAGGCGAAGGTTGAAGAAGTTGATAGATCATGTGATTCTGATGAAGATTATGAGGCTAGTGGTCGCAGTTTATTATCCACACATTACACTGTTGTAATCCACCCCAAAGATCAAGGACCCACTTATCTTCTTATAGGATCCAAACACGAGAAGGTAATAAAAGGACTTTTTAATTGAGTTACAGTAACATGTCTGTGCATATGGTGCTGTGATGTGAATATTTCTTAAAGAAGAGAAGGACAATGACCTACAAGTCATCTGGCTTGTAGTTCGATATAATAAGCAAGGAGAAGGTCCTGCCTCACTAACATCAGTCAGAGTTTGTCTGCGAACAGGTAGGTAATTCTTTTTAAAATAAACAAAAATAAGCAGGCTTGCCTACATAAGGAGATGGTGCAGAATATGAAATGCTGTAATTGGAGAATTTTGCTTACATTACACTAACTTGTAGACAGACCTGTAGCAAACCTTCTGGAGAGGTTTTGGGATACTTGTTACCAATTTTCACTGATAAGACTAACAGTAGGGAAGACTGACTTACTGAAGTGAAGGAGAAGTGAGAGGTATGGTTAAAACCATTTTTATTATTATTGCTTTGTTGTTCTCAAGTTATCTTGTAGACCTCATTTTGCTTTCTGGCCTTATCCCCAGGTTATCAGAATCTGGCAGTTATAAAAAAGCACTTATGTTAGCTTTCTGAAGAGGAAGGGGAGAATGCCCTGATAGTTAGCCATGATTTCTGAGGGTAAAAGACTTCTGAAGAGAGCCCTGTCCAATCTTCCTTGCTTAATATTTATAACATGAATGCAGCTGTATTCAAACAAAGGCAAACTGGGCTTCAACAGGAGTGCATGGTAGTGTTTCAAGTTGAGAGCAAAATCCTGATGAATCATCTCCTTCCAACATGGAATGAGTAGCTGCTGTGTTTTTCTACTTTAGGACACGTGGCTTTATCATCTGACAGTTGCAGCTGGAAGTACCAGTGTAAATGTTGGATCTGAGTTTGAACAACTTATTTGCAAATTATTAAATACGGAAGGCGATACCAGTAAGTTTGGTTTTGTTTCAACATACTACTCTTCTAACACTTATTTATTGAATGTATTTATGAACTGAATTAATTGGAAAACCTATATATTTTACCCTTTTAGCTTCTCAGATTTGGAGACATCCTACCCTTTGCCACAGCAAAGAAGGAATTGCTTCCCCTCTTACCACATTGCCATCAGAAGCCTTGCAAACTGAAGCAATTAAATTATTTAAGGTAAAACCATAGCAGATGCCTTTTTTATTAACTGACTTACTATTTTAGCTAAAGAATGGCTATTGGTTGGCTTACTAGAGATGTTCAACAGATAAAAAAAAAAGAAAAAGAGAGGTTTACTCTTACTTTAGTGGAGGTAACTAGTGGACAATAGCAAAATGTCCCCATATTATCTCACCAAAGACTATCACTTCCAAAATAAAGAGATCAACTTTAGTTGTGAAGGAGCTGTTCAGGCTTCAACTTTTGGCCTTTCTACTGAGGTTATTGATAAAGTGCAAGTTAGTAGGAAAATCCACAGCTGTAATGGATGATAATAATTTTATCATGAAGTTCATAAGCCCCAGAGAACCTAACAGCATGGATGGATCTCTGTATTCAGAGAACTGTATCTGAAATACTATTTTTTCAATTAGATTTCAAGAAGAACTAATGGTAGGCAAAAGTTTTGCTGTAGATATATTTAAATCAGCTAGAACACATTTTAAAAATCAGAAGAAAAACGTAAGTTTAAGCAAGTCATGGATTATTTCAAATTGAGATAGAAGGCAGAGATTCTACTGCTTTTTAATTAAAAAATCTTTTCTTCATATGAAGTAGCTACTCTGAAAAGACTGATTAGGTATTCTAGTAATAGAGAAAATATTACAGAGTAAAATTCTAGAAAGTATTTCACAACAGTTTTTTGAATTAACTTTTAAAGATTTTGATACACCTTTAAAAATACCCAGATGCATCTCTCTCATATGTAGTAGTTAAAAGGCTTTACAATTAACAGACACATAATGGTTCATAACTGCTGTGCCACAGCTAGTTTTTTGAGAATTTTTGTATGCCAGTATATCTTTCCCAGTTAAAGACCAAATAGGTGGCTGATATCTATGAGAGGGGGTATGCTGTAGTGTCATTACCTTCTTTCTCCTCTCTCCTGCCCTCATGCAGGTAAAACTAGTCCTGAATGTTAACTGATAGCCAGGCTATAAACTCTTATTTCAGAGACAAAATAAAATCTTGCTGTTCCTTTTTCAGTACATTGTGAAATAAATTACAAGTTGGAAGGCATGGAGCTTGGATAAATGAACTTTCTCCACAGAACTTTTACAAGTCTAAAGACCAAATTCCCTGAAGCATCAACTATCTGGAGAATTTTGATGTAATGGTTTGGATCTAGAAAGGAATTCAAGTCAAGCACCATATGTTCAGTCACAGCCACTTGTAGGAAAACTTTCCAGCTTGTTTCTTTGAGATGTTTGAAGCACTTTAAAGAAGTACATCCATCTTATTTTTTGCAATCACGCAGCATGAAAAATCAAAAGGGAATGTACTTCTCTGATAAAAATAAATTTATATCTATTTGAAAATCACTTTCTGAAATATATTTTAGACCTAATTCAAATCACAGACACTTGCCTAAAATAAATAAATAAGAGATGACTTGTATGACCTTTATTGAAACTTTGTATAAATGAGTTTAAAGGTCAGGCAGGGAATTGATTTAGCAACAGATCAAGTCATGTTTCAGTTATTCCATTGCTTATAAAAATTAGTCCTGTGCATCCACATATCTTCAGAAAGACTAGATTTGGCTTCCATCCGTTTCTTGTATTTTGCTTATATACCTTGAAAATTCATCAGCTATTACATAGTAAGAGTAAATGCAATGAGTGGTACATAAGCTTTCTTCTAATACAGCACAACAAATACTTAACACCTGGCTTTCCTAAGACAGTACTGGGGATAGGAGAGCTCATACTTACTCACAGTAAAAATACCAGTGAAAGCCAAGATGTAAAACAAATGGCTCTGAGTTATGGTTTTCTTATCTGTGTATATTCTGCCGTGTTGTGCTCACTACTTGCACAAGCATTTTACACTGGCTGCCATTGAGAGCTGTACACTTTGCATTTTAAAGTCCTGTAGAGGGGGAAGCTATGTTCAGCATGTCCTTAAACTTGCCTACCACCACAACTCTCGCAACTCCTGCTAGAGCTCACTCCATTAGATAGAGTGAAAAGCATGTTTTCTAAGAGGTATTTTTATCTTAAGTCTCTCTGTATAGCTTTTCAGCCATTCTGGCCCCTTTTCACCCCTTTTTGCAGGGCCAGCAGGGTTTCCTTAGTCTACTGGTAAACTGACTAATTGTGACTTCAACTATAGCACACTTTTGTTATATAGAATGTCTGAAAGATCTGTTGGAGCTTTTTTGTATGTAAACTCACTTGCTTATTATTTTATATCTAGACCTGCCAGTTGTTTATAAATGCTGCAGTTGACTCTCCTGCCATTGATTACCATGTATCTTTGGCCCAAAGTGCTTTGCAGATCTGCCTCACACATCCTGAACTTCAAAATGAGATCTGTTGTCAGCTTATTAAACAGACTAGACGTCGACATCCACAAAACCAGGCAGGACCAATACAGGTAACCCAGTATTTATCTTAATGGTATCTATTTCAACAGCAGTGAAGGAACTACACAGACTGTTTAGAATGGTAAAGGGGCTCTGCTTTTCTGTAGCATCTGCTTCTTAAAATCAGATAAAAACCTGAACTAACATCTCATTAGTGCTGTGTCTTCCTGAAATGAAGCTGATGCTATCCTCCATCGAAGTACATGTATCTGGTGATAGAGTATATCGGTACCTGTGGTATTTTTAAAGGCTGGACATGCAGTGGGCTATCTTCAAGTTAAGTGTTGGAACCTAATTCTATTTTACTACATCCTTCCTCAGAGAGGTGCTGCATCAGGAAGCTTGGTGGGCTAAACCACATGGCGGATGTCTCTATAGCATGAGTGCAAAGAAAAGCTGTAGTGCCACATCGTGGAATCTCAAAAACACTTAGGGTTTCTAATAGATGTCATAGATTCTCTTGCATGTCATGCTGTTCTGCACGCACCCTGCATGCTAGATTATGGATGGTTGCACTCAAAGAGTTGTGGCAAATGGCTCGATGTCCAAGTGGAGAGCAGTGACGAGTGGGATTCCTCCGGAGTTGGTGTTGGGGCTGGTGCTGTTTAACATCACTGTTGGCGACACAGACAGTGGGATTGAGTGCACCCTCAGCAAGTTTGCTGACGACACCAAGCTGTGTGGTGCGGTCGACAGGCTGGAGGGAAGGGATGTGCCATCCAGAGGGACCTGGACAGGCTGGAGAGGTGGGACTGTGCAAACCTCATGAAGTTCAGCAAGGCCAAGTGCAAGGTCCTGCACATGGGTCAGGGCAGTCCCAAGCACAGATACAGGCTGGGTGATGAGTGGATTGAGAGCAGCCCTGCAGAGAAGGATTTGGGGATATTAGTGGATGGAAAACTGACTGTGAGCCAGCAATGTGCGCTCGCAGCCCAGAAAGCCAACTGTATCCTGGGCTGCATCAAGAGAAGTGTGGCCAGCAGGTTGAGGGAGATGATCCTCCCCCTCTACTCTGCTCTGGTGAGACCCCACCTGGAGTACTGTGTCCAGCTCTGGAGCTCCCAGCATAGGAAGGATATGGACCTGTTGGAGCAAGTCCAAAGGAGACCTTGAAGATGATCAGAGGGCTGGAGCACCTTCCTTATGAGGACAGGCTGAGAGAGTTGGGGTTGTTCAGCCTGGAGAAGGGAAGGCTCCGGGGAAACCTTATAGCAGCCTTCCAGTACCTAAAGGGGGCTACAGGAAAGATGGGATGTAGTGATAGGACGAGTGGTAATGGCTTTAAACTGAAAGAGGGTAGATTTAGATTAGATATAAGGAAGAAAATTACTGTGAGGGTGGTGAGGCACTGGAACAGGTTGCCCAAAGCAGTTGTGGATGGCCCCTCCCTGGAAGTGTTCAAGGCCAGGCTGGACGGGGCTTTGAGCAGCCTGGTCTAGTGGAAGGTGTCTCTGCCCATGGCAGGGGAGTTGGAACTACATGATCTTGAATGATTTCCAACCCAAATCATTCTATGATTCTATGATTATAAATACATACTTAAAATTCTTCACTTTGTCCACTGCCAGCTATTCACTGGTAGTCAAGTATATAACAATTACATGATCTGAAATTGAAAAGAAAGCCAATACTTACAGTTTGTGTAGAATTAACAGAACTGGAACAATAGTACTTATGATAGAGCAATACTGGCAAAACTAGGAGATGGATGAGAAAAATAAAAAAGGAAATTACCATATTAAGGCTTTTGTAATAGACACATTTTGTCCCAGAAAGTAGAACATGACCAGCAGACACACTTATTATCTAGAAACAGCCCTTATCTGGGATATGGGCAGTATGTGTGCATCACTAAAACAACCACAAAGCTTTTATAACAAACATAGCACGTTCATGTCAGTTAGCACACACTGAAGTTACATAGGGCTGATAGAATTTAAATTAACCATAATCCTTCTTTGGTACTTTTCATATCACTGGCAAGGCCTTCCCAATGATACAGATAAATAAATTGTTGCTATCATAAACCACTGGCATGATTTTTAAGAGTTAACACTTACAGTAAAATGTTTGCAGCCTCACACTAATTTTTTTAAGTCCTAAATTCATGCTGTAGTCTCCTACACTTGCTTCTACAGCAGTGTCTTCCTGAAACAGAGCCAATGCTATCCTACATCAAAGTACAGATATTTGATGAAAGGGAATGTCTGTGCCTGTGCTGTCAAATACCAGGCAAGTCAGATAAATCAAGATAGAGAAACACTATTTTCTAAATTTCAGTATGACGCATTGATACAACTGTGAGAAAAGTAGTTGCAATGTTAGTAAATGTATATCCAGAGTATGAGAGCAGTCTGTATTAAGTGAAGCCTATGGATATAGGTTGAGCAATGAAAATATACCAAAATATTGAATAATTGCTTTTTCAATAGTTACTATTTACTCGGTAGGAGGAAAATGTCTTATGGGTTGCTTCATAATATATGTAACAGGATAGCTGAATTAAAATTGCACAGGCTTCTCCCCACTTCCTAGTGCTTGACCTTAGTATTTGTTTCCTGTGTATTAACTGCTTTTTATACAAACTCATCTGCTTTCCCATTTCCAGCCCCAAAAGAAACATGCTGTACACAAGTAAATAGAAAGAGAGCATTTTGGCCTTCTGATGAGGTGACATGCTTATTTACTCAGCTTTTTCCCGTGTTTTGTTTTTTTATTCCTATTTACAGCTGTATGTTACTCAATTTGGCACAGTAAGCTGCACTGCTGGCCAGCAGCCACAGCAGGAAGTTTTACTTTGTAGGACATTTAAAACAGTGAATGTCTTCCTTTTGTCCAGGGCTTGCAGCTCTTGGCTCTCTGCGTTGGACTCTTTCTGCCCCAGCACCCGTTCCTTTGGCTTCTTAAACTTCATTTGAAGAAGAATGCAGATTCCAGGTATGCCTGAATATTATTACCCAGCTAGTCGACTAGACTTTCTGAAGTACCTTATTTCAAATCTTTCATTTAATATTTCAGATCTTTTGACATATATTTTAAAATAAATTTGAGTAGAATTGTGCTCCAGTGCTACTAAAATGTAGTACATGTTACTTCTATGCATCACCTGGGAAAGTTATCCTTTGTTTTGAAAACTACTCTGCAGTGGAACTCTGTATGCTGCAAAATCATGAAAACCAAAATATGGCAGTTACACAAAACACTCTGAGCCATGTTCATCTTTGGCACAATTCTGTTGGTCCCCGTAGACTAATGCTCTTTCTAATTCCACATGGAAAAATGTGTTGGAAATCTCACAGAGTGAAATCTGAGTGCTACTCCCATCTGGCATCCCCAGAGAGATTTACTCACAGTTTATTATCCTTTCAATCAGTCTCCAAGAATTGCCTTGTTTCTCTTTTTGTCACAGGACTGAATTTGGGAAATACGCAATATATTGTCAGCGATGTGTAGAGCGTACCCAGCAGAATGGAGACAGAGAAGCCAGACCGTCCAGAATGGAAATCCTTTCCACTCTTCTAAGAAACCCCTACCACCATTCGCTGCCCTTCAGTATTCCAGTTCATTTCATGAACGGCATATATCAGGTAATGTGAGGTAGATGACGAAATCTGAGCTCTCCCAACCCCTTGCTGTTAGCATATACATGAAGTAGTATATCAGAAACAGAATTGTGTTAAGATAAACACGGTTCAAGTTTCATCCTGTGCCAGTGCTAGCAATGGCAGGCACAAGGTACTTGTGATCTGATTTGATCAACAAAGAGTAAAGGTTTTGGGAAAAATCTTTAAAAGAAAGAAAAAAATTTAAAACCTCTTAAGAGTGAGAAACACTAAAGCTCTGTTTCTTATTTAACCGGACCACCAGATGAATGAATTAGACTGAAGAAAAGGGAAAGGTATTAAATTCCACTTCCTTTCATCAGACATCTTGAAAGTTAAATATCTCAGTGAAGGCCTGAAAGCACAGCTGTAACTCCCATTATCACTCATGAAGGATAACCATATTTGTTACAGAACAAACACGGCTTCATTCTTAACTGGGGATTTCAGCAGTCAAAGCCTGTAGGAAACTTTCCATGGACTTCCATGCATACTGCTTCACATCCTGGTTTCTGTTTCTAACTGTGAGAGCTGGCTGAAAAGAATTTTTTACAAATTCACAGTATTTCTAGACAGAAAGCAAGTTTTTATATGAAATCAGAGCTATATCAAATAAACTTTTCATTTCAGGTCACAGAAGAACCCTGCTTTTTCTCCCTCTAAGTTTCTTAATTGCTTACTGCTTGACCAGTGAAACAGAAAAAACATGTCTTTAGATCATCCTAAAAGGTTTCAAAAATGAAGTTTGAAGAAGAAGAGGAATAACTACTCAATTAGTTATTTATTGCTGAAAAATGTTTACTTCCAAAGGCTATGAACATTGTAATTAAATAAATAAATAACTTCAGTGGGATCAGCAAATATGCAATTATAGTGGTATTGAAAATTCTTGTATTCATCTCTGAAGCTAGATTCAGCAAATTAACTTTTTTTTAATGCCAACCACTGAGAAGCCCAAAACAGAAATCCATTTTCAAAACATTTCTTTAACAAAAGAGTAAAATATCTTCAACATGTCAAACACAGGAAAACACCCTCAAAACAGATTTAATTGAACATCAGCAACTAGTATCTGTATAAAAGCCATTTGCCATCTCTTGCTAAAATGCTTTAATACTAGTAACAACAGACAAAAATTCAGATTTGGGAAAATAAAATTTAGAAGGCTCTATATACTACTGACCTATGTAGTACTGACAGAGGAACATTTGTAACGTATTGCGGATCTGCCAGTGTAGATCTGCCATCTAATATCCCTTTGAAGTCGCACATGATGAAGAATTATTATTTGATTTGATTTCATACGAAGAAGTGTAGGAAATTAGCTTTCTTCATTTTTCAAGTTGTATTTGTCATAAAAAGCTCAGATCCTAGACTGCTTTCTGTTACATAAATTCTGTAGCAGAAATTCAGGTGTAGCAAATGCAAAGAAACCAGTATAAACAAAGAAAATAAAAATACTCTATTTGAAAGCATTTTGACAGTGACTTTGATTTCATAAACAAAATGCAGTAAGGTACAATCTGCTGGGAGGTTAATAATTTTTTGACTTCCCATGTGGAAATCTTGAATCTTTTCCAGACCCTTTATGGAAATTTTTAATTTCCATTGACTATAAGTTATTCACAGAGGATGGAATGGGTCTTCTGTTCCCACTATTATTGTAGAGGTATTATCTTGCAAAATCTTAGATTTAAGGTGGGGCAGGAGGCTGTAAGTTTGATAGCAAAATACATTTTGGCTGCTTTTTTAGGTTGTTGGGTTTGATGCCTCTACCACAGTGGAGGAATTTCTGAACACCCTGAACCAGGATACAGGGATGAGGAAACCAGCTCAGTCAGGATTTGCACTGTTTTCTGATGATCCCTCTGGCAAGGATATAGAGCACTGTCTTCAAGGAAACATCAAGGTAAACAAAAGCCTTTAATGAGCTCTGCATATAAACCAACAAAATATCTTCATTTTACAGAGCTCTCTTCAGACAATGTAAAGCAAAACATTTTTCAGGCTGAAAACTGTCTTTGGGTTTTTTTCTTCATAACGTAAAAGGAAAGATTTTTAAAAAGCATCACTTTTTCAATAGCTGAATTTCATTCAGTGAACTATATTTAAAAGCTTTGTCTAGGAGACTGATGTTATTCAGAGAAGTAACAGCTGGGTTAAAAAAGAAAAAGTAAGCTGTTACTAATCACAGTTCTTTAAAACTAAAAAGCAATTGGAGTCCAACATGCATTTAGAGATTTCAGTTAACATTTCTGGTATAGCTCCAAAAGATGACCATTTGAGGTCCAAAAAGTCATTGATACTGGGGTGGAGATTGTGGGGAAGAAAAAAAAAGAAAGGGCTCCTTATCTAAATACAGAATAAGTAGGGTTCATTTCAGGATATTTCCAACGTTTGGCTTATCATTGTTCTGAATTTTGAATTTTAGTTCCCTCTATTGCTAAATTCTTTGCAGTAAAGAGTAGCAAAATGCAATATAATCTATGCTTTAGTAAAATATTAGATATTTTTCAAGCCTTTTAGCAACTAATAGATAATGATTTTTTTGTGCTTCTACCAAGTAGCCTTTTGCAGCCTTGGGCAAATGTTCACAGCTGCACTTTGAGTTACAAAGTGCAGTGCAGCCAGGCCTTAGTGACAAACAAGCAGGATCATCATGATCAGCTCCCTCCCCCTACCAGAATAACTACCATATGGAAAGCAAAATGTATAAAAAATGTATTTATTTTCTTGGTAAATGTAACCTCAGAAGCTGTGCACATTACTGTTTCTGGGAAGGCTCTTTCATGAAGCAACAGTGAGATGAAGCCCAGCAGGGCTCCCAGGACCTCCATTCCACCTCTTCCCCATCTGCCCACCTACACCGCTTGTTGTGAACCACTCTCGCTGCCCTTTATAACAAACCTCATACAAACTTTATAGCCGTTACTAGAAAGGGCCTGAAAAACTCCAGCATGCAGCAGAAAGAGAAGGCAGAGATCAAAGGCATTTGATTAATTATATAACAACTCACTCTGTATAATTACACATTCATTGGCTGCTGCTAAATGAAGTACCTGGCCTTTCTGTATAAGCATGTTATGGCTTGTTTCCAAAGGTAGTATGTGTGTTGCAGGGTAAACAAACAACAAAAATGTTAATTATTAAATGCTTCAACTAAGAAATGCAAGTAAAGTGATCTTTCAGTAAGTTTAAAAATTCAAGCTATGTATGTTTCTGATATGTAATAGGTAAAAGATAGTACAATAAGTTGAAAATTTCTATTCAAAGGTGTTTTCAAAGAGGAATACATGGCAATGTCAGTTTTGTCTTGCTTTCCTTCCAGATCTGTGACATTATTTCAAAATGGGAGCAAGCCTCCAAAGAACAACACCCTGGGAAATGTGAAGGCACAAGGACTGTCCGCCTTACTTACAAAAATAGGTTTGTTTAGCAAGTATAACATCTCTGCCTTGTCCCAAGGTTTGTTTTTAATTTCTGCAAAGTTTCTTCATCTGAAAAATACTGGCTGACTCAAAGCTTGCAACAAACATAGTAAATGGGTGTAACTGGAGAATTTTTTAAAAAAAATACAGGGGTTTTTTTTTAGTTCTTAAGAAGTGAGCAGGGCTGCCAAAAAAGAAAAAAAAAAAAAAAGCAACACTGAACTCAGAAGTATTTGCCCACTGGTTCAAGTACAAGTGTTGCTCTGCTAATGTGTTTTGACTCTGACATAAACATGTCGCAGTCAGAGCAGATACTGCTAATCCTCAGGGCTAATGCATTTCCCTATCTTCTCTATTTAATAACTTTCTGTCTTTTCTGTAGGCTTTATTTTTCAGTTCAAGTCCATGGAGAGACAGACAGAGAGAAGCTGCTGCTAGTATATCAGACAAATGATCAAATAGTCAATGGACTTTTCCCCGTAAACAAAGAACTAGCCATGGAACTGACAGCTCTTTTAGCTCAGGTAATCCTTGTGCACTAATGACTCACACAGCAGTTTTACAGATGAAAAACTTGAATAAAGAAACTGGTCCAGGGTTGCTTGACACTCAAGTGACCTTCACCTTTTACACATGATAGTGCAGGAAACAGACTGGGCTGGAGTCTTTGTGTAAGGCTAACTCTGTGCTTCCGTGGAAATGCTTTACAGCATATGCTGCTGTTGGCACCAGTACGGATAAAATGTGCTTCACCTCTTAAACAGTGAGGCCCTCTTGATTAAATATATGTAATCATGTACCATTTCTTCGTTCACTATTCCTTACATAATTTCAGCAAGTTAATATACCAAAGTAACAGCCGTTTAATGAAAGCCTAAGACTCCTTTACTAGACACAGTCTTGATAAGATCTGTTTTATTTTTTAAAAATTAAAGGCTCAATGGAAGGTTATTGAAAAAGTTATTTGATGGTGTTACTCAATAAATCTAAACTGGTTTATGTCAGCTGGAGATCCAGCAGTTTCAGAGCAGAGCTAGTATTATATTTATACAATTCATACTTGATATTTAACTTTTTTCCATGGTAAACACGAAGTAGAAAAAATAAAATTACTTGCATGACTCATGACAGTGAAAACTATACATTAATGGACAAACTGGTTTTCATTTTATACTTGGTAAGTCAGAGAAAAAGAGAGCTCATAATACCCAGCTAGAAAATTACTCTGGAGTAACAAAAAATTTTCTTCTTCGTGGTCTTTCCCTTAGGTAGAGATTGGAGATTTTGAACGGCCTTTCTCAACTCCAGCAGGGCAAGTCACTTCCCAGTCCAAGTCCAATCAAACATTAAAACAAGTTTTGGAGAGATTCTACCCTAAGAGATACAGGCATGGTTGTTCAGAGGAACAATTAAGGTGAGATGTATTTTTCAATTCATATTCTCTAAAAATCTAGGAATGAGATGAAGAAGTTTTAAACTGTCACTAAGCACAACTTACTGTTACATCATATTTGCCTAAACCTGTGTTAGAAACTCATTTTCTTACTAAATTGAAGAACCCATTTCCTCTGTATATCTCTAATCTAAACAGAGGACCATCAGGAAGCACGCATTCCAGCAAAAGCTGTACAAGTTACTACATAGTGTTACAAAACTCGGCGATTTTGAAATTCTTGTTTTTCTTATTCAGCAAATCTAAAATAAATCCGTGCACAGACTGAAGAACTACTGAAGGTAAAGGACATAAGGATCTGATCTGAGTGTTTGTTATTCAAATGTGCAATCTCTGGCAGCCAGTCAAATTGTCAGTATGTTAACTCAGTGGAATTGCTAGTAAGCTATCACTTAATTTAAAATTAATAACCTGCGAGTCATTTCACTCAACACCTACTAACATGAAGAAGAGCAGAGCAGTGTAATGAATTGTTCAAAGTTAATGATACAGCAATTTCGAAGTCCAGTAAACTTCATAGAAATGTCTTCCTCATTCTTCACTACAGGGCTGAGAAAGTTTAAAGCTATTATCATATGCACAAAGTAATACATACGCAGAAGATAGTAGGGACATTCAAAAGTATACACACAACAAATAGAAAGTTACGCAATTAATTTCAAAGAACAAAGTATAAGAGATCCTAGGTTAGAATAACTCATGGAGAATAAGTCAAACATCTGTTGAACTGTTCAAGTAGTCCCTAAACTACCAGTTGCCAGAGCTGGAAGCCTGTGTCGGGGAAAGAATCACTCTATACCTGCCCTGGTGCTTGTATTCTTTTGCTAAGGGTGCAGTTTGACTTCATAAACTTCCAGTAAGAGTAAGCTGCAAGTGAAAGATCTCCCTTTACTACACATTCCCCCTCCCTTTTCTTGGGCTGCATCTAATAATCTTGTGGCTGCTGGGTGAGTCATTCCTGCAGGTCAGTGTGCTAGAATGGTATTCTGGGGTGGGGTTTTCTGGAGGATTAGTTTCCCATAGGATCATTTTATTGAACCAGCTCACCATGGGGCCACAAAAGAAAAGAACCAGTGTGAACGCATAATGCATCAGAAGCACCCTTTTTGGTAGCAGCACCCAGATACACTAAAAAAGAGTAGTGTTAAGCCGTATCTTTCACATCTATTACTAGCCATGGGTAAAGATATGTGCTAAGCTGGATGGATTTTTGGAATGACAACTGGCATTGCTGTTGAGTACTGATAAAGGTAGATTGATTATCTGTAGAGACATGTTAAAAGCTGTCGTAGACTTTTTCCCTTTATGCTGCAACTGCTACATCAATATTTAATCATAATGTTGCAGAAATTAAAAGATAGTTCATAATTTTCATGTGCATAAAAATATAAAATGACATTTTGGATTTATTTAATACTGTATAAGTGATAGTTGTTATATTAACTTAAATTATCATTTTAACAGATGGATTCTTTTTTGCTCATTAAATTAGCTATGGGTAAGCATTTAAATTCCTTTCAATAACTAAATTACATATTTCATTTCAACAGACAGCTTTGTCAGCGGTTGTCTACAAGATGGATGGCTCTCCGGGGGCACAGTGCTGCAGACTGTGTGCGCATTTATCTCACCGTAGCCAGAAAATGGTCTTTCTTTGGTGCTAAATTGTTTGCAGCAAAAGTAAGAAACTTTTTGAGTGGCGGAGTATTTTTAATATAAATATAATTCGCAAATAGTAATACCTTTTTGTTGAAAATGAGTGTGTAATATATGTGCTGATTGAATCTCTTGTCAAATTACTAACTTGTTTAAGCCATATACTGGTGAGATGTAATAGCCATAGTACTAAGTATACCATAATAATAACAATTTCCCAATGCACTTATTGCTTGTTTTACATTATTAATCTAGGTTGTATCTTCCCATTTTCTTATAGTTTGAGACAGACTTTTTGTTTCAGACATTTTTACCTGATAACTAGTACGATATTGAAAAGGCATCCTTAACTGGCTATGGAAGCTGAACCTTGCAGAAACACTAAATGTTGTTAAGAGTATTTAGAGCACTCCCTTCTGTGCTGGCCTCTCTCAATTTCTCTTAAACCACTAGTACCTTAATTCTCTCTTGATTCAAATAACAGCGGTGTTAAACAGAACTGCCACCTCACCCCTTATGTTTATTAGGTAATCCTAATACATAATTTATATATATAAAAAATATATAATTTTTATATGTATAAAATCCTAATTTTTATATATATAAAATTTCTTATCAGCGCTCTGTTCTTTGCATACGTAGACATATGTGCTAGTGAACAAACTTAAACACCTGCATTTTTTTTTAATTTTATTAAGGAGACTATACATTTTATTGGACTAAGCACGGGAGGAGGCTTCAGGAGTATTAGTTCATAGTTCTGCCACTGGCCGCCTACATGGCTTTGGGCAGCTACTTCAACTCTTTAGATCAGTGCCCTCCCACTGTATATCTCAGTAAGATCTGTGGATGGAGAGAGCTCTATAATAGCTGAGTTTTAATGATTATTTACATATTCCCTCATTTTGAAGTAGTAATTAAAGAACATTTGTCTTCGTAGCCTCTAGCAGCATCCTCAGTTGAGAAGTCCTTCATATGGTTTGCTGTACATGAAGATGGTATAAGCATCCTAGATTACAGCTCTATGGTAAGTGAAATTTCTTTTTTAATTTTGGTCAAAGTAGATTTTAATACTGAGTATATGGAGAGATTCACCACCATACTGCATAAAAGATGGCATTAGCCTTCCATGCTAAGTTATCTAGTCTTTCTCTTAAAGCAAAAATTCATTCCTTTCAAAATGCTTTAATGTTTTCATCATTATAGTAGCACTAATAATAGAAATACGTAATGAATTCTTTGCACAGGATTTATTTTTGTTTATCAGATATAGTTTTTGTATCTTTTAATGAAATGTCAATGTTTTAATTCAGATGTCAGGAGATCCATAGTTACAGTTCTTACAATAACATTAATTTTCTTTTCCTGGAGACTTCATTTTCCATTATTATTCATAATACATACACTCTGCAAAGAGCAGTTACTTTAAAAGATTGTTATTTTCATTGTATTATTTTTGTTTAATAGTAGGTAATATAACCCAGTGTTATTTAATTATGTCATTTTGGGCTCTGATTTTTCTTTGATTTGCAATAAAAGTTTTCACAGAAAATGACTCATGGTAATCAGTGTAAAAAAGCGGTGCCTGAGAATATCCCTGCTTTAATTTATATCCTGCAAAGAAATAGAATGGCATGGCGCTATTAGCAAGTGCTAATATTGAATATCAGAAAATTAAAATCTCAACTTTATAATTGCACTGATACAGGCCTTTTCATTATGTTTCTTTGCATAAAGAAATACTAAAACAAAGAACATGAGAGCAAACAGCATCTCTGTTTTGCTGTTCAGAGAACAAGCAAAATGAGCTTGCATCAGACTGCAGAAAGTTCTACAAACACTATACTCATAGAGCTAGCTATGGCATTTCTGCAGAGCACTGCCAGTTTACAATATCGGCAGGCCTTACTTGCCATTCAAGAAATGCTCAGTTTCCAGGGAATATTCTGATTTTCTGTAGGAAGGGTCAGAGGTATCAGAAATGATGTTGCAAGAGTTAGAGAAAACACTATTTTGAAATAAGGGCAAAAAGAGGTTTAGTAGCCGAAGGACATTAAGTCAGTTATTGTACAAATACTGTCTTACAATGAATCTTAAATGTGAACAGCTGCAGCAAATTAATATGTCATAATGATAAATTAAATGCTAATCATAGACTCAAAGGCCACTAGTGTGGTGTTGAGCACTGAACAACGAGAGCCGAGGCATGCAGAGCAGAGGAGCCTTGAAGAGCATTTATGTTTCATCAGGGATGTGAAAAAAAGAGAACAGAATTTAGTTTCAGTTGTGTGCATGCAAACTACATCACCGCACAAAAAGAAGTCCTGGAGTTAAATTCCTTTAGATGTCTCGCACTCTGCCATTTAATTTATTTAGACAGTGCTTTGATTTCAAGTGGAATTCCTAAGATTAACTTCTCTCAGAGTCAGTCAAGACTTGTGTAAATTGAATTACATGCTTGAGTTGAAACGTGTTTATAATATCTTTGATCTAATTAATTTGGAATAGAAACAGAGGTCAAACTTACAAGAGTTATCATCTGCAATGGAAATAGTGAAGGTCTGAAGGAAGCTATTCCCAAAATTTACAAATAATTTCAAGATTCATAAGAGGCTAACAACAACATTTTGAAAAATAAATGTGTAATTATATTTTTCAAAGACATATTTGTCATAATCTGTTTTTCCTGCATTGTCCTGCTTATAGCTTTGTGTTTTGTTTTTTTGGGTTTTCTTTTTTAAGCGATTAACAGTTACATATACATATAAGAGTCTGATGACTTTCGGAGGCTATCAAGATGATTTTATGTTGGTTGTTAACAATCCTCAGACAAAGGACAAATCAACGGAAAAACACCTTTTTGCCATGACAAAACCAAAGGTTGGTATATTACCTGAAACAGTTTCCCACCATCTGCAACTATTCTACTTTTTCTAGTGGGTAATCCTTAACAGATGTGAAAGATGAAACACCTTCTTTATTCCAAGCATTCTCAGATTATTAACTTTTGCCAGATGGTTTTAGAGAGCAAAACAATTAGTAATATAAGAGCTAACGGTGACAATACTGATGTGTTCCTTTTCTTTTCATGTCCCTGTCTATAACATTCCAAATTTTTCATAGAAGGACAAAAAAGGCTATTAAGGACAAGAATTATATGCACTACGTAAAAACTAGTCAGTTTGCTTGATCAGCACTAGAAATAATTTTAAAGAAGATATATTTGTGTTCTACTGTGGAATTGTAGAACACAGGATCTGAAAGATCAGTCACTTCTTAAGAATCCTAGGATATTTTTACCTTTGGTAAGGAAACTGTTCATGCTTATTAAATCCAGACCCTCTCCTTCACTGGTAAGATTGACTATATTTTTAAAAAAGCAAAGATTTCAAAGCCTTTTGCTGTTAGTCAGAACAATTTATGAAACAGAATACAAAATTCCACATACAAATTTGGGTCAAAACACAATTCTTCATACAAATAAGCATACTAAAATACATCTGGTCAAGCTTCCCTCAGATTGTGCCCTTATAGGCAAGGTTGTGTGGATTGCAAAAGAGTAAAAAGCTCCCAGAAGTCTTTACTCCTTTTATCTACCCTGTGTCTTTAGTTCTCTGAGCACTAGATATTTTCTAGTAAAACTGAGGGAACACATCATTAAAGTTTTTTTTTAAGAGCATCATCTTTCAGAATTCAAAATCTCTCTCAGAGTGAAAGAAGCCATCTGTTTGAATCACTTAAGACTGTGGAAGACAAAGTATCTAGCATACTAATGGGAATAACATTACACTATTTGCAAGGAGCAATAGAAAAAAGCTCTATCAGGCATCTCCTCTCTCCCCATCATTAATTTGTTTGCTAAAGTACAAGTACTTTTCCAGTTGATGGTGATTGTCACTTGCTAAAAAGTTAGCTATTTTTTCAGCAGTCAAAACACATCACTATTTTTCAAAGAGTTTTGTATGTTCCTGTTATAGATTCTTGAGATCACTCTACTGATTGCCAGCTATATTAACAACTTTCATCAGCTGAAAGGAGCTGCTCATCACCTCTCTGCTCCAGCATTACTGACACCTCAAAGTGGACAGAAACTCAAGGAAATGGGGAGTCAGCCACTTCTTGCAAACAACAGACCAACTAAATGTCCTACTTTGTTATGAAAGGATTATGTATCATGATAATGCATCTTTGTTACAGGGTTTCCACACTGATTTAAAACTTTATGATGTACAAGACATAGAGCCTAAGCAGGTCCATAAACAAAAGAAAGGTTTACATTCATTTCAGTGGTATAGAGCAGGAGGAGCCCTTTCATTAAAGGCCTGGCCTGAACTGGAATGATGATGAGCCAATTTAAGGATTATGCTCTACTGGTGGTGGCTTGTGCCTGTAGTTCAGAAATAAATGTGTCTTGTTGATAGCAATGGGGAAAGGTGGCCTTGGGAACAATTGTATAGATTTCATTAGTTTTCCAGACATTTACTCAGGGATCAAACTGTCTTCAACTCTTCACGTCTATTTTTCAAAATTATACAGGTTGCATAACCTTAATTTTGAAATGGAATTTTTGTTTAAAAAAACCCCAGTCAAATACAAAATATTTTCCACTTCTAGCACCCATCCTCATGTGCAATACAAGCACCATGGGACTAAAAAGAACAAATTGCTTGATTTGTATAATTCTTTCTCCTTTAAAAAAAACTATAAGCACATCATGTAGCTATTATGAATTTAAAGAGTATTCTCATGATACACTCTAGCCTTTGTTATACAGCTATTTTACTTGGCAAATCTTCAGCCTTGGTCTGGTAAACTTCTAAATACTCCCTCTCTGCCCCAGCCTTTTGGAAAAATCTAAATTGGACAGGCACTGCATTTAGTACAGTTTTGTTAAACAAGATCCCGTAACTAATTTCTTCTTTAATCCAGAATAATAATATAATACAGATGCAAGAATGACTCACAATTCAGAAAAATAACAAGAACAACACAGAAGGCCATTGCTTAAACTGTTGTGAGTAAACTTGGAGACATATGTGACATATAAAATCCATGTATAATGTGTATACTGTATAGGACTTGATTCAGAATAATATTTTGTAAAAGTTGTACTTCTTGTTTTTCTTTTGTATCTATACATTTCGTGTTACAATACTAATATAATGTTCTTACACACTGAAGACTTAATGCTGCATCTGCACTATTGGACCTAGGAGCACCTTCCAGTTGCCTTTTTCAGCTGCAAGCCTCAGTGCTACGTAGGGTCAAATACAGAGAAATTACATCCATTTTTTCTTCCAATTCTCACATTTTCATTTTCGTGCAAATAAACCACTTCTGCAGGCTCTGAAATGGATCAGCAGCATACTCTAATAGATAATTTAGGTCCAACCATGGAGAAGGTATTCAAACATAAATCACTGATTTATGTACATTTCACAATTTCCACTTCTACTCATGCTAATGATCATGGATCATTAACCCCTTACTGCTAGACCTCATCAGATTTTTTTTTAATTACTTAGAACTGAAATAATTTCACAATGATAAATTTTAGTATTTGAAGGTTGAAAATCTCCTTTGGTTTATGACATTTAAACATTTCAGTTATACACATACTCATATTGAAAGAAAAGGAATTTTCAGCTGTTTGCCCTCTATGAAAAGTAGGGACCATCCTCCTGAAGAACTAAAATAGATTGGAAAGGAGATACAGGTTGTAAAATGCACATGCACTTAAAAAGTGGAAAGACAAACTGCCAGGCTGACTTGATAAATTCATTTCTTCTGAAAGCTCTCAAAGTCCTGCCACAGCTACTTCAGTCTGCAGGACTCGAGCACCATTTTATGAATGGCACTATGGGCCAATGCTGTCTCTTGAAAATTACAAGTAAATAACAAGCATTATCTAGACGCTTTTACATTTGCAATGCAGAAAGAGCTTCCTGGCAACTTTCACCCTTCGGCTGTGACTGTGGCACTAGATCCTCTTTCAACAAGACAGGGCCCGCAGCAGGAGGTTTACCTCCTAGTGGGTAGCAGATCTCCTGCCATGGTCAAGGAAACCATATTGGAAGCTACAAGAGACCTTGGCAGCAACTGCAGCATCTTTTTGTGCAGCACCCCGTGTGAAGTGCTGCAGATACTGTGGTGAAATTGAGTTAGGAATTAACATCCCTCTGCAATCAGCAGAATAGTTAACTTGCAGAGTTTTAAGGGGGGCAGGGTGTTTGCAAATTCAAACAGATGCTACTACATCAGTTATACTCAGGTCATAGTCAAAAGCTTCTCATATATGATTATTAGAATCTTCAATTTACAAATACAAAAATCTCCACATCATCATGAAATTACGTAACTGTCAACCTAGAATACTCCAACTAGTAATTATTTCCCAATTGTCCAGTTTTAAATGAATGTGGCACATCAGGTTCTATTAAACAGTTTTCATTAACACAGCCTTACAAACAGCTGCTTTATAAAGCAGTACAGAATCTGTGGAGTATGACCTTCCTGCTCGCCTCTGGGTAGACAGCTCTAGACACTGCTTTGCTTCTTAATGTTAAGCTCTTGCTGCTGCAGTATATCCCTACATCATAGTGCCAGAAATGATCCATGCATTAGTTTCCCTTTTTTTCTGCAGCACTTTCCAGACTTACTACCAATAACTGCTCATTATAGGTCACCATTACCATATAGTCACATTACAAGAAATGCCGTGTTAATTTTTATGAAATCAGTGCCCTCAGAATCAGTTACTGTGACAACGCTACATTAAACAATGAAGTTTCTTCCAGGATTTTGATTAGCAAGAGTGAGGTTTCGGTAGTGATAGCAACCTCCTCAAGCAGACACTTCCCATCAAGTTAACAGAGTCAGCAAGTAAAGTCTCTTACACACGCAAACACACTTCCAAACACAGCTACACAAATCTCAGGGGGAGTTGTTCCATGTTAATCTAGCTCCAGAGGTACTGAGAGGATACCACACAACAGAAGACAGCAAAGCTGAAAATTTCAGACTCCAGGCAGATAATCTGTTCTGCCTTCCCCACCCAGACCAAGCCTCATGAGTGATCCACATCTCAGTCTTAACCTTGAGTCAACCACCAAAACAATTCATACCGTGCTACCTAAGCCATGACTAAAGCCCAGGTAGGAACTAGACCTTTCCCACCTAATCTTCAGCAGCAGTGATACGATGGGAACTGTCAAATGAGCAGCCACTTCGACTGATGCTGAAGAGCTTCCCATGCTCAAGGCTTGCAGAACCTCAGTTGGAAAAATATTTTCAGGATGAGATTAGGGTGTGGGCACATGCAAGGAGCCTTCACCTTCTATCATCAACTTCAGAACATCTTTTGTGCTTGCTTTGGGCTAGTGGTCAGAATCAACAATCAGTATAAATGGTCAATGAATCTGAACTTGATAATGACTGAAAGATCACTGGTAACTGTATAAACAATCACATTGATTTGAAAATAATATTTGGAATGCAATGTAAATTAATATATTACTTGAACTTCACTTTGCCTTGTCAGTTTTTGTGCAGCAGTATTAGTAAGCAAACTGCTCATTTCTAAAACAAGCAAGACCTATTTACTCCTGTAGTACAGCAGGCACATGATAAAACTTTTGAGTTTTGAATACAATCCACAAAAGTAGTGTTTTCTGTTATTTTAGATTTAAATTTGATTTATATTTAAATTTAAAAGAGGCATGTATTTGCTGATAAAAGAAGGCTGGTAGGTGTTTGGTGTTGGAGTTTCTTGTCAGACTAACACAGTTTTTGTAGGTTCTATTTTTTATTTTTTCCTGAAGGAAAAAATTAATTCTTACATAAAGGAATGCACCACTTAAAGCTTTAGGGAGAGCTTTAATAGTCCATACAGCTTAGTACAATCCATTAGTTTGAGTTAATTTTAACTAAGGTGATTAGTAACTCAGTAATAATAAATTAGGAAGAAAGAAGTATCTATTTACAGTTTCTTAGGGCAAAGGAAATGAAACTGAATAAGGTGAAACTTAAAATACTGAAAACTCCAATTTCATTTCCAGATTGGACTTCAGCACCATTTACTAACTGTACACCCTTATGCTGCGCTTCCCAGCTCAGATTTGTACTGCAGCATCTTCAAGATTTGCCACCTCTCTGCCAGTGAGTAAATCACTGTAAAATACTTTGCTTTTTAGTCTTACACTCTTGCTGTTGCAGTAATGTATGCCTAGATCATAGTGCCAGGAGCAATTCCTACCTTGGTTTTGCTATCTTTGGCAGAGCAAGAACAGCTTTGTCCAGGGTTTTTACCAGCTCTTAACTGCTGATTATAGATAAGCACTGGTTTCATATACCAAGCCATCAGAAGTGTTCTGATGAAATGAAATTGATGAAAGAAATGCACTTCGAAAGGCATCAGCATGACCTGCCACAGTACAACACTAAACAATGACGTTTCTTTCTGGATTTTCACAGAATCATAGAATCCTAGAATGGTTTGGGTTGGAAGGGACCTTAACGATCATCCAGTTCCAACTCCCCCGCCATGGGCAGGGACACCTTCCACTAGACCAAGTTGCTCAAAGCCCCGTCCAACCTGGCCTTGAACACTTCCAGGGAGGGGCCATCCACAACTGCTTTGGGCAACCTGTTCCAGTGTGTCACCACCCTCACAGTAAAGAATTTCTTCCTTATATCTAATCTAAATCTACCCTCTTCCAGTTTAAAATTGTTACCCCTCATCCTATCACTACACTCCCTGATTCCCTCCCCATCTTTCCTGTAGCCCCCTTTAAGTACTGACAGGCTGCTATAAGGTCACCCAGAGCCTTCTCTTCTCCCGCTGAACAACCCCAACTCTTTCAGCCTGTCCTCATAAGGAAGGTGCTCCAGTCCTCTGATCATCTTCAAGGCCTCCTTTGGACTTGCTCCAACAGGTCCATGTCTTTCTTACGTTGGGGGCCCCAGAGCTGGACACAGCACTGCAGGTGGGATCTCATGAGAGCGGAGTAGAGGGGGAGAATCACCTCACTTGACCTGCTGGCCACACTTCTCTTGATGCAGCCCAGGATACAGTTGGCTTTCTGGGCCAGTCAGTTTTCCATCCACTAATACCCCCAAGTCCTTCTCCGCAGGGCTGCTCTCAATCCACTCATCGCCCAGCCTGTATTTGTGCTTGGGATTGCCCTGACCCATGTGCAGGACCTTGCACTTGGCCTTGCTGAACTTCATGAGGTTTGCACAGTCCCACCTCTCCAGCCTGTCCAGGTCCCTCTGGATGGCACATCCCTTCCCTCCAGCCTGTCGACCGCACCACACAGCTTGGTGTCGTCAGCAAACTTGCTGAGGGTGCACTCAATCCCACTGTCCGTGTCTCCAAAGATGTTAAACAGCACCAATCCCAACACCAACCCCTGAGGAACGACACGTGTCACTGCTCTCCACTTGGACATTGAGCTGTTGACTGCAACTTTTTGAGTCCAACCATCCAGCCAATTCCTTATCCACTGAGTGATAAGTAGTTGAGCAGTCTGTCTTTATTTACTTCCAGGTTTTCACATGGATCTTCTAAAGCATTTGCTAACCCCCTATGGAAACATAGCAAGACTAAAATAACCATATGAAAGCTTCTGGAAATGAAACTGAGTGATTATGCAAGTTAAACTTAGAAAAACCTCTTATTTAAAGAGCAAGTATTACTTAGGGTCTGTAGAAGGCTACATAGTCCTTCTTTGGGGAACAAAGAAGGAACAGTTAAAATTAATTCTGAGTTAATCACTGTGAATGAGGGCACTTTCCTGGTTTTGATCAAACAGTAAGAGAGGATTTTACTTAGGTTTTGCTATCTCTAGTCTCTCAAGATGCAAAGCAGCTACTCAGCTACAGGTGGTCAGCTGTAATTGCAGTCCTGGATTTTGGGTCACTTCCCTGACATAGGACAGTTTTGACTTGTTGGGTTCACCTACCTCCTATATCCCTTTCGTATGCTGGGTCATCCTGCTATTTTATTGTGCCCTTTAAATCCTACTTTCTCATCCAACTCTAACATCATCTTCGGATTTGATCTTTCGTTAATGTATTTTATTTGAAATAATCTAGCCCATCTCCTGTTTGTTACAGCATCTTACTTTTAGTTACAATAGTGGATTTGTATCCCCCAATAACTACAAAATAACTGTACTTATTTTCTTATACCGCAGTTCACTTATTAGGGGGTGGGAACTATCTCAGGTCTTGTGTCACTCCCTCCACTGTTGACAAAGCTATCTTGGGGCCCATGAGCTTATCAGGAGCTAATGCCTAAGTCTGAGGTCAAACAAAAGACTCCTGCCATTTATGACTTGTTTATTCATCCCCGGCTCTCTTCACAGCCGAAGTATTTTGCCACTCCACAACAAGGGCTACCGTCGAGGTCCCCCAAGGCCACCCCTCACTCCAGCTCCGCTCACTCTGGTTGTAAGGCGGGGCGCCATTTGCAGCACCCGAAAACCAGAGGCAGCTGTGGAGCCCCGGGGGCGGCGCGGACAACCGGCGGAGCAACTCCCGCCCTCCGCACTGCCGCCGGCTACGGGCAGCGGGGAGGCTGAAGCGAGAACACCGCCATCACGGGCGCCGGAGCGGGAGGCGCGGGGGACGAGGCGAGGCGGCGGCACGGCCCCGCTGGGAAGCCGCCTCCGTCCCCTTCCGCCCCCCCGCCCCCCCCCCCGCGGAACTACAGCTTCCACCCCGCGGAACTACAGCTTCCAGCGTGCCCTGCGCGGTTCCCACGGCGACGGGGAGCCAGGCCCGAGCCCTGAGGAGAGATGCCTAAGGCCAGGTAACGGGGAGCCCTGCCCGGGCTCGCGAGGAGGGTTCGCCCCCGCTGCCGTGTGGGGAAGGAGCCGGCGGCGGGGAGGACAGCCTGGAGGCGGGAGGGGAGGGAGCGAGCGAGGCCTAAAAGGGGCCATTTCCGCCTCTGCCCTGAAAGCGAGCGGGGCCGGGGCTGGGCCCTGCTGCCCCCTTTGGTGCGAGGAGCCGGCTGCTTCCGTTTAGCGACCCGTAGAACGCGGGGAGGCCTAACCCACCGTCCCGCAGGTGGCCGTGGGGGAGCCTGAGAAGGGGAAGCCCTCGTTGCCCCGAGCAGTCGCTCCCCCGGGACACCGAGGGCAGCTCCTGAGCCCTCCCCAGCCTACCGACCCGTGAGCGGCTCCTCCGGTGCCGGCGTCGGGAGCTCCCGACTCCAGAGACTGCCAGCCTGAGCTGCAGGGTGCTGGGGAAAGCCTTAAACGTTAGAAAACCTTTTAAAAGTCTCTTAAATGTACTGAAAACAAAGCCTCCCGCCACACAGCTAGTGTTTCCTCAGTGTGTGCCACAAACGGCTGTTGGGGTTACCTGAGTTTTGTTAGAAGTACTTCAACAAGCAGAGGGCATGTGATGTGAAATAATAATGATGGTAATAATAATGATAATAAACCACAATGCCCTTCATTTATCCATTTAGATATTTTCTGGAATTACAGTCTAGGGTCCATTGTTCTTCTCTAATGACACTCTTACTTTGTTTTTTCCAACTAGTGATACTTTATGGGATCTTGCTATAGCTGAAGTGGAGAAGAGAGAAAGCCCTGATGACGATGGCAAGCGTTTGGAAGTTTGGGAAAAATCAATATTATTTGTGGGAAACAAAAATGGGGTAACTCTAAATACTGTACAGTTCTGTGCTTTTCAAACATAGTTCATGTCAGGGAGATATCTGATATTTTCAGATGTTAAGGTCCACTTAATTCTTCTAAAGACAAAATATGTCATGTTCTGATTCTGCAGAGAGTGTGCATTCCACAGTGTGGACCAATTAGACATTATTACAGTTCAGAAGTTTATGGTTTGGAGAGTCAAAACTTATCATTGATAAGGTTCTTTGGCTTCATTAAGTTTTGTAAAAAACCTGCTGGAAATAATGATACTCTCTTTAATTGTTTGATGTGTCAAATTTCCCCTTGTAAAGGTTTAACTGATAACAATCCAATTTAAGTGCATTGATACCAGTTTTGTTCTGGATGGGCCTTGACATCCTGATATGAATTGTGTCTGTATTATGTCAGATCTATTTGAACATGCCTTATCAGTGATTGCAAACTCATGATTCCACATGCCTAAGGTTGATTTAACTCATTGCCCCCTAAGTCTGGTCATTAGTAATTTCATATTTTTCTTCTGTTAGCTTTTATTTGTATAATAAATAAGGAAATATTTGCCTTTTTGACCAAGTGTGTCCTATTTTTAAGAATACAATTTTTATTTTAGAAGGATTGGTATATGTGCAACTTCTTAATCAGCAATTTTTAAATACCTTTTTCAGAGAAAATACAATGACTTTTCAGATTTACCTGAAATTCACTGATTTTTGAGATAGGAAAGGACACAAGTAAACAGTAGAGCTGTTAGCCCCTCCAGTGTGGCGTTCAGACTCAGTGTCTGAATTTCAACAGTGTAAAGACATATTTTTTGGTATGTTTATTTGTATTTTAAGCATTCTTTTTATTTTAATCTCATCAGTAATAATTCCAGTGGAAACCAAACATTACATAAATGTATTATTAATAATTAAAAACTGTTAAACCGTTTAACAGAGTTGGCCAGGTTGATCACTAATGTCTAATTTTAAGCACACTATTCTTATTACTGTATTTGTCATCTCTGATTAGTTTATAATTATAATAATGGTAGTGTAACTTGATTCTGACAAAGATGGCACTTAGGTTTCCACTATAAGGCTACAAACAATTACATGAGTTTACGCTTTTTTGGTACTTTATTATGGGAATGTTAAATGAGTGAGTTTCATTTAGCGATACAACTGTTATGCTTTAATGGCAGTACAGTAGGGTTGTTCTTTGTTTCTAATTTCCAGGGAAAGACCACTATTATACTGAGGTGTCTTGAGAGGTATGTGTTAAATTTTTAAAAGTAGTTTTCAACTGTGGATTAGAATTTTACATAAATAGCTATATTGTGTGATAATACGTATTATATGTATACAGATGTATTCTGTGACCGGTTGATCACTTATGGATAAACTTATTTCCCTTCATTACTACCTGTTATCTGACCCCTTCAGTCCTCCTTCTCCAGTATCAGAGAGCATAAATGGCCTTCTGTTCAGGCTCGTGCTGCTGCTTCGCCTGTCTTCAGCAACTGAGACCTGTTGTCTTAAAGTGTCCTCTCTGTACTGCTGTTTCTAAGCCAAATTCTCAACTGACTGATAAATATAATTTAGCAACTGTAGAATTAACTTTCTGTATTTAGAGAATTTGACAAAATGAAGTTATTTTTCCTTGCATAGGGAAGAGATTCCAAAGCCAACATTAGCCTTGGAATATACTTTTGGAAGAAGGGCAAGGAGACACAATACAGTGAGTATCCAGAATGTATGGTTTGCCATATCTTTGTATATATATATACACACATAAAAATAATACATGTGTTTTATTGCTATGTATAAGAATTGTAGGGTTTTTTAGCTTATTGTTTGTGAAACAAAAAGGGGGGTTTTATTATAATTTTATTTAACTAGCTTAATTTTGTATTTTAATGTGTAATATGTTTTTCCCCCTCACTAAAACACAGTAGATCAGAGACCAAAGTATAACACAAAGCAATCAGATTCATCTATAAAAACGACTTTGTCATGTTTGAGTGCTTTTGGTTTCCCATTGTAACATAGTACACATGCCTTTAACTTTGTCTTTAAAATGCAAAATGACTACAAACCAATGAAGATACTTTACAACCAGTTTTGTGAGAGAAGCAGTCATCGTAGAGGATATTAAATCATAATTAAATCTTTGGGCCATGTGTCCGTATCTTTAAATTTTGCACTGCAGGTTATGTTAACAGAAATACTGAACCCATTCCCATCAGAGCACAACACTGCCCAGCAGCAATAACTATTGCTGCAGGTAATTGCTGTTTCTATTACTGAAGCAGGGAGTGGAAAATCTAACTCTGAGAAATAAATATCACTTAAAACTTTTCCCAAAAACTAAATGTGAAGGTAGAGATTCATTACTTTTCCAGTTGCAAACTTCTCAAAAAGCATTAGTCTTGAGCTGCAATAAACAAAAAGGGAAGAGAACCTGATTATGTTTATCATTAATCATGCTGCTTCCTGACTTTTTAGCTTTACCATAGTCATGTATCAAGACAGTCATAGGCGTGCCAGGAGTCTTTCCTAAGTGTTGTATGGGATTTCTTGTACATGGGGAGCTTTTTATTTGTTGTTTTTTTTTTTTTTCAGAAAATACTAGTAAAATAATACTATGTTCTTGTTCTGAGTCACTTGCATGAAAAGCCAATTTATCGGGTGAAGGTCTTCTCTTGATGTTGCATGGAAGCAGACATTTCTAACATCAACTATTTTACAGCCTAAAGATATAGCTCATTTTTGGGAACTAGGTGGTGGAACCTCATTACTGGAACTGATTCGAATACCAATCGCTAGCAACAACATAAGGTAAGTGATTGATATTACAATTCCAAAGTTAATTTCAGCTTTCCTATATCTCTAGACCTTTTATTGTAGAAAACTCTTTCAAAATGTAAGATAGAACGTTTATGATTTTTTTCTAAAAATCATTGTAATAACACTGATACTTTGCTTTGGCCTTCCTTTTCACAGTTCTCTCCTAATAAGCCAAGTTCTTAGCAATCTCCAACAACAAGAGAAAGCGTTAACATGAAGAAAATAGGTTGGCCTTAAATAGATAGAACAAGAAATACAGAAAAAGGGAAGACATGGTATCTTTATGCTCAGTGAAAGAGCAAAAAAAGAAACCTGGGGGCATATAAAAAATAGAATCTTGCTTCCTACTTCTGTATGCAAACATAGATGCCGTCTCTGTGAGGGGCAGTATTTTAGGTTGAAAACCAAGGCAAAAAATTGTGACAAAAAATATCTGGATTTTTGGGAAGTGAAGTGACCATCTGATGAGAAGAAGATCATACAAGAGAGATGATGTTTCTGAGAGGGACTAAAACTACTGAAATTATTTGAAGACAAAAGGAAACAGGAATTTAGAAAGAATTAAGAGAATGTAGTGAGAAAAAAGTCCATAAAAGTCATGAAATATCATAGGAAGAAGAAATGCATGAAGAGTTGCAAGAAGAAATGAGAAGGTGCTGGGGAGTGCATTTTATGTTTTTTCTGGTAGGGGAGATGGAGTTCAGTGGAAGGGAAGAAAAGGATCAAGAGAACATTTTGTGTTATGCATTGCTCTATTTAGTAGTAAGCTTTCTGTGAAAAAATAAAAAAGGAGGGGTAGAGTTTTTATCATGTACATTTGCTACTGTTTTGGCTATTGAGATAAGGCCATTATTTAGTGAGAGACTAAGATGGAATGAGAAAACCCCACTTGTAGCATGCAGAGCTTTTTGTTTATAGAAGAGCTTGACGGGGAAGAAAAATCAACTATAATTTTTCAGCTATTGTCTAAATGAACCTAACTGAGCTCCACCGCCATCAGTCTTTTCTTCCCTTTTTACTGATAGGGAATCTTCTGATATGGATGACTTTAAAATTCTTTGATGGGATAGCAACATTGTTCTTTAAGATCACTTCTGTTCATAAGGCAGTATTTTAACATGCTAGTCAAAAATTCTACCATTTCAACTGAAGTGTAAGTGCTTTTCACTGGTTTTCTGATCTGTCTGTGGTCAAGCAATTTGCTTATTTAAATGTTCCATGAACTTTACCTAGTTTCACCAAGAGACTTTTCACCAGATTTTTTTCCCCACATCATTTTAAAGTGAAATTGGACATACCCTTTGCTTTGTAATCTTTCTAATACCACTCTGGTCTGGAATCCCTTTTCTCAGGTCAGGATGGAACGTGAAAGAGTGATTTGCATCCATTCAAATGGCTGCCTTTGCAATGTTGTTCTTTGCAGTTGCACTTTAATACAGTTAGAGGTTTGGGAGGCAGGGTTTTGGAAGGAGAGGAGTTTATATGTAAAATATTTCTCATCATAATCCACCTTTAAAAGCCTGGTAATTGCTAAGTATGTCTTGAGTACTTTCACTTCTTCCATTTGTCTTTCAGAAGACCACCTCATACACCCATTTGAGGTTCCAGCTAATTGGCACAGTCCATGGCAGAGAATATTGCCCTTAACCTTTTTTTTTTTTTTTCCATTTCATTATTACAAAAGAATAATGAAAGTATAGAGTCTATCCATTTGCTAACATTGCTTCATCTGGGATTTCAGAGTTATGACATGGCAGGGATACATGATGGTAGAAGTGCCCAGTAATATCAAAGACAGAGCTAAATGTGCTCAGGATATTTCCATGTTTTACCACTTTGAAACAAAGTCTCCAGAAACAAAGTTTGATACATACAATCCCTGCAAAACCTCTAATGGAAAGTTGCCAAAGTAATAGTTCTGAACAAGAGGCAAGGGAAAGGTTTCTTCAGAGCTCAGAATATCCTTAAAAGCCATCTTCCTTTGCTGTCATATTTAAGTCTATCTTACCATTTGTATTTTCACATTTGTTGCTGTCAGCATTTGTACTACAGGTGTGGTTGTATATGAAAATGTTGATTGTCTCGTGCGACCAAATAATGCCTTTTTAATAGGTCATTTGCTGTAGTTCTTGTATTGGATCTGTCCAAACCTAATGAACTCTGGACTACTATGGAGAAGCTTCTGCAGGTCACCAGGAACCATGTGAACAAAATTTTAACCAAACTAGAAAAGACAAATCCTGAAGTAGCTACTGAAATTAAGCAGAGGATGCGGAACAATCTGCAGAGGGATCATCCAGTAAGTTACTTCTAATATTTTCTCCAGATGTCACAGGCCTTTATACAGTTAAAGATAATGCTTTTGAAAATCATAAACAACTCTTTTAGATTTTTATGCATGACTGAAAATCCATTTGATGTAGATGAACCTGTTCACTGGAAAATTATAGCAATTTAATAAAAATTCAATAAGAGCAGAAACAAGGAAAGAAGGTTTCTTATATCTTTTTGTTAGATATCTAATGTGATTGTTATGGCATGTTACACCAATCAAAAGAAATAGTTTTAGAGTAGCAGTTTGCTTTTTTTCCCCCCTCATCTTTTTAAAATGAAGATGAAAACTAGAACATACAAAAGTCATCTAGCAAGAGACTAGCTGAAGGTACAAATTTAAGCAAAGAATATAGTTATAACAGCCATCAACATGACTATATACTTTGCATTTATTTAAATGTCTATCACAAACTCAATGCCTTTTGATAATCTGACAACTAATTAAATTATAAAGTTTCAGAAATGTTAACATCAGTCCTTTAAACATAATTGCTAACTAAATCTCTGGAAAAGCTAAACTAGATTATGCGCAATAGAAATGAAAAGTCATTGTGCGTTAAACCTCTGCAAATGTTGTGTGTATATAATGCATAAATAAGTATTCAACAATTCAAAGACGTGGCACATAAATCTAGTTGCTGTAACTTCTATAAAATGCTGCAATACAGCAAATGCTTAGGTAGTTCAAAAATTTAAAAGTAACTTAAAATTTAACAACATTGTTGCAACATATGCAACACTCAGTAGATTTAGGGTATGGGGTTTGAGATCTACTGGATTATGGGTTTGGTTTTTATTTTTAGAGAAGGTAATTAACAAAAAGAAAATGCCTACAAGCACACTTGGCCATAAATCACGACCACAGTGTCAAGTCTACATGTGGGGGCTTACATATCAGAAAACTGCAACTTTTTTTCAATGAGTAAAAAGAATAATGCCATTAATTGTTAAGAAGAGACTTGTTTTACTTGCCCTGTAGAGTACACAATTATACCTTCTAAACTAGAATTTTTCTTCAGCCTTCATTATCAAAACCAGAAAGGATGCAAACAAAATGTTACGTTACTCCTTGGTTCTCTTTTTACTTTCATCATTGTTCAAGAAAAAATTATGTCAGTTTTGTGGGAGGAAATACTATCTTTTATAGTCAAAGTAAATGACAATTTTTGCAGATTTTTATTTGCCTTTTTATAGCTAAACATTTTTATGATAAACAGGAATTGATGAGGTTCTTAGAGGTTTTTTTTTAAGGATTAGATATATTCCATTGGCCTGGATAAAGAATTATTGGCTATGATGATAAAGCATGAGTATATCAATTGCAGACTTTGTTTAAAAAGGATGGATGCACCTAAAGTAGTCCATAGTAAAAAATTAATTCTGTAGTCAAAAGACAAATAGGGTTCAGTATGCCAGTTTTAATGTTTCTGATTTTATCCTGAATTAATTTTTTCTTAGTTAAGAAACTAAAACTAATTTTTTTCAGCTCTGTATTCTTTACACCAAGTTTTAAGTTATGATAATATCACTCAAAGCTTTTCCCTTGACAGTGTATGAGTGAAGCCGTATTTTTTTTCTCTCAAAGTAGAGGATTTTCTGTATGTGCAGCTTCTTGCTAATATACTGACTGTCATTTAACCTGTATGTGAAATAACCAGTTTTAGAAGGGACCCTCTGCTACAACACAGCTCTTTTCCACTCTGCTGCAACCAAAGCAGTTTGACTAAATAGTTGCATGAACACATGAGGGGATTGTCTCATTTCATAGAGACTACAGGAAGACCTTTCAGATAACTTGAGAATTATTGAAATCTACTTAGTAAAATTTTTATCAGAAGTTAGCTATCTACACCCCCAGAGCTGTTTTCATCCATTGGTATTGATTTGCATTTTCATGGTTGTTAGGTGATGTTTCCTCTTTCTGCTGATACCAAACATCTGAAAATCATGTTAAATATTTTTTAAGAGTTTGGAAAATGTGATGTGGGGAGGACAAACGTGTGACAAAAGCAAATCATTCAGCTTAACTTTCTTGAGTTTTTGTCTGTATTACTTTAGATATGATGCAAGGAGGGAGAGTATGTCAAAAAGCCAGTTCTACTAATCCAGTCTGGCGGTTGCTCTGTGAATATATGAGGGTTTTACTCTCTTCCCTTCCCATCTAATGTTGGAGCTGGAGTATATAGTGTAAGAACACTTTTATGCCAGTTAGTGTTCTGACTGCTCAGAGGGATTATATCCTGACCATTTAGGAAGAAAATGAGAAACTTGTAGAACATGGTACGGTATTCTCATCCTAAATCCAAACCATAGCACTATACTAGAAAATTAACTCTCTCCCAGCTGAAATCAGGACAATATTGCATTAAAGTTTATTCATCTAACTTAAAGTTTTGAAAAAACAAGTTTGTCTTCTGTGAATTAATGTTAACCCCTTTCAGTTGTTTTAACAGTGGCAATCTTCTACAGTTTGTTTACACTGCTTAACTGTCATATATCTGTTTAACAGGATTATGAGTTAGTTGACCCTTTTCCAATACCCTTGGTGATAATTGGAAGCAAATATGATATTTTTCACGTAAGTAATACTTAATTTTTTTAAAAAATAATTAAAAGATACCCGGTAAAGATTCTATGTACTAAAATCTTGGTAATATAATAGTAATCATTTAAACAAAAGTACAGCCAGTCTGCCTTCTACCAAAAAGAAAATCTTTCCATCCAACAGCATTATGGAAGGCATACTGGCATTCCTTCACAAAACACTCCCAAACTGATGATTTTTGAAATGTACTTGGAAAATGAGGAGATGTAAGTTGCTGCAGACCAAAGAGGGAAGCAAGAAAACATAACGTTGATGACTTTCTTTTATAATGAGAGAAATCCAGCTCCATGGATCCCTTCTGACAGGAGCTGTTAAGTTTATGGCAGTGAAAGGGGGGCATCTCTCAAGTCAGCTGGTCAGATTTTTTGGTCGTTGTGGCAGCACGAACAGTAAACTATCATTTACTCTGGTACTTTTTTATAAAGTACTTCTTAAGTTTTTATAGAAAAGTGAGTAATTGTGTCTTTTATGGGGGAGAGGAAAGAAATGTCATAGTACTGCTGGATTCTCTCCCAGGACGTTAAAAATCCAAACAAATGCATACTCAATTTTCAAGCAGCACTTGATCATGAGACACTAGAACAGTATGTTTGATTTTTAGCTGCCGTGGTGGCAGCTTGTGCTTCTCTGGATGACTACATAGTGCACTGATACTTGGCTGACTCTTTGAATTCCGTAATTCTTTAATAATAAGGTACTGTGCCTTCTTTCATACTAAGGCTTTATGCTGAGTCATGACCTCTTTAAAAATCAGTGACTCATGTAATAAGCACAGAATAACAGCCTAATTCCTTTGGGGTCTATGGATAGACTCCTGCAGGCTTCACTGGGACCAGGTTTTCACTCACTTTATCCAGGGGAGGCCATCTGTATGACCTTATATTAGAGAAACGGTGATGAAAAGGTACTTTTATGCACCTTTCAAATCTTGCAGACATTAGAGTTTAGAGAGCATATACCTAGAGGTTTACTGAAAGTTAAATATTTTCATGAAAAGAAAAAAAATCCTTATTCTTCTAGTAGGCAATATTTCCACTTCTAAAAATTTAAAACCAATTGAAAATTGAATACACATTCCCAATTAAGAAACTTTTTCTGGACTAACATATTGCCTGAATTAGGCTCCCTCTGTAAAAAAGAAACAAAGGGAAATTGTGACATTTCTTTTCAGAGTAGGCTGTTACTGATTCTGTCTTAAGATATAATTACACTGACAGCTGAAAGCCTCATATATTGTAGCCTAAGTGCATTGCAGTTTATATAAAAAATGAAAAGTTCTTGCTGTAATATTTTGGGTTTTGTTTCTTATGTATGTGTTCCAATATCAACTTTTTCAGGAGTTTGACTCTGAAATGAGGAAAATAATAAGCAAGACACTTCGATTTGTTTCGCATTACTATGGAGCATCATTAGTGGTGTGTATATTCACTTTCTAAGAATAGGGAAGATGAGCAATATTTGTGTCACAAAACAATATTTAAAAAAATAGAAATGTAAAACTCTTAGAGAAAATGGGATTTAATTGGTTTTAGAGTTGCTTTCTTCGTGAGCTAATCTGTCAGCTGAGTTACAGGTATTGGCAGGGGATGGATGGATATATCTTGTGAACAAACAAACTACATAATTCCCAGTATCAGCAAAAACTAAATAAAAATAGTTATCTGTTAGTCCACTCAGTTTCCATATTGAGTTCACTGCATGTCTGGCAAATTTTTTTTGGTACAAGAAAGGAGGATGGGCAAAACTGCTCACCCTAGATAGATTTAGAGAACTGGCCTTTTTGGTAGAAGCATGAACTTATGTCGTGACCTGGCTTTGATAGATTTAAGAGCTTGGATCCAAGGGCTCATCTTCACAACAGTTTAAGCATACCAGATTACCACACTTAAAGTATTGAAGAATAAAGGCAGGGATTCTTTTACAGTAAAGAGTAGGAACTGCCAACTATGAGGTCAATGAAGTATTTATGTGGGTATATAAGTTGCTTCTGAGTTTGGCAGATCATTTTCTGAGTAAAGGCAGAAACGTGCGTGCTCAGGTTCACAATCCAGAAAAGCTGCCTCTTGGGCTATCTCTATGTCAGAAGATGGTCTAACTGTATCAACCATCATTTATGTAATAAATAATATTTAATAGTGGCTTATTTTGATTACCAAACAACTTATCTTTGCTTTAAATTGTTATAATCACATGGCCTTTCGCATCCATATAAAACTGTACAGCTTTTGTACTTTGACCTGTGAGTTCATCTACTGTTAACTGAGAATACAACTGTCTTGATTTAATTTTTCTTTTCAAGCATTTAAGCATTATAATTAAAAATTTAAAACTAGGAGCCTAAAACTGTTTGGCTGCTAAACCTTGATTCCCATGGAAATGGATGGGGGGAAAATTTCCCACAGTAGGGATATGACTTCTTTCTCAAAGACATGAATCTGTTAGAATACAAAAGCCTTTAGACAGGAATAAGCATGCTGTTTGAGAAGATATTCTGGGAGTTGGTTTCTTATAAATCTATACCAGTTCTGACACTATCAAGCTGCTTATATGATGTGTGAACAATTTTATAGTTATTTATTACATTTCTAAATGTTTATGGTATTCTGAATAATTTTTCATGTAGTTTAAAATCTTAATATCTCATTAATCTTGGACAAAATATTTGTGTCTCTAAATGTGCAGTCTTCAAAAGTTTTGAATCAATATTATAAAATTTATTCTTTAATCTTTATGCTATTTTTAATTTAATCTTTCTTGATCTGTATATTCAGTGACAAATACATTCATGTTTTGGAAAGGGAGGGTGAGATTCTTGTTCTAGTAAATTCAGTGAACATATATCAAATTTATTGAGGTCAGGAATTAGCCAGACTTCATCTGAAATCCCCTGTGTAAATGACATAATGTAATATTTCTGTGATGGAAGATCATAATGTAGATTTTGTTTTCTGATTCGTCTAGTTTACCAGTAAATCTGAGGCTCTCCTGCTGAAAGCCCGTGTTCTTATTAATCACTTGGCATTTGGCTATGATAAAAGGTAACATAATTATTGTCCAACTATTAAATGTCTTGCCCAGAGTCTAAAAGTACTTAATAAAAATATTTTAATCACCAAAACATTTTTTTTTCTTATATGTAGTCTCTGAAAGATTCTTGTTCACGGACTTTGACACCTGTGTCTCAGCTGCCTATCTCTGCACAGGACAGCGATAAGTCCTTGTTTCTGATCCCAAAACTGATGGATTAGAAATATGGTCACCACTAGAATTGAGTAGATTTTTATTTACATGTATCTGTTTGCAAAGCCTAGTATGAGTTTAGTCTTGGCTAGAATAATGTCATTTTTCATTGATTGCTAAATGCTCACTTGATTTTCTTTTTTCTGTTTAGCAAGTCTGTATCAATGGATCACGGCAAACCTCTATTTATACCAGCAGGCCTGGATTCGCTGAGCCAAATAGGTTAGGACATTTTCTGTTCATTTTGTTTGTTGCTCAATTGTTCTTGAAAATGAGAAAAAAATTTTAAGCAAATAAAATTATAGCACATCAGCATCGGTTTTAATAGATTATTGAAGGAAATGGCTTAGAAAGTTTAAAATTATGATTCAGTATTTATATTATTGAGAATTACTTGTGCAGGTTTGTTAGGTAGTTTAATAAAGTATTGGGACTACTTCAAATAGTAAAGTACCAACAAGCTTAGATCTGAAAAAAATATAACGTGCAATACCACTCAGCCCATTTCATGGTAGGAGATCAATGTTTTTTCAAACTTGTTGCAGCTTGTCCCTGTAAAAGATAAAATATTAAATTAGATGGATCATCATCCAAAATGATTTGATAATTTCTGTTGTTATGTTATGACAACATATTTGTATCACTTTGTGCTGTAATTTTTAGGACCACCACCTGCCTCTGATAGTGATATTGGAAAGATGTGTGCAAACACACCTTTGGAACTGTGGAAAAAAGTATTTGAGAAAACATTTCCTCCCAAGGTAGGTATTTACATGTCTGCTGCACAGCTTCTTTTCTCATAGAATAGTAGTAATATCACTACTAATTTTTGTCTTTCAAGTTCAGTGATGGGAATTTCAGTCTCACTTAGCAGTTCTATTTCTTCCAACCTCTCTAATACAAGCATTTCTAAAAGTATGTAGTGGCTCTTTGATTATTAGCTTCTACATCTTTAGTCACCTTCCTATGTTTAGTAATAATGAAAGTACTGATGTAACCCACTGTTTTTTCCAAAGTTATAACATTGCCTTTCATTATGTTGAGAGACAAGCTATACTCAATGGTTTTGGGATTTTATAAGGTGACATATCCCCTAATACCTAAACGAAATGATTGTGATGTTCCAAGAGGACAGCTCTTCCTGGCTGCAGCAAGCTGCCGATCCTTGTTCTCCTAGGGTGTGAGGCTGTGAATGAGGCAAGCGTGTTAGAGTTCCTTGCCAAAATCTGCCATTTTGCTATGGGAAGTGTTTGGATTTGCAAGGTAATTAGAATCCCTGGGCACCTATGTAGTGATAAATCTTGTACGTATTTCAGAAGTTTCTGGTCCCAAGAGTTAAACCCCCAGTACTTATTTTCAATAAAAGTAATTGCCGTTGTTAGGAAATCAAAATTATTTTCTGTTTGACCTGAGCAAATACAGGCTGCTGCTTTCTCTTTGTGTACTAGCCTGTATCACAGTTCTTCATCCCTGTCCATTTCCTGGGCAGGCGAGGAAGTCAGTCAGGGCTATGAAACCGCACCTTAATTTATGGTGCGGAAACGGGGCTTTTTCTAGTTTTCAGTCTGTGGATCTTCAATCTTGGTGAGATGGAGTCTGAATTCACCCTTTCCCACTCACTTGACTGCTGCATATCAAAGCCCACAAATTATTTCAGGTGGTTTGAGACCAGAATAAATTATCACTAAGATGCTGTTCTCAGTACAGTATGCCCCAACATGATAAAGACTAAACTTCACTTTTCAGAAACCATGCAGAACTGTTATTTTTCACGTTGTTTTTCCTCATAGCCTTTTAAAACACAGTAAACAAACATTCCTCCCCCAACCCCTGAACTCCCCCTGAAACAGCTGGAGAAATGAATACATTTCTCACCTTGCAAGCTCCATCAGTGTTCTAAGGTATCAGTCCACTTAAAGAAGATTTAAAGATTTGTCAAGTAGATTCCCAGTCTTCTGTTTTGGTTCCAAAATATGCTTTAAACTTTAAAGCTGTTTTTATGCATTGAAAATTTCTTTTTGCATTGCTTCATCTAATAATAAGTATAATTCTCCTTTATGCCATCATTTGTATGATTGCCTTCTTGCTGCTTTCCATTTATTATGAGTAAGGAGAGATCTGCTGGACAACATTTAAAACAAAATTCTTTATTTGGTAGTGTTTCTTCCTATTAGTGTATTTGCATCTTTGGAATTAAAGTTACAGGTCCCTCAAGGTTAGTAAATGAAAATTCAGGTATTTGGCAAAAAGATAGTAATCACTTCTCAGCTAGTGAAGTAACACTTCTGGTAACCAGAACTGAATTCTAGTCTTGAGTAGTAGACGCTCTAGCAAGAGCAACCTTAATTATGCCCAAATGTCATCAGCCGGAAAGGGTATTTTCATTTTGAGGAGAGAACAATAAACAACTACCAAATAAGAATATTTTCTTTCCTTTAAGATCTAACTGCACTATTACTTTCTCATCATTTTACCAATGTAAGATATTTTTTTTTGTCTAATCTGTGTCCTATAGCACAAAATGCAAGATTTTAACACATTTGTATTAAAAGCAAATAATTCCATCAGATCTACAGTGTGGCATTTTCTTATTAAAAGAACAGAAGATAAATTTTATAATTTGGGTTTTTATAATTTCTTCTTTTAGAGTTCCTGTGATTTACAAGATACCAAGGACCCTGCACAGGATTTACAATACGCCGAGTATGAAGTTGATGTTATGAGAGCTCAGAAAAACCAGGTGTGTGGTCATTCTCCAGTTGCTGTTCACAGTCAGGTATTCCAGAACCACCAGCATTGCTGAATTAATTGTAGAATATACTCATAATCCCCTTTTTGCCTTTAAATAGCTTCAACTTTAGTTTTCACCTTAGTAGTTGTGTGGGGTTTTTTTCCCATTGGTAGACATTAAGCCAGTAGAGCGTTGTTAGATCTCAAAGTTTTGGCTCGGTATTTTACTCAGAAGTGAATGATTCAGATTTTCCCTCTAACTCTCTTCCAGAATTATTTCACTAAAGTAATACTGAACAAAGCTGTGAGGCTTTCTTGGCAGTAATTTCTTAATTTCTGCACCCTGTACTCTCTCTCATTTGGGTATTGACTAGCAGAAACTCTAGTAAGCCATATCAAGGTTTGGGGTGGGGTCTGTTTACTTTTTTTTTTTATTTTTGTCTTTCTCCTTCAAAACTTTTTATTTAAGCTGGAAAGGTGCTGAGATGATAACATTTGTGATTAGAGTTTGCAGGCTATGTATATTTTGTCTTAAACAGTAAACAGAATTATTCCACATAGTGACGTTTGGCTTAACCCCTGAATTCCAGGAAAGACCTTTAATGAGGAAAGGGTCTTTTATTTTTTCTGGTTAATTTTGAAGTTTTTCTGCATTTCCCTGTATTTGTGGTGAATGAATTTTATAGAAAAATTCTGTGGCAAACTAGACGAAGGTTGGAACGTTGCCTTACAGATATCAGTGTATAACGTCACATGAATAGAAACACTGTATGTATCTTCATCGATATCACAGGTATGGGTCTCTTAAAATTAATCCAAGATGTGTGTATTTTTCTTTGTTTGGAAGAAGTATCACATACTGAGTCTGGAAACTCTCCATTTCCTATAGATTCATTTGTTTCACACACAGAAAATTCTTTGCTAGAATGACTGAGAAACATTCCACTCTATTCTCACAGCTAATACGTGGGTTATTTGTATACCATTTAACTTCTTTGTGGACCAAGTTACTGCAGTTAAAGGAGGTTTTTCTAACAGTGCTTTAAGATGATGGATTGTACCAGTCTAGATCTCGCATGCTTTTAGAGACCCCCACTCTTAAGATGAAAGGCAGTTTTATTGAATTGCACTGCAGTTAATCTCAACTAACCCTAAAATACCATGGCAAATTTCATCTTTTTGCATGCTTGTAAAAGAATGCCAAAGGATTAGATTATTACTGCCATCGTGTTTTTGTAGAGTTTAGTTAGATTTCATAAGGCAGTAAACCTGTAGTTACCTGATCCAAAGAAATACATTAATAATGTAAAAGAATAAAGCAATTTCAAGAATCCCCTGCAGTCTTTGAACTTGCACATTACCTGTAATATCCTGTTAATGTAGGCATCAGTTCTGAATTTCTGTTACATCAAGAGCGGTCCTAGAAATCATTAAAATTTGTAAAGCACGTTGCTTTTGGAATTCATAATGTAATCTCATACTCAGTATATCTATATATCTCAAAATAACTATATGGTGTACTAGGTTTGTTATTTTTAGATAATACTTATGTCTTGCAAAAGAAGATACTGGTATGCGTTGATTAAATCATACAGGAAATTATTAATTTTCTGTTTTTAAACAAAGAGACAGGCTTTTAGAATCTTAATCTGTTCAAGGGCATTGCAAACCAGTGTAGCTTCTTTTAGTTGGACTACTACAAGTAATTTGAGCATTAAAGAGAAAATTACTTTTGTTATCTGCAGCTATTTCCTAAGCTTCTCTATCATGAAGTTCAATTTTTACGAGATTATTTGCACATTATTAAAATGTTTTATACTCCAAGAATTTAATTCAGTTTGAAATGGACCAAGATAGCTGTATACATCTAAAAGAAAAGAACTCTGTAGTTGCAGTGATTCTTGATGTGTCTTTGGATGTCCCAGTTATATGAAAAGTAGCACAAAAATCCTATTTTTAAAGCAACATTTTAAATGCATCGTAAGTCTGACATTCTTTATAGAGTCTCATGATATCTATTGTGTAGGAGGAACAGTATATTAAGATGTTTAATATGCAACATGTTGCTGATGAAATCATGGGCCATAATGCAAAATCAAAGTTTCATATGACAACAGCATGTAGTTTAAAATCATTTAAGTGCACGTTATCATTTTTCTCGGTTACTTTCGGTTAATTAATATGCCACTTTGGACTCTAGGTGATAACCAGTTTGCTTTTTTATCTCAGTGATAAGCTTTAAAGGAAAAATAAACACAAAAACATAGCAATAGAAATAAAATATACCCCGTGTCACCACATCTGATTGAACTAGCGTACCTGACTGACTCGGTCAGGACTGCTCGATAATACTGTCGCAATACAAAGTTGAATTAAATCAATTCCAACTTTGTAACTTTGGTTGAAGGTTTTGTCTGCAGCTAGGGTTTGTATGCCCTAGCAGAGTGAAAGGTTAAATTCTCAAGTATAAAGTTAGAAAACAATATAAAAAAAAAAAGGTACAGAAACAAGAAAGTACCTGGCACACTCCCATGTCCTAGCTGTCAGCTAGTATTTCTCTGAGATGCTTTTTGGCTGTAGAAGTTAAGAATCCAGCTCATCGGCATTCTGCCACAAGAGTGTTTTCTTCTGGACCAGATTATTTTGCCTCCTTAATATTTTCAGAGTTAACGATGAAGTGTACCACTCTATTTCTAGACTTTTTTGCTCTTTTCCTCACTGTGCCTTTGTTCAAGATAGAGCACATCCCTTTTTCTCAACTATGTCTTTTCAGAATTCTTTTCCTAGTTCTTACCCCACAGACACAACCTGCAGCTTTATGTCAAATAGTGCTGTTGCAGTTGTTTACTGCTTTGTCATTCTCTGGTGTTAAGCTCTCAGAGAGAAAATACAGCACTAGGGACCTTTTTGGAATTTGTATTTTTAATGCATTTCTTAACTAGCAAATTCTCTTTGAGTATTACTGGAATTTTGTGCTCTTTGCAGGGCTTTCAAGATTGAAGAAAATCATTCATTTTGCATATTTATTAGGCCTTAAACATGTAGCTTGCTGTTAACTCTTCATACAGTCCATGTAAAACATAAACAACATGGCGAATGTGTCACCCATTTCTCTCTCTTCTCTGCTTGCTTTTTGGCTTTTGATGCTTTAAGGTCACCTTAATTTCATTTTAAGTACGCATGTAAGTTGAGTAAGAGTGAGATCTTTTAAAATAACATTGTCGATTAGAGCTGCACATACACCCTCTGCATCTGTAGGCACCTATGAGAGCCTGAAAGTCTTGTTCCTTAGTTCCTTCTAAATGTTTGTGGCAGCCAGATGGCACATGAGGGTGTCTGCTCTGTTTCCTTTAGAAATGCTCTCTGCTGGAGGTTAATACTCTAACATCTTTTCGAAGGGTTTTGTTTGTTTGAGGTCTCAGCTATCCTGTTATGACTTGTGCTGCTAATACTCCAAATAGGTGCTTGGACCTTTTTCATCTGGGCATTTGACTGCAGCTTCATTCATTGAAGCAAATGATAAAGCTAACCTTGAGCTCAAAGATCTGGATAGCCTCCCAGTCAGGTCTTTCAGAAGTCAGTGTCACACAGTGCCAAAGTTCACACTGACTGGTCCTTGTTACACAAAGGTAGTACTTTAGGGATTGGTGCCAATTTTAGCTGAAGCCTAACACCATAAAGTATACTAAAAAAAAAAAAAAAAAAGTGCTTGGTGCCATTTGGTGTCAGCTAACAAGAAGTAATGGAAGCAGATCTCAACGAACAGGACTGTAACTGTTAAGACTTTAACAAGTCATAAACAGAAGAAGGGGAGGTTCTGTAACATCTCACAAGGAGGTGTAGACCTATTTCCCCTAAAATAGGAGTGACCTAATTAATCATGTCATTCACAACTAAAAGTCCTTTATGTGTCAGATCTGCAGCTGTCTGTTTGGGATGGGGATGCTGTTGGCCAGCAGAACAAGAGCCATGTTTTTTCAGCATACTTCACTGATATGACCATATTGCAGAACTTCAGGAGACAATTTCAGTCTCATTCAACAAAACAGAAGATTGCATATTGTGCGATGAAGAACCTCCTTGGTCAGACCAGTGTTACTGGGCAGAGAAGTATGACAGGCACCTTAACGGGGATACCACAGCAGTTGCATCTTTCCTTTTCTCCAGAGGAGGAGAAGTGCTAGTCTTCGTGTTGTCGAGAAAAAGTTGTGGGGGATGTTTACGCAGCTGCCAAGAATAAGCATTCTCATTTTCACAGGAAAGCTTGTCCAAATGGGTGGAAAACATTTTATTTTTTTAGAAACTAACTTAAAGAGCATTATTAGAGCACGGTTACTAAATTGCCTACTGAAGTTTAGGTGCCTAAGATTTTTAATCCTTGTTTCAGTACTTGGGTATTTTCACCATGTTCCAGATTGAGGACACTTTCAGTAAGAAACTGCGTGAAAAAGAACGTTTAAGTCATATCAGTCCCTCAGAACTGAAGAAATGCAACAATTAAGGCTTTTCCTACAATCTTAATTTTTCCTCCTTGTTTGTAGACTTTATTGTCTTTAATTACATGATCATATACTATTTTGCTAATGTCTCAATTCAATTGTTCAGTATTTCTTTTCATCATCCGTATTCTTTGTGTACCTTATTTCTCAACCTGCCATTCAGACACTTCAATGATCACAAAAGTATTAATTTTTTTTCTCTGAGAATGTGTGGTAATGTTATCTTATCCGAGTGCCTCACAAACATCAGTTAAGTCTTTCTTCCCAATCCCTTTATGAGATTAGGTGTGATCTTCCCCATTTGTCAGATAAAGAATTTATAGAAACACAGAAGTACAGAAGCATTAAGGTTAAAAAAGTTTAAAAATCCACTTTATGCCCGTGTTGAGACATCTAGGACAAGTTGCTAGCGCTAATGATGTTCAAAGCACTCAGCACCTTGAAAGCATATTTAAATTGCAACTTAATTTTTTGTAAATCTGATCTGTGCCCCTTACACTTGGTTCCCAGAAAACAAAGAAAGCATAATGCTAGCATGAATGTTTTGGTATACTATTCTTTTGTAGGATCTTCTTTCGGTTTGGAGAGAGGATCTCTTAGCTGATTGCACAGTTACAGTATATTCCAGCATTCTGCTTATGTTTGTAGTATAGGAATTCATGAGTAGAAGGTACCCTTTTTCAGAAGGGTCTGTGGAGTGCTCTTTAAGCTGTATTTGAAATATTCTTCCATTACATTTCTGACTTGTGAGGATTTATTTTACTTTCTATTTTACATGAAAACTACAGAAGTGTAGTTCCTGACAGTATATTTCCTCCTGAATCACTGAATTTGTTAAAGTTTGGGGTTTTTTTGTAAATACCCTCCCATTTAATCACTTTTTTGTTTAATTTCTGATTGTTTAAGTGTTAGTCTTACCTAGATACCTCTCCAAAATAAATATTTATCACTGTGTTCTGTACTTCTGTATGTACTGGAATAGCTATATGGTTTTAATATATGCTGTGGTTTTGATACTTTGCATTTCTGTATTGTTTTGAATTGCCTTTACACTGAATGGCCTTCTAGCTAGCTAAAATTATAGCACAATAAATTCTGCTAGAATTATTTATCATCTGCCTCGTTCTTGAAACAGTTTAGTCAGATGATAAATCTGTAAGGCTAATTATTTAGGCAACACCTGTAGATGTGCCCCCAGACAGCATTGTCATTATATGTAAAACTTCATTGTCTAATTTTACCCCTTCCTGTAGCCTTTGAGAAAGTTGTTAGAATTGAAATTATTTACTTAGCATAAACCAGGTTACATGTGCTTCTTAAAATACCACAATATTCTTTCTATGCCTAACTGTTGGCAAATTTCCAACAGTTCAGTATGTTCCAAGATCATAATTACTTTATACTGATAATGAGGGAGTGAAAATACTGAGTAATGACTGGCTTAGAGCTAGAACAGTTCAGTAGTACTAGAGGTGTATTTAATAATGCAATTTACTAGATTTAGACTAGACACAATATGTCCTGTGTCAGTCACCTATGAGTTACTTAACTGTAAAACTAGGCTAATGATGAAGAATATGCATTAATTAAAAATCCTTTTACTGCTTATAAATCTGTGGTGCTTTCTGAAAATTTTGCACTGCTGACAAAGCTGCTGAAATTATTTCCTCAGAGAGAAAATTCCATTTATTATTTCCATACAATTTTTAGATGATGATTTCTTTGTTGGTCTGCCCTTTTTCTTCTTCCTCCCTCTGTGCCCTGGATTGAGAATTAATATTTCTGTTAACAAAATTCACACCTGGTGAATTTATTTTTGTCAGTTCTGTATCTGTATACCTACAGTGAAACCTCCCTTACTCTGTTAAGTCCATTCTATTAAAATCAGAATAGCAACCATATAGAACACATACCCCGTTTTGAGGGTCTTTGCTACATTTGTACTAATCACTGGTTTATGTCCACCTCTTTTTCTGATCTAAGTAAGATATGATGACTTTTTTTGTATTGTAAGCAGCACAGGGTTAGGTCCAACAGTACCTCATTAGAGTATCATCTTCCTGCAAATACATTGGAAGCCACCTTATTCTTAAATGAACAAAAAGCAATTGTAGTGCTCTCTAAATTAATTTTTGCTGAAAAAATCTTCAGAAATAATTCCTGACAGTATGCACCACTACATAAAATTCAGAAAATAGAATTGTTGTTTGGTAATGTTGATAGAACCTTTTATTATAGGCTTCAAAATTCCCAGTAGCACTTTTGACTGAAACGAGGTCATCTGTCTACCTTGCTAGTACTCAGCTGATGTCAAGTGTAGCATAACATACACTGCCTCATCTTTCATACCTAATTTGCTTTGTTTGTACCTCCACAATTTGAGCCTCTGTTTGCTTTTAATAATCTATTTCCTATCTAGAAGATGCAGAATTTTAATTACCACATTGAGTTTGCATGTTATTTTTACATGCAGATGCTAACTTTTCAACCTGCTAAACAGTAGCACCTGAAAGAATATTTTAACTACTAATTGAAGAACAAAAGTAAAATCATGGCAGCCTTGTCTGAGTAATACAATTCCTGAAAAACCTCAAGCAATGATGAATAATATTTCCAGAAATATCCAGTACCATAGATTCAATAGATATGGTATGTCGATTTCCTAAACACCCATTGCATTTCTCTAAAATATATTTTTGCTTACTGCTTTCTGGACAAGCTTGTGTTCTGCAGGAGTTTCTGAGGTCCACTGGTGATGTGACGTATAAGCTTACAGAAGTTCATTTTAGTCCCGTGCTTAAAAAAGGAAAGTAGGTTTTGTTCTTCTAGTTTTGCTTCTTGAAAGGCCCTGAATTCATGTGTGTGAAACAGTAGCTTCTGTTGGGTAATTCTGGTTTCTGTTTTTAAAGCACATGCAGTGTTATATTTCTGTATGTTCATAGGGAGCCTGGTTTCTTTAACTGAAAAGACACAAAATTTCTTCTTCCCTAGAAAGTATCTAGGTCTAAAATAAAATCTAGATCCCTGTATAACAGCAAATGTGACAAAATTTATAGCACTTCCAGTATAATTTTGTTGCAGATAAAAATAGATATTGTACATGTTTTCTGCAGTGAAAAATGTTTGTACATGCATTAAATGTTCAAGTGGCTAATGTATGTATCTTACAACTTTTAGTAATGAGATTACATTAATATGTGTGTCTGTTTCTGTTTTAGGAACTTGAACAATACAAAAGAAATGCGTCTAAATCCTGGAAAGAAATGGATTTTGACTCTGATTGATGAACTGCTATCGGTGTCTTCAGTTTAACATTTACAAAATTACTTTAATCATTTTAACATTACACTAGCAATTTAATCTGTTGCAGTTGAAAATATACAATATCAAACTACAAAATTAATATTTATTAAGCATTCCTGTTAGTATTTTTAATAAAAAGGGCTATTTATTCATTCAGTCCAAATTTAAGTATATCTTGGTACTGACACAGAGTTTTAAAAAGTGGGGAGAAAAGAATTCTAGATTGTTCAGAGATAGGTTTGAATATGAAGACTGGCATTAGTCAGTTCTACCTACTTTATAACACATTATAAAATTTCGAATGCTTCTGCCCTAAACATGTATTGAAGTATAAACAAGTTTTCACATCCAAAATATGAAACTGCACAGTAGAGTGTGCTATGCATCTTTTCCTAGTTCTTTGCATATAAAATTCAAAAGGAAAACTTAAGAATATATTTGCATCGTTCTTTGACGTACTTGAATAGGATAGGTTCACAAAAACTAGAAGAATAAAGTGAAATTAAGACCATGTTTAACCTGAATTCAGAAGTTTGCTTTATCTCTGTTTCAATATCATATACTGAATACATTAATACAGGAATTATTTTTTGCAATGTATAATGTTGTACTAACTTTGCACAGAATTTAGAAGACGAACATTTCTGTTAAATATTCAAATGCTAGGAGGTCAGTCTAAACAATTTGACAGATATTTAGTTAGTGGTGGAAGTATAATTGATTCCCATTCAGCCTAAGGTGGTGAAATGCTAGTGGACACCCTCACTAGTATGAGATGGACTGAGTGTTTTGAGAATGTGCAAGACGACATCTAGATTAAAGCCTGAGGTGTCTCTTGAGAGCTAAGACTTGTTGTCAGAGAGTAAATGTCTGCACAGTCACTTGGCAGACCAGATCATAAGAATGTTTCCTGATGAACAACCCTACATGTGCATAAAAATGTAAAAGACAGAGTAAAGTGGTATCTTTCCAGCTCTTTAAAGTTATTTGTTATTTTTAACATACTTGTTTACCAAATGTTTTCTCTAATACAACTTTTGTATTGCGGAATATTATATATAAAGCTATTTATTAAAAAAAATCTTGGCCTCACACTTAAGTGGAGAACTTTCATTAACTCGAGGATTTCAAATTCTTCGTTACAAAGTGCATCATCTCAAAACTATCAAATTAAACTATATGATTATGGAAGTTCAAGATATACTTACCTCCTCGAAGAAATCTCATCTATCCTTCTGTAAATAATTTCTTCACTGAACATGAAAAATAAGTTACAAAATTTAGGAATTCTGTGTCTCTTTTCAATTTCTGTGTCTGGCAGTGTTGAGAAGTACTTATATTTATTAAAGGGATATATTAGACTCTTTGGGATGTTAGTGAGCCCATGAGAATAATTTCCAAAGATGCAAACTACATCGCTTTCAAGAACTGGCAAACAACTTTTATATTTTTTTCTCCCTAGTTAAATTGACATTTTATTAACAAACAAAAATTTGTTCTAGTAATTCACAAACTGCTTCCAAAACAAGATTTAGAACTTGATAATGAAAAGAAGGAACAGCTATAAATAACATAACTGTCTTCTCTGATTTATCATCATTTACAAGACAAAAACATGTTATGTAACTTTTATATTGCTTAAAGATCTTGTACTTGTTGGTAGTATAGTATGCATAAGATTAAATTGGAGTGATTTATTGATTCTGTCTTTATTTACAGTATTTGGTGTGTTCCCTTTCTACAAATCCCAAAAATGGTATCAAAACAAAGCACAGGACTTAAAATACAATTCTAGAAATGAGATTTACTAGCAATCATACTCCTCTGCTGATTGGTAATGGTTAAAAAAAAAAATAGTAGGGAAAAAAATAGAGCACCATTGCTACATTGTTAAAAATTGGCAGCAACAGCTGACTAAATTCCAAAAAGTCCTTTAAAACATGTAATACTGTTGATTACGGCTGATTTGGGAGTAGGGTGAGAAAACCAATAGCAGGAAGCCATTCAGACTCTTCAGAGAACATTGTTTTTCAAGATGAAAAACATCCAGTTAGAAACAGACATGAGAAGATGATTGTGTTTCTATATATATAATCATTTAAATTCTATCTAAAATCCAACCATTTAAGCCTTCAACCATAATAAAGTTCAAAGTGTAGTATCAGACATTGTTAGAACGGCTACTTTTTTATTGCCTGCCAGTAATTCTCTCTCTTATTTTGAAGCTCAGAATTGCTATAATGGCAAGTCCTGGTAGAAAAGCATAGAGTATTAGGAAATCGATTGTGAACCGGGACACTGCACCAGGGAAGTTTTTTTCAATGAACTGAATGCCATGAGAGAAAATACACGCTGCATTAATTGCAGTGGAACTGTTGGCTCCACCTGTCAAAAGAAAAGATAATTTCTTTAGTAGCTGAATCAGTAAAATGAAAATTCAGGCTTCAGTATCTAACTCATATATTTAATATATGTAGCCCTGACGTTATTTTAATGATGAACTATACCCACAGCAGTATTTCTCATCATTTTGGAATAAGAACAGACAAGCCGCATGTTTCTGCAGTTAATCTGTGCCATATTTTTTGAAGGGAGGGAAAAGGTTCACTAGGAGTGTTCTGTTTTATTCATGCCAAACAAAAGATTATTTATGGCTTTTCAGACACATTATCTGGAGGGGCTTCAAGAAGCAAGTTGCCCAATGTGGCAGACTTACAGTGTTCAGATTTGTTGAGTGCTTCCAAAATTCAAGAAATGGAGCCTGTCTGAAGGGCACATGCTTATTATTACTACTGAGGTCATGGATTCGTTTTCTAATAGTTGCCATGTATGCTCTTGTACTGAAGAGGGACAGGAGAGATTAATGGATAAGGAACATCTAGCCTTGGAGAGGAGCACAGACACCTGGCTACAAAGCAGACAGTATCTTAGGGTAGGTCCAAAGCTGTAAGTTTTACCCCCACTGATGGATGTTAGCTACTGACCCTGCCTACCTGATCCATTCTGCTGTTTTGCCCATTATCATGTTGACAACCGGCAACGCGCAGCCTGCCAGATCCCAGCTGCTCAGTATGTGCCGGGGTAACGTATCTGAACTGAAGCCTCACTAGCGTTAGAGGAAACATCTGGTCAGGTGTTACCTGTCAGTGCTCCCTGCACTGATGTTTGCTCTTACATTGTGCAATTCTATCGATCTTCTATTTGTGTAACACTGCTCCAATAAGCTCCTAACAGGCTGCAAAGTCTACCTTCCAAAATGCCCCCACAGGGGGGATAAAAGAACAGATGAGGAAGAGAAAGATGAAAACTGAAAGAATGAGAAATGGTCAGGAAAAAAAAGAGCCAAAATTTTGTCTAGCTTGCTGATATGGTGTTATAGTCTTTACCAATTAATAAGCTTTTTTTAACAACTCACAAGTTATCTTTATCAGGATATTTTTATTGTATGTGGAAGGAAAATAAGCATCGACATCTCATTAAAATTATTTACAATGGACTTAAGGCTGCTTTTTTTCTTTTTTCTTTGAACACTTACCACATGTGAAGTTTAAGCCATAAAATTCATTGACTATAAGAACTTCACTGCTGTATTTTTGAAAGGTAAGATAACCGAGTATTTTAAAAACTGTTGGCATTTCTTCGATGGTCCTTAAAGAAACAGAGAAGTTAAACTGGCTTTTGCTACACTCCAAGAGACAATTCTACTCCAAATTAAAACAAGCTTTGGTCGTAGCCTGCTACAGAAACAGTTCTTGGCTGTACCTGTGGGGTTTTCAAACATAAAGTCTGTCTTAGTGCTAAATGTAAGAGATAACCATGAAGGCTGTCTCTGACTTTGGTACAGTGTCATAACATTCAGCCCTGACTTGTTTATGGACAGTCACAAATAATTCTATGAAGTTGTTTGCTATTCACATTGCGGTGATAAACTGAAAATGACAAGACCCAATATAAACCTTAGTTGCAAAAATGTGCTGCTTCCAAAGTAAGAAACCACCACCCCCTAACTCCATCTTCAAAACCAAAAAAGACTCAATAACGATTCACTGGAACAATAGTAACAAAACAAAAATGAAGCAAAAATAATGAGAAGAAAAAGTATGAAAATTTTGAAATAACATTATTCAACAAGACTGGGCAATTTCTGCACCTGAAATGCTGCAAGACTTTATAATTAAACAAATGATCAGAAAAAAGCATCAACCCAAATCTCAATGCTATTTTTAATATCCTTCACTGCCTATGAAGTTTAATCAAAGAGATTCACAATATTAATTAGCAATGTCTCTACTGTAAAATAAGGTTGGAAACCACTCTAATACTTTTTAAAAGTTATCATTAAGGCATTAGACTATGGTAGAAGGAATAGCTGTCTTGTCACTATAAACATACATAGTCCTGAAATCAGGGAGGGACCAAATAATTAGATATTTATCTAGTTTTATTGAATAAGAAAGCATTAGCTGAGATCAACTTTGAAGAGATAAAGCATCATCAACGTTGTGAAGACTCATGATTTTTTTGAGGACAACTTGACATCATCTAGTGTTAAGCTTACTTCATCTCCACTGGAAGGATCTCAGGTGAGCATATCCTATTTGCTCAACATCTCAAGAAAACTTTTGACAAGAATACATTTATTCTGGTATGTTTCTCAAAAACCCAGTAATTTCAGTATTGACAAAAACAAGGAGAAAATGTTCAAATTTCATGCAATTACAATTCAAAAACATTTATTTGCACAGTAATAGAGCATGTGAATCATAACTTTCCCATGTACTTACTACACTATTATTTTTATGTAGTTCAGTCTGCACAGGTATAAAAGGTGTCTGAAAAGTTTAATGGCTAAACTGGAGAATAACACTAATAAGATAGTTGAGAACAACTTATTTTTTTAAGCCATCATTCCCAGTGCTTAATGTCTGATAAGTTCCAGCAGTTACTAGAAGTTGTAGGAACTTTTTTTTGGTAGGCTCCTTTAATGAGCACAGCCTTTCATGTCATAATATTGGCACAAGTAAAAGAATTCAGCTGAGCTGACAGATATTAATTGCTCAGTTTTATCTTCAATTTATTTGCAAAAAGAAAAAAAAGTTAATAACTTTGTTGATATCTAAAGTTGATAAGTGTCTGTTTTATGTGTTTAGTACAAGGTCTAACATGATTAGGTAGTTCTACCTCTGAAGGGTATCTCAGCCACACTCTCTTTCCATTGCCACCTGTGTGTTACTGTGCTTCTGCAACACAGACTGTTCATGAAACTCTTCTATAGGTAGATTATTTTAACATTAACACTATTATGAAGTAAAACTTTTTCCTACCTTACTAGTCCTGTTCCCACTATCACGCCTGCCGAATTAAGTAGCACCACTCCGCTTTGGACTATATTTGGATTTTGAACCACGCCAAGTATAACAAGTGTTAGTAGTTCACCAATTATATGTGATGCTAAGACAACAGCAAAGAAAATTCCAAATCTGGAAGCATCAGGATACAACCCTGCAGTCCTGTACAAAAATGAGAAAAAGAACATTTTAACAGCGTTTGGGTTCTAAACCTGGAACTTAGCTTTTTTTTTGGTTTATTTTTTGCAATTACAGCTCATTAAGTGAACAGTTTGACCCTTAGTATGTTTGGAGCCTTAACATAAAGGACATCCACTTCTTATAGTGCCATAAATGCAGATATATTAGGTTTTCTCCATCTAGATTAAAGACAGTAGTGTAAAGATGTAATTGTAGCAGAAATCCACGTTGTTTCAAGATAACCACTGTGGCTTTTACAGGCCCTTAAACTAACATCTTCCTCCTTTTAGAGTCTATGCAGTGAGAGTTATTTACAAAAGTCACATATTTAAAGAATGTCTTTATGCAGATAATTAACAGATGGAATTTAGCACTTCTGATACTGTGCATGCAAATGTAAAAATGGATATACTCAGTTAAATGGAAGGCTAATTGAATTCGCCACCCATGTAATTAATCCAAATGGAATTTCCTCCATACTCCTGCACTCTAATACAACATGCTCTTCCCAGCCTTTCCTTAGCTAACCGAATGAATAAAGTCCTCCCAATCTGTACTAAAGATTAAAAAGTTAAGAGAGGCCAGCAATTGCTTGGCAAAGTTAATTCAGGCTTACAGTGTATATGACAGATGACAGAACTTTTTATTACATGGTGACATATTACTCTTTTTCCAAAATACCTCATACCAAAATTGCCTCACGCTAGGTACAGACTGCATGCCTTGCTTAGCTAACAAGCAGCTATTTAACATTTTATTTTCTTTTTCATTGTGCAATGCAAGGCCCTATGTCCTTTTTTTAATCCACGATGTTTGAACATGATCTTAAAATAGAAGTTTTGCTTTTCTGTAGCATTTTTCATAACACCAAAATAATCTCTATTATAAATATATGGCTGAACATTGACTCTTTAAGTATTAAACATTCCACAAGCTAGCAGCTATTGACAACCTTTAATCACAGATTGATGCAAAAGAAATAAGCTTTCCAAAGTCCTAGCATGAAAGTACCATCTTCTCTGAGGTGCTCTAATACAGTACCCAGAGCTATGTAGATACAGGCTAGTAAATTTGGGGTAGGAATAGAAAGAGAAGAAAGCCTAAAAGAGAAGGAAAAAGGAAAAAGACCTCAGAAGAGGAAATATTACAGCAATAGAATGGTAAAATGATATAAACTGTTAGAACAATTCCCAGAAATATCTTTAGCTAGGAAAATCTGCATAAACAGAGTGCATTTACTTGATTGCAAAAGTGGCTGTATTTGTTCTCAGCCAGACCTGCCTTGTGTCTGATCAGGTAAGAGTTTGGGTCTGATCCTATAAACACAAACTCTGAGAGAAATGGCTTGTAAGAACACATACCAGAGGCTATCAAAGCCTCTCCAAAAGTTAGTCCACCCGGGAAAGTTTAGTCCTGCACAGGTACAATCTTCAAAATGAAACTGCTTGCCCTAAGAGGTCTAAGGGCACTATGAAATCACTCTGACACATCACTGATGGCTTCCAACCACAAGATAGCAAAGATAGGTGGAAGCTAATATCTGCAAATATTATCCATTAACCGGAACCACACTCTTTATTGTTGATTGTATTTGAAGCTACCAAAGCACAAGGGCAAAGTCTCTGCCCATACAAATTGCCTGTTTGTTAAAGACTGAGCATGACAAACAGTGACTCGTGATCTTCAGGAGCTCCACAAACCTTCTCACATTGAGCCTGAAAAGGTGCTTTCCAAATGGCTGCCTTCTCGGCAACCAGCTCACTAGCAGGTAGAAACAGAAGGGTTCTGGTTAAACGCTTAGTGGGAGGAGGAGTAATTTCTGCTTGTCTGTGAAAAAGGACTTCTCAGGGAGCACTGCCTGAAGCAGGCAGCACTGACAGCTTGCAGAAATAAAAGCCCAGGTAGCTAAGGGGACAAAGAAAAAGAGGGCTGTGCTTGGACAAAACTGCTACTTTTAATATCAGCACCAAACTACAAAAAAACAACCCATGCACGCAAGTCCTCACATCTAGAGGATCAGAAATCTCCTCTCAGGGCTTTTGTCTTTTCATCTAGGAGCTGACAGTTATTGAGATCCCAAATGGAAAGAATTAGGTGAATGCTGAGCACTTCCCCACATTACCTACTACAGACCAGGAGGACGAAGATAACAGTGATCTTTTTTCCCAAGTTTTTCTAGCTGGGAAAACAGCTATTGCAAAATTCCCATGGCAGACTAGCTCCCTGTGCAGAAGTTCTCATTCAGTAGTCCAAGTGATTTGGTGCAGTTTTACTTCCTCCATTTTCAAACTGCCCAAGGGCATCTTCTTGCAGAATAAGAGCACTGACACACACAGCTACAGCAGAATAGCTCCTGCACTTTTTTTCTTTTACAAGGGTCTATCCAGTTATCATTTCTCAACAGCTAACCAGAGAACATGCAGCCAGGACACAAACCAAGCCTGGCATTCATTTGTACACATTTTACTATAGACTGCCATCTGATTTGCAACTTTACTGTCAACTGTCATGTGAAAACATAAATTAACTTCAGTGCACTACACGTTTCTTTTCATAATTAAGAAAACAAACAAGGAAAAAACCCAGAAAAAGACTGAAAGACAGAAATTGGTTCTTATTATTTTGCTATTAGCTTACATAAGCAGCCATGGACTCTACTGAGTTCAGAACAAGCAAGTGGAAGGTGAGAAACTAATGGAACAGAAACAAAGAAGAGCAGACCTATATGATAGATAAGGTAATGAACAAATGAAATATTTCATCACCCCATTCTGAGGTACTACTTCACAATGATACGAGGAAATTAATGTACTGGGCGGGGGAAAATGTAAGCATTACAATCAAACCCTTTCTCCCACTATCAGAAATCCACTTTAGTGCCTTTCTCTGGAGAGTGGAAGAGAGGGATCCATGTCTGATCACTTCCATATGCTGTAGCTAAACCCCAAATGTCCCAGGAAACACAAAGCTTTGTTACAGTCGTACCTACTGTTGTCTTCCTCACTTTTTCTCGTATTTCCTATCTTTCTAAATGTAATGTAAAATGACACTTCCTGCTTTTGGTATGACACAAGAATGATAAATGTTCCAGGCCCATTAAAACTTCCCAAGTTACCTAGAGAACTGTTAACTTACTCAGAATGTTTTTTAACACTGCTTGAAAGAGAAGGGCTAAAATTTTGTCATCTTTCCTTAAGCTTTCTCTGTAATTATTCTGAGAAACAATAGCAGGAAGCCATGCCAGGGGGCCTGTTGCTGACATGGGAATTGAAACAGATAACAAAAAGAACATAACAATCCAATAGATGGTACAAGTGCTTACCAGTATATAAAGGTGCTGAAAATTGCCACGCTGATGACACTGAAGGGCAGGAAATGTACTATATAGGCTAAAAGCATTTGCCACTTCTTATACAAGCCATCTTTACTTTCTTGGTCACTGATAGCACGTAAAGGTAGGACTGGATTAAATATATAAAAATTAAATTAAATCACCGTTGAATAACGAGACCAAGCCTTTTTGCTAGCAAAAATTACCTGAAGCACAGAGACAACTTTGAGAATATATCAGAAGCATTCTGACTAAAGCAGTCTGATCACTTTTCGCCCCACTACTAAATGCAAAACATGCTCCCTGAAGATTGCAAATGTTGGGAAGCTTAATGAAAGAGGCTAAATGCATGCAGGACAGCCTTGTCTGTTTGCAGATACAAATTAAAGACATGAAAAAACTGCCATCACTGCAAAAATTTCTTGAGATATTCCGATCTCAAGGTGATGACAGCAGTGTATGTTCCCTATATGAGCAGAGCAGGTTTTAGGGCTGTAAATATAAACTACTCTTGGTCTTACTATGACAGTTGTAAGAGAAACATCCTCTCAGAAGAATTTAATCATCACATAATACTCTTAAATCTAATTATGCTTAAGTGTTGTCAAAGCTGTTTTGTACTTCCATCCTTTCCATGTCTTTGCTTTTGATCTCACTTAAGATGTTAGCTAGAGACGTAGACTTTGTCCTGCCTTTATAATGCTACATGCAGGCAAGTCAAGGGCTCTTGCACAGTTCAGAATAAAGCCTCCACAGACAGGCCAGCTGTAAACAGGAGAGGCAGGGATCAGGGCATATTCCTTCATTAAGCGCAGTGAACCTGGAGCCCCTCTGATGGGCTAATCTTTTTCTGTGGTGCAAAGCTTCCTGTTGCTTCACATTTAATTTCATGCTCGTGTATCTGTTCTATTACCTAAAAGTGTGAAGATTCTTTAAACTACTTTCTTCAAAAAAGGCTTTTTCCTGTTACCAAATAGTGGCAGCAATACCTGCTGCTGCACATAATACAGGACAGAAACTCACAAAGGGCAACAGCATTGAGCATCCCTGTGTAGGGGGGGGCACTCACGCACTGGTAGACAAGCCCCACACGGTCCTGCACAGCTCCTTTTACCAGGTCATTCCTTAGTCTAAGAAGGAAAAATGCTATAAACAAGCCAAATAACAGGTTCTGGAGGAGGCGCATGATGATGCCCATCTTATCTCTGGAGAAGTTTCTTGTTGTTCTCCTGATAATGAAACAAAACAGTAACGGTACACTTGTTAGCTATGACTGACCACATGCTGGTAGGGTATTTAGCTTTGAACAAATCTTACATAGAGTGTCCACAAAAGGTAATATATTAAAAAAGACAGGGACAAGTACAGTGGTAGACCAAAATAACCAAGAAAGTGTATTTATATATGGGGGGAAAAACCCTGAAAAATTAGTGGATAAGAAAAAAAGATTTTTCTTTAAAAGGGGGGGGGGGGGGGAAGTCTTACCGTAAAAGAATCCATAATTTGTAAAAGGCACCAGGTGAGTCTTTGTTTTTGAATGGTATTGGTGGCAGTTCTTTCATGCACTTTGTTCTTTCAATGGCTGCCAGTACCTTGCTGAAGATCTCTGAGTTTTTGTAGGCTGATACAATTACCTGAACCCTACCGTAGGTTTCAAGTTCACGTTCCTTGCTTCGAGTGTCCACAGATGTCAGATCCACTGTAAATTTACAAAGCATTTACTATATATACACATCACTTTCCTTTCATATCTTTTCCCTCCCTGCAACTAACCTTTCCTTGTCTCTATCTTAAAAGCTGCAAAGAAGAAAAGGTCCACTGAAAGTATTCAAGGTTTCTTTTACACCTCCCTTCTGTTAGAACCAGCATGAATGACTAACTGTGCAGCCACAACAAATCTCCGTGTCTTGTGGCCTTTGTAGGACCCTGAAGTTCAAGTCCTTTATCTGGAAATGCAAGGACTGAGCGGTGTGCTGGTCAGACCTTGAGCATTCTCCTTGCACAGCACAGAGCTGCGCCACCAGTGAAGTGCTACTGCTGCCATGTGCAAGACAGAGCACCAGCTGAGGATGAATGTGGATGAGGATGAAGAGGTGACTTTCTGGTTATGTATTTCTCAATTTCTCAGGCAAATGCTCAGACACGGCTCTCTGATTCCCCCTTGTCTGCTCCTCCATAACCATGGAGCTTTATTTTTCAGTTATTCTGAGCTCACGCTGCAGAGACGCTGCTCTTCTCTACTTGAGCTGTTACTGCATTGTTGCACTGAGTCTCACCCACCTCCTTCTCAGACATACTTCTGGTTTAATGTGAAGTTAGCAGATGTTCAGCAGGCCAAATTCCCCTACAGGCTCAGTCCAAGCTGAAAAGATTACTTACTGCCATGGAATTTACAAAAGATAAATATTTCACAGAATTAATGTTCCTTTCTAATAAATCCACCTATACCTATTCCTGATACCAGCAATTCTTTTACTGGCAGATGGGAACTTTGTATGTGCTCTTTGTAAAAGTCATACGGATTCAGCAATAATGTTAAAATGCATTAGAAATTTTCCTTTTCCCTAATAGCAAAGAATTATCTAAGGTTTCAAAAACTAGACGGTCATTCTCAGGAATAGCTGTTCCTGCAGATTATTATCTTACTTTTCTACACCTGATAAGATGTCTATATCTGTTATTTATTCCTAAGGTTTCTGTCATCCTTAGATTTCAGTTTTACAGGGTTATGCTCAACTTCAAAATACAAATTGAATGAATGAAAAGGAGGCCTCACCCAAGATTCTTAATTTGTCCTCAAAACCTGAATTAAGCTTATGAATTCTGCCCTCATGTTCTGAAAGCTGGAATTCAGCAAAATTGCCTTTAATGGTAAACATATCCAAAATTAAGTCTTCACTTCTGTAAATATGAACATACAAAATGCAGATGCACTTCTTAAAACTCGGCCACTGTGACTTGCTGGAAGTCACACAGGAAATAAATGGCAAGCAGGTGTGTTTTAAAAAAAAAAAAAGATAACACTGACTAGTCCCTAGACCAAATAGCTAATGCCTACCATGTGTTTGTACTTTTTTTTAATAGACACAACATGTGACATTTCAATAATATAATCCACACTCAATACATAGGATCTATTTTCCTCTGCTGTTGGTGTAAATGATATCAGAATCTGTCCCTTCCTTCACATCATTAAATCACACAAAAAATATAAACTACCAATTTTCCAAAGACTAAATATTCTGATGATTCTTTGCTCTAAACTGTATTTTTTCCCTTTCTTGTCACATTCAAAGGTTGACATTTGAAGAATGCAGTACTCTCTTTACCAAGCTTTTTTAAAAGTGGGTCTAAATCTCAAATCATCTATGCTTTTCAAGACTATTCAAATTCATGAAGGCAAAATTATCCTCACTGTCACACCAGTATTTTCAGCTTCATCCCATTCCAGCTTCATGTCAACAACCATCCTCTCTTCTCCCGGAGTTTAAGATGCCATCTAGACAATAGGAAAACACTGCCTCCTCTGAATGCAGCTTTTTGTATTGGTCAAATTCCCCAGGTTAATGCTCAGCTAGTATTGTCAGAAATCAGCCTACATACTAGATTTAAAAAGAGAGATATAATACATGTATGTATATGTGTACACATACATGCACAAACACATACACATTCTCTTCAAACGTGTATCTGCATGGCTCAGGTACACAGATGTCCTGCAGCAAAACGAAGCCTCATTTCCTAAGCCTCACGCTGATGCTTTTTTTCATTCTGAATTGGTAAAAGAGCACTCTTCAGCTTTTGCCAACAGCTTGCTATCATCGTCTCCTGATGCATTTGTCCGTTCAACTCCAGTAGCTCACCCTGGTATTAGCAACTCCCCAAACTTTCAGAAAACTCAAACTCAGAATCTCTGGAAACTGATGCCTCAGGTCATCCAATATTTATTCGCCATCCTTCCCTCCAGGCAACAACTATTTTCAGTTGCTTGGTGTCAGAGTCCGTAAGAGCATGGGACTTTCCACAGCTTTGGGATCAAATTGATTTTCCAGCTTCCAGTGGAAAGCCATAGGGAGATGCTGTCAGGAATCCACAGGTTTCATGAAGCTGAGATTCCTTTTTGTTTGGTAGTTTACTCCCTTCTGCTGTGTTTCAGACCTTTTGCTGTTTTATGGAATCAGTGGAGGTTACAATGGGCCCAGCCCTCTCTCTTCTCTGAGCTGAGAATAATTACAAAGTTGGGGGAGAATTCGAACACATTTCTATCTCTGTAAAAACTGCAATTTGAGGGAGAAAACAACTTGTTTGCCTAAAGGAAACCCATATTTTTACCAAAACAACTTAGACAAACTTACCATAGAAGTCAAAAGGATTTGATTGCTCAGGACAAGAATAGCCACAGTCACTAAAAAACGTGATCATTTCCATAGGGTTCCCACAGAAAACCATTTCTCCAAAGCTCATGATGGCTATTTTGTCAAATAACTGTGGGGGGCAAATTAATATATTAGCAATATGCACTGAGAAGTAGTGCAGTTCTTGAGTACAGCTACTGTTTTGGTAACAAAAATGCTTTGACAGAAAAAAGAGTTTTGACACGTTCAAGCTTCCTTAGTATATTTCTCTCAGAGGAAGTTTGTCTTTTGTTTCACTCTTCTTGGTGGTTATGCAAGATGACACATCTTTAAGCTCTTAAAAGTAGAGGTTTGCAAAACTGTCAGTGACAGCAGTGTATGGAGGAAATCCATAAGCAGAAATGGGAGCTCTGGATTTCTGACTTCACTTCTAATGCACCTTCACTTACTGACTGACCTCCTTTGGTGCTTAATAGCCCCAGTCTGTAAAATCCCCAAATCATTGGGAAGATTATCCTGGAGTGCTTAAGGACTTTAACAGCACTGCTCTACAGGTGAAGATTTGCCAGGGCAAGGTTCCCACCAGCTATGATCAATCCATATTCCCAAGGCACCAGGACTGCTTTCAGTCCAGAAAAGCACTGTCACTCCCCTCTGGCTTCATGACCACTTCCCCTCAATTCAGTCAGCCAGGGAAGCGGTGCATTCACGTGGTGAGTGGTGGATGTGTCAGAAGAGCAAAGTGAGAAACAGTAAGGGGAAGGGAGAAATGCTCTGCCCAGCACAAGCCCTGCAAGGCAAGCATGCCCCACCACATGACCACGGTGTACCCACAACACTTGACAGAAAGAGGAAAGAAGAAGATTTATTTTCTTTTCCTTTCCATTCCAAATCATGGCTTTATCTCTCTCGCTTTGCAAGTGTTACTGAAATACAACTACGTAAAGACAAAGTGCTAGTTTTTACAGTGCCTGCACACAGTGGGGATTTACATGGCTTCTCCCAGTGTTTTTGATTTGGGTAGCTGCATAACACAAAGGTTAGGTACGCAGTCAGTGTGCATACTATTTTCGCAGGGCAGTACGTGTCCCAAAGTGCCCTATGACTGGCAGAAGGCCAGAGCTGTAAAGTTCAAGACAAGCCTGTATTTATGCAGGGGGGAAGAAAGAGAGCCTCTGAAGGCAACGATACTAGATCTTGTACTTTTATTCTGAAAATAAACTAGGTACTAAAAAGCCTGGTAAAAAAAGCAAATAGTGAGTAGATATCATTTACCCTGAAGAGTTCTGAGCGGGGCTGATGAATTGTGATAATCACAATCCTGTCTCTGTGTGCAAGCTCTGAGAGAAGCGAGACAATCTGGTTTGCAGTCAGGCAGTCCAGCCCTGTTGTTGGTTCATCAAGTAGCATGACCTCTGTGAAATGACAAGGAATAGCATTGAAACTCAGGTAAATGGGGAGTAAATGTTATACCTTCTGCCTTTGAAGCTAATTTGGCAAATAGTATAGAAATAGTATAGAAATTACATCACATGTAAAGTTCCATGTGTAAAGCAGAGTATGCATAGATATTACATGATCTTTCAGTTTTAGTTAGCTTCAGTGGTTCAGTTTCAATGACTAGGAATAAGGACACAAAAAACTGCTGCAGGATCAGAGCATAATCATAGTTTTCTAAGTCCAGGTGAAATCTGAAAATTACCAAAATTACCAAAATAGATTTGATGTAGACATCTGCTTCTAAGAACAATAATGATAAATTTCAGCATGCATACAAATATAAATATAACTGACATAATTAGCTAGAAGTTGTAATCTGAATTAAATCTATATATACATACAGAATTTGTGTTGAACAAACTAAGAGTTGTTAAAATACATCATATATAATTCCATAGATGAGAGGGGTGGGGGGTTTTACAGTGTTTTCTTTATTATTTCATTGCACATGGAAGGTTAAAAGTTACAGTCAAATCAATTCTTTTTACATACATGAGACATAGCACAGAACAGGGCAGTTCAATCTTGATTAGGATAAGGGGGGAGGAGAGATTTCTCTGTAGCTTTATCTACACAGAATGACTATAGAGTTTACTATAGCGTTCAGTGACCTTACTGAGCAATAACTACACCCAATGAATTTTCCAGGAGTCACCAGTAGCAGTACTATAGCTCACTTCACTATTTAAATGCTCCTTCCTGCCTGGTATGCAGTTTCAGCACTATAGTCCTCCACTATGAGGACTCCAGAATCCAGTAAATGTGTGCTATATATTCACTCCATCAGATTCTGGCACCTTTAAGAAACTATCTCAAAACTGACAAAATTTACAGTGCTGTTTCCTGTGGCTCATCCTTCTAGTTACTCTGCTTTGATTTTCATTCTTAGGAATTTTTTTGGAACATACATGGTGCTCACACCTATGTGGCTCAATGGCTGCTACTCTACTATAAAGCTCAATGCTTGCATTTGTATGGCTCTAATGCACTGAAAAACTATAAATTAATGTGCCACAACCAACACTGCATACAGGAAGGGCAAGCCCAGAGAGATTTAAAATGGATAAATGCAAGTCTAAACCTATGTTCAATCCCTAAGATTTTATAAATGTTTACTTTCCAAGTTCAACTAATAGATTAATGGCAGACCTGAGTTACTGCTCATCCTTTTCTGTCTTTACTAGACTAGCTTTTGCTGAATTACAGAATATAAATGCTTCTGTATTTTAACATGGTTACAGAGGCCCATGGTAGGAGCATGAAGTGATACTGCTTTGTTTTATTTTGAAAATCCATGCAGTGGTACTTACTGGGATCTTGTAATAGCTGGGCTGCAATTGAAACACGACGCCTCTCACCCCCAGAAATTCCTACAAAAATACGGCTTCCAATTATTTTGTCAGCAATGTGGCTGAGACTCAGCTCAGCCATAACCGCATCTACCTGGAAAATAATTACTATTTAGAAACACTAAACACAGTCCAACTCAGATATCTGTGCGCAAAATAAAAAAACAAAAGAAAAAAAGACATAATTTTAAGCTATGGCTTTCCCAATACGCTGCTTGCGTGCACTCTAGTTGGAAGGTATCTGGCCTCATTGCCATTTAATTATTTTTAATATATTTTTTAAATTAATTTTTTTTAAATTTTATTTTCATATATTCTGAAATGAGTAGAATTTTAGCTTTAATTGACATTAAGAGATGAAGTGTTCAGAGGTGGGACTAGAAGTTCAGGTATGAAGCATAATGTGCTGGTCTGGCTTCCAAAATAAGGGAGCAGAAAGACACATCTATTCTGGGGAAGTATAAAATACTGAGTTTTGTCTCAGCATAATGGTGATTCCCTGGAGCGTCAGCACAAGCCCCTTGCAGAAGCAGGTTGCACCAGAGAGCTTATGTCTTACACCTCAGCAGGAGGATTTCTCCCCATTTGCAGAATGAGGATTACAGAACCTTATAAACGTAAAACACAGCCATGGATGGAAAGTGCTGCTGGTGAAAGCATTACATGACATCATGTCTGCCTTTCTGGTGGAAGACAATAAAATACAAACCTTCTTTTTGATGAAGTCGTTGGAGCATTTCTGAAGAGTTAGTAAAGCAGTGTAGGTCAGAGACTCTTGTATGGTGAGGAATGTTAACAAAGTGTCACTCTGGGAAAAAAGGTGAAGAGGAAGCAGCAGTTAGTCCTGTAGCAATTAAGATCTTGCCCCTGCTCACACAACCTTCATTCATTCATACAATTTATTAATTGCTTTGAACCAAATTTACTAGTAAAATCACAGTCAGATTACATTACTCCATTACACTAGAAACTTTACTTTCTTTACATGAGAGGAAGCACACTGCACAAAAATAAATGCAGAAATCAACCTGTGGCACATAAGAGAAGCAATCTCTAAACTGTTCCTTCTTCAGCTGACGCCCATTCACGTACACTTCACCAAAGAAGTTGTCTTTATGTCCCAGTCTTCCTGATATTGCATCCAGAAGCGTTGTTTTCCCAGATCCTTTCAAACAAAAGAAACTAATCACGTGATGAGATGAAATTTATTTCAAGACCAGTAGCCTCACTTGGATGGAGACGCACGAAAAGAAGAAAGTATTTTTTTTTTCTCAATAACATTAAAATAGGTCCTGAAAATGCAGCTAGTTAAGGGGAAGTAAGTGGGAAACCTAGAATGTGTGCAAATTAGCATTTAATTCATACAAATTTACACTTCATAGTGAAACATTTGGGTTTAGAAGTAACCTTATCTTTTACTGAAGTTATAATTGTTGGTTAGATGACAGAAGATTGAAAGATCAGAAGATCTGGAAACCAAGCACCACAGTTCTACAAAGCAGAGGTTAAAACCAGCTGTAATCTCATTATTTAAAACACAGACCTCAGTCACTTTCATACCACTGTGGAAGTCACCCATATTAACTCCAATCTTATTTCTTTTAAAGTACTGGAACAACTTACCAGAGTTTCCTAAAATCCCCATAATCTGGCCACTCTCTATGTGAAATGAAACATCCTTAAGTATTTGCCGGGTCCATTTTTTATGATATGAAGGAATATTCCACCACGGGCCAACACGTTCTCTTGGAAAGCAAACATCAAAAAAGATTAAATGGAGGAGAGTTAAAAATTTTGTGTAAAGCAAGTGAATGGTTTATAGCTACTTGCATGTGGGATGGGAGCCTGCAAGGATTTTAAAATATTGGAAAAAAAAATTTTTTTTAAAAGTCTTCCCCCCCACACCCAGGCTTTAGCTTTTTAATTTCAGCATTATCTGGAAGATAAAATGAAGTCTGAACAGATTTTTTAGAACAACTGCTAGGAGGCTTTCAGACTACAATGAAAAGGGGAAATTTGAACTGAGGCTTCATTTGTTGACAGTGTTTGCCAGCCGTTAATCCACCTGACCATTTTCTTAGGGCCTCACTTTATCCTTCTGGCAGCAGTAAGAAAGGCAGTGGGAAAGGGCATGACCTTTGGAAATCTCTTCTAAAGCATCTCCTTCAGAGACACGTGAAGAAGAACTGGTGAACCCTCCGGAGGACAGGCCGGCCCTGCCTCCCTCGAGCCATGTACTCTACCCCTGTGGCGGGCAGCCCAGCGCCATGAGGCGGGCAGCCTGGCAATGTCCCTCCTTCTTTACTGGGCTGAAGCCCACCGGTCCCAGACCCTCTCCCCTTGGTCCCTGGGGTCAGAGCAGCTCCTGGCGGGCAGGGGCTCGCCACGCCACCCTCCCTGGCCCTACCTGACAGTGTAGGAGACATCCCGGACACTGATGCTGTCAGAGGGCTGCGCCGTGGTCTTCGCCTCGCCTGTCCGCCTGCCGTTGCCGCTCCTCTCCAGGGCAGGAGACACTTGGCCTGACATCCTCCGGTGCTGGAGCCCCACAGGCTCCCTCCCTCACGCCACTGGCCAGGTGCCTGATGCTGCCACCACCATCTCTCCCCCAGCACTGGGCAGGGGCAGCTCCCCTCTGTCCCTGGGTCAGAGCAGGTCACTGCCCCCGGAGCTCGCCACCTGGGGAAGCACCTGAAAGAAAATAGAGGGGCTCTCAGTTCTTTCTTTTTCCTGAAAACAACTGGCAGGCAATTAGCTGAAGCCACTATCTGATGTACCTTTAGCCCGAGCTGTCCCAGAGGAGGGGAATATTTCCCTGTCCATGGGATCATGCCAGCTGCAGAGACGCAGTGTGCCAGAAGAAATGGTGCTGTGGTGAAAGTGCCTGGAAAGGCCTGAGCTCAAAACCAAGAGGAGAAGGATTTCCACAGCTTTCAAAGAGCCAACAGTCAAACTACCACAGGGAGTGAGACCTTCCACCACCAACATGAAGGAAACCACTGAAAATGTCTCTCTGGACAGTGCCAGCTGGAGCCAGGTGGCATGCAAGGGCTTGCCGGTGAGTGAGACCTACGGGGAGGGACCTGACGGGTTCAGCCATCCCGCAGCTATGGCGCTTGCTAGGGTGCTGGGAGAGGAGGGCGGCCAGCCTGCCGACTGGGCTTTCCCTGGCAGAGCGCCCTTACCTCCTCCAGCGCTGGAACAGGGAGCAGAAAGCTCCTCACCCCCACAGGAGCACACTGGGGATGAAGCCGGTGCCATGCAAGCTGCACTCAGGTGCCACGGTGGTGGAGCTGAGGGAGGGGATCTTCAGATACACAGATGGAGCAGAAAGTCCCTGAGCATGGCCTGGACTAGCTTTCCCAGGACATGCCTTCAGGCTGTAAAACCAGCTCCCCACATTTGCTGGGGACCACCTGCTTATTTTAAAACTTAGTTCAACGTAAGCAAGAACAGAGAGTGCTTTGGCAGCAGGGGAAGCTTGGAGGGCTTTAATGTGGCTTTTCAGGCTGCTTGGTATCACGTTGCTTTCTGCTGCATATCTAGACTGAAAAGACTAATTAGCCTCATTTGCTGCGAGGGTAGGACAGGCACACAAAGACTGTGGTCACCATCTGCCAAAGATACCACAGGCATGGATAGGGTCTGCTACACAGGGAACAGGTACATTTGCCTTGGCTAGGATATGAGTCTGACTCGTAGGAAAGGCACAAGGCTGTGGGAGAGATATCACTGTCTGGAGTAAAAACTACAGGCATGCACACAGAATTAAACCCAAAGCCAGACATCTGCCTCAGCAAAGACTTCTTAATTGTGGCTATATGCAAAAGGTTAATGAAGCCAAGTAGAGACTCTTTATTTTAACTGATATCTCAGAACACTAAGTTCCAGTTGACAAACTGAATTTAAAAAACAAGAGGAGAAAAGGAGACTGTACTTGTGGTTGCACACCTACTTGCTTGTAAAGCCTCCAAGTTAACGAGTCCCTGTGAAATTCAATAACAAACATATTTCCAGTGAACCTTAATTTTTAGCTGCCATAACTTATGAATTGCAATATGCACCATTTCGATCCAGTAGACTAACATTGCTGAAGCAGTATGTTTTTTCCTCAAAACCAAAAATAGAGTCCAATCTCTATAGCGGCTTGACATCTATCTCCATTTTGAAAGTGAACCTATTTAAACTGGAAGCAAATAGAAGACCGTAACACAGCATGTTTGGCCCTCATACATGCCACCAGAACAAAGTACGTTTCACACTGATTAACAGATAACCCACTTCAACCATTCAGACTTTTGCACTACAGTAACTCATCAGCAATACTGTTACATTCCATAAAATATATTTCCCTTTGTGCTTTGCCTTCTCTGAACTCAAATTTTAAGAGCACTTTAGGTATTGTAATTAACTATTGTAATAACCTAAAAACTTTTCCAGACTGAGGCCCAGGATACTATTTTTTGCTCTGAAGAAGATAACAGTTTGTATTTCACATACAGTGGAAAATCAAATGTTCTCGAGGTCAAAGAACTCAACTACCAGGTAAAAGTTGTAATTTATATACTTCCTTCTAGCAGGGAGCATATCCAGCAATGCCTATTTCTATATGAAAGCCATTTTAAAAGCCAAAGTTGAAGTTCACAACACAAAGTTCACAGGACTGTTGCACGGTCAAATACACAGAAGTTCTGTGAGCAGAATCATGCCTGCAATATTGACAGCAGTCTAAACCCTCCATTGTAAATAGATCTCGTAAAGCTAGGGGGTAAGACAGGAAAAGAGGTCTGTTTCTAGGCTCTGTTTATTCTCATTCTTGAGACAAATTATTCCTCTGAGGGCTGGGGTAGAGGGACCTTCTGTCCAGCTAGGGATGGTGGGAGCCCTTGCTGACAAGAATGAGTATGCAGGAGACAAAGAGAGAAGGATTAACAAGGAGGATTTCAGGGAACCAGTGGAATTTTTCATTGCTCTTTGTGCCACCATGGCATCTGAAGTAGATTTCACAATTTTCAGTTTTGTGTAATTTCAAATTATATTCAAAATTTTAAGCATTTAAAATTTACAATAGCAATAAACGTTACCAAAATAACAGAGGACAGAGATAGCATTAGTTATCAACAGAATAAGAAGCAAAGCATGAAAAGCATACTTGGCTATAAAAGAACTTTCTTCCATGTATTTCTGAAGATTAACAATACTATTGTAATATATTGTCTGTTTGTAACATCATAACATTGAAGGTATTTATCGCTAGTTTATTGTTTGAATTGAAGGGAGTTGTTTCTTTCTTTGTTAGGTTAACATGGCATCCCAGATTCCCTGGTATGAAAACCTCGCGCAGATGAAAATGCCCTGGACCTGGAAATCAGATCCCCGTTCTTATGTGTCAATAATCCAGAATCTGAATTTAAAAGTTCAGAGTGGTCAGATGCTAGCTATCATAGGAAGCACTGGTAAGAGCAACCAATTTTCAAGATTTGACCAACTCTCAGATAAAGCGTACCCAGCCAAGAGCAATACTTTTGAATGGCAAAATCTGGTTGAGAAACAACTACTGGAAATGTGTCACTTCAATACATTCTTTACAATGTATGAGGAAACAAAGAATGATACTGGGGGGAAAAAAAAGTTTAAAATTTCTTTTCAAAACTGATTTAGTTATGACTTGTATACATTTGCTATTTGTTTCCTGAGGTGTAGTGGGATATTGTTATCACTGCGGCCTGCAGTCCCAGCTCTGCTGGACCTGAATCAGCTTCATGGCTCAAATTCAAAACAAGCCAATTGCAGACCTTGCCCAATAACACAGCAGGCAAATGAGGCCAGACCCTGTAAGAAAGATCAGTGGCAACTTGCATAGCCATAAGCAGGAATTCCCTTCAGACCGACACAGTTTCAACAGGATAAAATATCTCATTTGGATTAATTAAGAGAAACTTTCAGAGAAAAGACAGTTCCTCTTCTGTTCAGCTTTAAAATGAGTCTCTGCTTTCTTACATTTTTTTTTTCCCCTTCTTTTTCTGGTGGGACTGGTTTAATCTTCTCCAGGGTGAGGCTGAGTAATGGAGAGATGGCCTTTACCCCATGTGGTTAGATGAGTCCAAGCTCATTTAGGGGGATAAGAAGTAGACACATGACCTGTTAAACTGAAGTAAAAAGTACCCATACTTTGGAGGTAAAAACCCCCATGCTGTGACTCCACTAGACTCTTACATCAGGTGAGCTCAGTGATTCAGTGAAGATGCTCTCTCTCAAAGGCAAGGCTTATTTGCCAAATAAAGTTTTAACTTTATTTCTACAAAAGAGGTTTTTCTCCCCCATTGCCACGGGAATTTTTTCTTAGCATATATCCTTAATGTAATTGGAATTGTACCTTAGAGATTCTCCTGATAATAAAAGGAAAAGCTTGTGATGAAGTAACATATTGAGTTATAGATATAGCACCTTTGTAAGGTAACGTACACTGAGCACAAACCCCTTTCAGCAAACTAGTCAAACTATTTTTAAAAGCTGTTTATCATCTATTTCATCAAATGTCTTAGTAAAATGGATTAAACTGCTGATGGGTTTCACACTGTCAATGGCAATCAATATGTCACTCTTAAATAGAGCAATATGTGGTTTACAGATGGATGGGTTTCTTTTTTAAAATGTATATATTAAGAAACAAGTGTGGAGTTAATCTTTCAAGAGGGAGACTAGAAATAAATGACATCTAATCACAAGAAAGCTCTGTGTGTTTACATACAGTATCATACAGCAAAAAGGAAAAATTAATTTGCTATTTAATTCCAAATCAGGTGTTGTTTTCATTGCTTTACTTTTCTTACCTCTGAGTATGAGCCAGCTTTTCTTAATTATTTAAATGACTTTTTGTCTTATTTAAGTCATAATAATTTTTGTTTCAGTCATGATTAAGATTCTTATTGTCTGCATAATCCTTCAGCACCTTACTCATTCAGCTGTTCCAGCTGCTGTTTCTGAATTTACAGGTCCCTCCACACAGCAAGCTCTTGTGGAACATTTAGGTCCCAGCCCTGCAGCCAGCGCAGGACACCTCCTTTCACCTATGTTTCAAAAGTGAAAGAGAGGTAACGAGAGGACAAAGAGATCTTGCTTCTTGAGTTTATGGAGCCATCCTCAATGCCCAACTACCCAATTCTGCTGAGAAATGACAAAGATGAAAGCCACGTACTCCATTCCAGAGGAGATTTCCTGAACATGAGCTTATAGTCAGGATTTTCTTTCAAGATCATTCTGACTCTGTGGCTTTGGAAAAGCTTCAGGAAGGGTTGGGGAAAAGATGTTAAAGAACAGAAACTTCTATCCTCTTTCTGTGACTAAACCACTTTTCAAAATGATCCCTTGAAAATTAATTTTCAATTTTGATTTTTTCTAGCTGGTGGAAAGACATCCTTGCTTGACGTGATAACCTGCCGGGATCATGGAGGCAAAATCAAGTCTGGTCAAATCATGATCAATAACAAACCCAGCACTCCCCAGCTTGTTAAGAAATGCATAGCACATGTGCGGCAGGATGACCGACTGCTCCCCCACCTGACTGTCAGAGAAACACTATTGTTCGTCGCCAAACTGCGCCTTCCAAAGTTTTTTTCAGACTCACAGAGGAAAAAAAGGGTAATTAAGCTGTTGGAAAAAAAATAAAGTTGTCAAAAATGTGTCTGACAGGAATTATCCAAGAAATCCTGTGTGTTTGCAGTCAGAACAGCTAATCTGGCATTTTTTTATGTAGATTATGAATTATAAACCTTTTTCTTCTTTCAAGATAGAAACCAGCAATTGTTCCAAAGCTCATAAAAAAATGACAATCTAGAGAAAGCATTAGAGAGGCTGAAAGAACTACTAAATTGCTGATCGCTGAGTCTTTTTTCATGTTATCTCTAAAATCAAGATTTGTTTTCAAGTGTCTCTTGATTAGATAGCACTGAAACATCTAGATGAATTTTAACCACATTAATCGTATTTTCAGTTTTATCTATGCATGAATGTGCAAATAAACTTTTGCTTTACCTCTGTTACCCTTTGGATCCCCCCAGGTAGAAGACGTTATAGCAGAACTACGCCTGCGTCAGTGTGCAAACACCAGGGTAGGGAACGAGTACCTCCGTGGCGTTTCGGGAGGTGAGAGGCGGAGAGTGAGCATTGGTGTGCAGCTGCTCTGGAACCCGGGTGAGCAAAACCCTGACACCTTCCTGACACCACTGGGGGAAATGGGGCAGTAAATGAAGATAGGAGCTTTCAGGGAAGCCTCATACACACAGTTGCCCCTGGGGCAGCTTGAGGAGTTTATACTCAGGACACGTAACAGGTCCCCACCCTCTGCCAGAGGTTACCTCTCCATGGCAAAGTTAGCCACAGTGTCTGGGTGCTGGTCCATTTGCTTAAATTGAAATCAGTGCTGATCACAGGTAATGCTGTAATGATTACAACAATACTTCCGTAAATGGAGCGTTTCAGCAGCCAACTCACTTCTGTCACCTTTGTCAACGGAAAAGCGGTGACAGAGCCAGGCAGACCCCCCTTGGGAGCCTTCACCCACCGCTCTCTAGACCCACCATCACAGGCTACTGAAAGTTGCCTGCAGTCACTGTCACAGCAGTACTGTGGTTTGTGCATAGCAGTATGAGGTTTGTTTTGTATCTGACCGCATGCCCCAAGTTACTTTGGAAGGCTGCTGGCCAATTATAACATTGAGATTGTTTTCCTTTCCTCCAATCCAGCCTATTTACATGTGCAATGTTAACAGAGAAGGTCACTTTCTTGGCTGTATAGTCAGTTATTGGTGTCTTGCGCAACTCATTGACGTGGCTGGCTCGTGCCGCAGGTGAACTAGAAACTTCCATCATCTTCAGTAGAAGCAAAACATGAAACTAAATTCACAGTTGATTTTGCAGGATTGAATCCCCTATCTGCTCTTAGATATATCAACAGCACAACTAATCTTGGCTGAGCCTCTTGTTAAGCAAAATTTCCCATCAGCTCTTCCACTGGGAAATGGATATGAGAATTTTTTGCTTGTATAAAGTTATACTTTTGTAATTATGGGGCAAGTAGGAGTCTTTTTTTTGTAAAAAGTGATGTTAAGGAATAAATGTTCTGGTACTGAAGTAAAAAAATAATTAGTTCCAGCAAAAATAAGTAACGCTTTCTTTACATTTCCAACATGTGTCATACCCCTCAGCACAGAAACCATGCCTATGTAGACATTGTCGTGCACTAATTGAGGCCATTAAGTTCTATAACAACACAAACGCTGCACAGTAATACAACACTTTCAGGTTTGTAACAACAAATTGCAAAACAAACAAAAAATCCAAACATATGCATGTCTCTTCGTATATATGTGCAAATAGGTGCAACATAGAGCGCCGGTTGGGAGGAGGAGGGGCCATCTAAATTAATACTGTGTATTTACACATGAATAATACAAGAGGTTTAAATATCAAACATTTAGGTTAAAATATTTCAGTAGGCAGTATACAAAACTAGTACTATTGTATTAATATTTGTGTACCTGATATCTGTACAGGCAGTGCAAAACTGCAGGGAAGAATGTAAATTTAAGAAAGAACCTAAATCTGCATCCCAACGAAAAGTAAAAAAAAATCTTGTTTCCAGTGGGAGCAAGATAAGGTTTAAAATAATTTCTCTTGGTCATCATGTTCAGTAAGATAGGGGAAGAAATTGCCATTGTTGAATATTCTGTGATGCTGGTATGAAATATACTGTGCACTTTTTTAAAAAAGGAATATATCAGTGAGATTTCATGCACTAGCACCATTTCACTTAAAACATATTTTTGAAATCAAACATGCTGCTTTCCACATCTAAACTTATTGTCTTTGGCAGGAATACTCATACTGGATGAACCCACATCTGGACTGGACAGTTTTACTGCACATAACCTTGTGATAACATTATCCAGACTGGCCAGAGGAAACAGATTAGTTCTTCTTTCACTTCATCAGCCCCGGTCAGATATCTTCCAACTGTTTGATTTAGTTCTTCTGATGACTTCTGGAGTCACTGTCTATTCTGGAACAGCTAGAGACATGGTCCCATACTTCACAGAACTAGGCTATCCCTGCCCAAGGTACAGCAATCCTGCAGACTTCTATGGTTAGTATCAAACACTGTCATAAAAAAAGGTCACTGGAAGTCATTCGCTTTCCTAAGTATATCAGCTAACATTGATTTTTATTGACCATAACTGTCTTAGAAATGCTTTATAACTGACTCAAATCAATACTGTAGCAAGTTCAGGTTTTAATAAGATCCTTACTTGTCAGTACAGGAAATGTAACAAAAACAAGAGCTATGAACAAAATCAACTTCAAATAATCCTTGTAACCCTGCCAGGTGAGGCAACTCTTCCCCATGTTTAGCACACTCATTCCCATGTTTTAGCTGGTTGAAACTTTTACCCTCACTGAGAAAGACATGGATGAACTGTTCAATTGCTTTCTGTAGCCAGTTCTCTGACTTCTGAATCAAGAAATGTGGGAAGCTAGTTTCCCAGGGCGAGGAATAATACATACCTGGAACAGTAAATGGGGAAGAGGAGTGCTGCCCAACAGAGCACACTGGAAGGGAGAAAAACCAAACCCAGAACAGCAACCCTTTTATTCTTCTTCTCAAAGAAATTTAACTACGTGGTTCCAAATCCATTCCTCTTCTGTTTTTGCAACACGCAAAGGGAGTCTGGCCCTGTTAATCTAATGGCAGCAGTCTCTTACCACAGAGGTTGGTTCAGTTCCAGCCCTGAGGTCTTTGCACTCAAGTTGGCGAGGAAACCTTGTACAGACACCGACTGCAATGCTCTCAGTTGTGCCTATGTGGCAGGCAGTGTCAGCTGGTGTCAGCTGTGCAGAGTTAAACAGAAGTTAACCTCCATGTCAAGCCCTGCAAAAGGACCTTTGGCAGCACCAGGGTTCACAGCGGTCCTTCTCAGCCAAGCACAGCCTCAAGAAAGGCCTGCAGCACCCCCGTATGGGAATGGAGACTATGAGGCAGTCCGGGGGAAACCTGCAGCCACAACCTGTGGTTACAGAGACAAACCCCTGCAACATGGAGGTGGGGAGGGATGAGAAAGGGAGGTCATTTAGCGGTACCTGTAGGAACAGAAAAGAATATGGGCAGCAGGAAAGTGGAAATGGGACAGGATGGTAGAGGATGCCACAGCAAGAAGGAGCACCTGATGCACAGATGCTGGCTGCGTGTCAGATAGAGAGACAGGAGACCATGGCAGAAGCAAAGAGGTAGGGCAGATTGCAGCTCATTTCTGATGAACTCCCGCTGAAGAGTGGCTGAACCAAGATGATCAGCCCAATGTTAGGAGTTATGAAATGTGTAGTGATAGTTTTGTCAAAAAGCATCTGCAAAAGATCAGGTATTGTCACTCTACACTAGAAGGTCACCACTGAAAACTACTATTAAAGGTTTAGATTTAAAAAAATAATTTTGTTAAATAAAAAAATAATGGTAAGTCAACAATTTTTGCTGCTACTATGTTGTCCTTGGATAATATTCTTCTGGGGCTCTCTCAGTATGGGGTGAAGTTTATGGCACCTCTGTAAGATACAAAAGAAGATTATAATTATCATTTTGCACATGGAGAAAAACCATGTGATTTAAGTCAAAGTCACATAACAGATTGTAAGTGACTACATGCCAGGAAGGAAACTGTTTATTCTCAGCACCCCTCTCAAGCCACTATTAAATTTAGAAAAATCTGAAATAGTAGTTTACAATATTATAATAATCAATTATTAAATCTCTCTGTGACTGATTGAATGACTAGATAAGAAACATCTCCCAAGACAAAATACATATTGACAATCTGTTCTTCTCTAATTACCTAAAGTAACTGATAAAGTTTTAACTATTGTAGCTTAATGCACGCACACAGGTCATACTGTCTGTTGACAATGAAATCTCTGATTTTAAATACATCATAAAGTTACGCCACCTGTAGCATATGGACTCATGTCAAATAATATCTTGCAGTTGATTTGACCAGTATCGATAAGCAGACTGCAGAAAAGGAGATGGAAAGCCGAAAAAGAGCAAATACTCTTGCCAACTTGTTCCTAGAGAAAGTCAAAGATTTTGATGATTTCTTATGGAAGGTTACTGAAGGAGACAATGTTGCAACCACATTCAGCAAGCAAAGGTAAAAAAAATAGTGTTTTACAGCAGATCTGGAATAACAGCTACAGCCTGTGTTAATTTCAAATTTTTTTTCTCTTTTCTTTTGGGCAGCTCCCATTTAAATTCAGAAGAGGCTATCAACATGCCTCACCATTCAAGTAATCAGTTACCAGGAGCCTTAAAGCAGTTCACTATATTATTAAGGTAACCTTATCTCCAGCTTAAACAGATGCATATCACGCCCATTTGTATCTTAAAGCAGAAGGAAGAAGCACGAAATGAGAATGAGTGCATGCTGAAAATGCAGAGCTAGCGCTAGGCTTGAGCAAGCCGTAGAGCAGAGGTGTTGCTATACCAGCTCACCCCAGCCTCCCCGAGCAGGACAGCAGCCAGATGTACAGCCCCCCCTTTCTGCCCCTTCCAGAGCTCCTTCCAGACACAGTCACCTCCCACTTACATCGGCGGGAGCCTGCGGCTTTAAGCAGCAGCAGGAGCCTCCAGGCTCAGGAACGTGTGGCCCACATTTGGGTACTGCCATCCTGGTCTCCACGCCGCAGCATGGTGACTCAACCCTCAGCAAGCCCAGGCAGCCACGTGGTAGGCTCAGGCATTGCCATCCTCACACCTCTGCCTCAGGTTTGAAGCCAGGAGGCTTCACTGATTATAGCCAGCATAGATGAGTATCGGAGTTGGGTCTCGTGCTTATGTCCTCAAAAGAAACTATTTTAATTCATGTAGAACATCACTACTAGTATCAGCTGTCATTAGCATACGTTACAGGTCCTTAACAGAGAGACTTCTATAAATGAAGTGATCGCTTCTGCGTCTCCAAAATCTGACTGTTCCACTCCCATTGCCTTCCTTCAAGCTTTCAGCATTTCAGACCTGAAATACTAGGTGGCTACAGACACTCAATCGCTTTGATTAGGTAAAATCCTTTACAGAAACTGACAGCCCAAATCCTGTCCTACTCAAAGTCAGCAAGTTCCACGAATTGATTTTAGCAGAGCGTGTGGGGCAACATATCTGAATATGACCGGCATTAGTAAATACTATACCTTATGGTCAATGTTGCTGTTTTCCTAGTCGTCAAGTCTCCAATGACTTCAGAGACCTTTCAACGTTATTAATCCATGGATTTGAGGCCCTTCTCATGTCATTATTAATTGGATTTTTGTACTATGGCCATGAGAAAACCGGACTCTCAATTCGTGACACAACAGCACTGTTGTACATGATAGGTGCACTAATCCCATTCACAGTGATTTTGGATGTTATTGCCAAATGTAAGTGTCAGTTTTCTTGTAAATGTTATAAGCAATCAAAATCAGAAAATTCCTAAATCAATGAAAAAAATTATACTTACTAATGCAACCCTAGGATGAAATCAACCTGTTTGTTCCAACCCTGCAGGTCATTCGGAAAGAGCTATGCTTTATCATGACTTGGAAGATGGAATGTACTCTGTTAGCCCATACTTCTTTGCTAAGGTAATTGGTCTTGTTGCCAGGAAATACAAGCACCTGGCTTTAACATTAAAAAACACAAACCAACCAAAGCCTTGTCGTATAAATGATCACATTCGTATCAGACTTTGTTCTTTTGCGTCTGCCAGCTAAGGCTACATCGTTCGTGCTTCCTTGGCATGAATGGACTAAACCTCACACTACTTCAGATCTGTTGCTGTAAGTCATGGCTGAGATCCCACCCCAGAAAAGCCAAAGAAGAATCTTTCACTGTGTTGTTTGGCCAAAACTCGAGAAATCTCAAGCGCAAATTTGAGAGTTTAGACAGTTTTACATACATGCATATTTAATTTGCTGAAGCATCTCTGAAAGTTTGATTAGGTGTCTTGATCTGTAAAACAAAATATTCATATTAAATGCTAAAGCAAAGGTAAAACAGAAATGACAAAATGCTAACTGTGACATTGCCAGTAGCTGTTCGGGTCTGTACTGCTCAAACAATGGTATTAAGTGCATAAAGAGACAGAGTTTCTGGAAAGAAATTTAGGACTTTTTAAAAATTACATTCTTTTTCGCAAGGGTTTAGAATAATCCCTTCTTTGTGATGTTGCCACTGTTAGATGAGTTCTGCCTGCCATGGCATCTGTAATTTAGGTTTCCATTTCTGCACAAGATTTTAAATGCTTATTAGTGGTTGCCAGAGAAAAATATTCTTTGCGTTGTGTCACAAAGAGTGCACATTATTCATAGAGAAATCGATGTAATTTGTTACAACCTTAGTACTAGAGGATAGTAGCAGCCCTCTTTGGAAGAAATAATCATAATACTCCGTATACATATCTTTAGATATTTGAGAAAATCCTAAGCGTGTTTTTGTTTTACAACAAGTTGAGTAGTTACTAACTGGACTGACTTTGGGACAAAGCGAGGGACTGACCAACAGCCAAATTTGTCTCAAATTTAATCTCACACTAGGTTCAACCAAATTTGGACAAAACATACAGTTGCAACGAGTCAGTAATAGTATTACTGTTATCAAGTACAGGAGTTCTCAGGGAAAGCGTCTTAAATTCTTAGAAGCTGCCAAAACTGTTACAAAACAAGACATCTAATCTGTAACAAGAATCCTCTCAATTTAACAATTAGTTATAGGAATTGTCACAACTGGAGAAAAAAAATCAGTGAGGATTTCAATTTTTGTTGTGGATTGTTTTTGCATGTCACTGACAACACCTAACAGGGAGGTGATTGCATTCTAAGGGAGTATTTCCTGTAGCTTTTATAAACAGTCTGTAAGTACGTTGAGGTGCATCTCAGGAGGTTTTGCGTTTATCATTCAACTTATTTTTTTCTCCCTCTTCTTTTTTTTATTCCTGAACAGATTTTGGGGGAGCTCCCAGAGCACTGCGCTTTTGTTATAATTTACGGGGTTCCCATCTACTGGCTGGCAAACCTCATTCCTGAACCAGAACATTTCCTGCTGAACTTCCTCTCGGTGTGGCTGGCTGTATACAGCGCCCGCGCCATGGCACTTTGGGTGGCCGCACTGCTGCCGACCTTACAGCTCTCAGCCTTCTTCGGCAATGTCTTCTTCACATCGTTCTACCTGAGTGGTGGTTTTGTGATAAGCCTGGAAAACCTCTGGACAGGTAAGACAAAGCTCCCACCATCCCTCTGAACTGAAACATCAATGGCTTTCATCAGCAACTGGCTGTTGTGAGGCTAAGTGAGACCTGTGCAGGAAAACTCAGCTTTGTTCCTACCTTTGCAGTTATCATCTTGGGTGGTGACTGGATCGTTCATTTTACATCAGTTTCTCCACCTGAAAATGAAGTAGCGATAAGTTTGGTCAGAAGAGCGCTAGTGAAAGGCTCGATTCTTACATCGTTGCTAAATTTTTTCAGTAAAAAGAATTACAGTCAGTAGATGAAGATTGAGCTCCGGTGAGACTTAGTGGGAGTTTGACGGCTGGGGATGTTGATGCACTCCTAACTGTCCATCTCCATGTAACAATATAAAGTATATCTACCATTTTGTAACAATAATAAACTGTTACATGTTTACACCCTCTAATTGTCAAGAAATTGTTGGCAAGTATTTGACAGCAACACAGCAGTTTTTTTATGTATCGATTTCTTTCTTTCTTTCTTTCTGCCATTTTTTCCCCAGTTCCATTTTGGGTTTCTAAGATCTCTTTTCTCAGATGGAATTTCCAAGGCATGATGCAAATCCAGTTCACTGACCTCACATACGAAATGACTGTTGGAAATACTACTTTTCAAATACCAGGGAAACTTGTAAGTCACTGATGAAAATTGTTACAAACATTGGATAAGCAATTAGCAAGTTATTTATACATCTGTCATAATTAAGTAGATGTTGTAGGCCTCAGATTTGGCAAGCGCTAAATCAGTATGTGAAGTCACCTTACAGTTGGTGCATTTTAAATTTGTCCCTCCAAATGTCCCTACAGCAGTCGCTCCTTTTATACCTTTCTTTTTAGTGGAAAAAAGAAAAAAAAACAGAACAGAACAAAGGGCAACTATTTTCTACACAAGCCCCAGCTAGGCGCTTGCTGAAATTGTCATCAGCTGAGCCGTAGCTCCTCAGGGATCCCGCCGCTGCCCTTAGACGTGGCGTGTAACCCACCATCGGCCCACGCGGGAGGTCACGTCCAGCCGGAACCCCGGGGAAGGTGCCGGGGCCAGGGGCGCTCACACGTACAAGGCACCTCACAGACCCACCACGGAGTTTTGTGTCCCTTCCTAATTCTGCGTTACTGGCGGTTACAGGTCACGCAGGCTCTGGACCTGGACTCCCACCCTCTCTACGTCAGCTACCTCGTCCTCGCCGCCATCGTGTGCAGCTTCCTGCTTTTATACTACTTATCGCTGAGGTTCATCAAGCAGAAATCACACCAAGACTGGTAACAAGGAACCGCGCGGAGGAGGCAGCAGCTTACAGCGTCCCTCGCAAGAAACCAGGAAAGCCCAGCCTGGGGCACCCCCGCCGCCGCCCGGGGTGACGCCACGGCAGCGCGGGGGTGACGCCACGGCAGCGCGGGGGTGACGCCAGCGCGGGTGGCCACAGGGTGGCAGCAGAAGCCCAGGAGTCGGGCGGCGAGCGGCGCTCCTCCGCGAACAGGGACTGCGGCCTGGGCTCGGGTCGTGGGGCCGGCTTTTTATTTTTTTTATTTATTGGGGGGGGGGGCGCGGGGTGTTGTTTGTTTGACATACGGTTTTTATAGGCGACGAGACGATCACGACTTGACAACAGCTTGAAATACTGTGAGCTATGGGCCACCGATTTAAAAGTACCCATCCCACCTTGTCAGAGCTGATGTGTGAGTCCATAATGTTTGACCGTACAGTGACCACGTAGTGAACCGGGAGAGCTGTAAGAGAACAGGATCAGCACACAGCAACCCCCGCTTTCTGGGGCATGCAGAACAGTCGGCACTTGTAAGAACAGTGTAGAGGCAAGCAACATAAGGTTTTACTGATGCTTCACGAGAACATGCAAGGACGGAAAACACAACTGTTAAGTATTCCCTGTTGTTTCTAATTGCTTATGTGTTTTAAGGCTTTGCCTTTGTGTTCCAGTTAAATTCTGTTAGTGCCCAAAATGGATATTTACTCGCTGTATAGATTTTTTTTTTTTTTTTTTTTGGTAACAGATCAAATTATCTCACCTTCTTGGATTTATTTTTACAGTATAAAGATTGTTAATAATCACACCTTTCTCCATAGCAATACAAATCATAGCAATTTGCCAAGTTTGGTTTCTAAGATTCTCAGGTAGAAATACCAACCTGCCCCTTCAGTAGTTAAAAATCTAATGATGCAATCTATGAAATGCTTGTAATTGTGCGCCTAGTTATGCTCAGCCGTAAGACACAAATGCTCAGAAAATGTGTAACAGTAAATAAATTGCTGTAATTCACACACAGTCATGGTAAGTGCATGTGAAAATTAGGTGTACAGTTGTTGTGAGTGTTTTATAAGATTAGGTTTTTTGATTTTAAATGTTTGGATGCATATCTCTGTGCTTATATACAGAGACCCAAATCACATCATCTACTCTACTTTCATTTATATGTTGCACGCTGTGGAAAAATCCTAGTGTAACCAGCTACAATGCCCCAGATACTGTTATGTAAATCTACACACCCCCCCTTCTTTTTTAAAGAAATAAGAATGAAAGAACATCAATATTTTATTATTCTATTTGGCAATTAGGACTGCCACATAATTTTCCACAGGCTCCACGTGTTAATAAATTCCCAGGAAGACCCTAGTCTAAGGTTATGTTAAGCAGGTCTGATAAAGTAACCCAGGCAGCCCCAGGCAGCAGTAGGAATCCAAAACAATCCAAGGTTCTTCTAAGGTGAATTCTACCACTTTCTCTCTGGTTCTGCTGCAATTGATGTTGAAAAAAACCACTTGATCTGATCCTAGTGCCATTTTGAAATTATCAGATTTTCATTGCCTTTTAACGGCAAAGCCAATTCTTTCAGTCCAATTCAGCATCATTAAATTGTCAGAATAGCAGCTTCCTGTTTGATTCTTAATTATTCCTTTTTATTATATTTAAGACACTTAATTTTTTAAAGTGGTTTACTCTTCTTTGTAATGATCTGTTGTGATTAGAATCTCTTTTATATTACACTGAAGTTTTAAGGGTATATATTGGTACTTCTAGTCTAAACCTCTATTTTCAAGGTATTTAGAGGATTAAATTCTAGGCTGACTCTTTGTTGTGAATTCACTTTGATGTTTAATAAAAAAAGGAGACACACAATGGGAGAAATTAAAGACATAAGGGACAGCTCTGAATTTTAGGGGCATATTGTCATGCACAGAAATCTTCAGGCATCTAGATAAGAATATACCATAGCCTTAACTTTGAATTTCCTTCCTTTTGTGAAATTAGTCAGGCTGCTGACATTACTTAAACAGCCTTTTTCAATTTAAAATTCCACCCTCTTAGCATTATGCGGCAGGACCAAACGGTGTGAGTGTTTCAGAGGTGGTGTTATGACAGGGGTAGATGTATACATAATGGGGACTTGAGCGGTGAGCCTAGGAACAGCCATCGTATGGAGTGTAGGAAGAGCTATCATAGGATGCGGCCAGGCCTGTGTTTACACAGAAAAAGCTCATATTCCATATACTACAATTACATTAGCACGCTGCCTATGATCATATCTTGTTTCCTTGATGCCTAGAGATGGGGAATATAGGCTGTGATTATTGTTACGGGCTTTAGCAATAAGAAGATAGGAGCCTTGAAATACCAGCAATTAGCACTCATGCCTAACAATAGCATGCCGTGGGGCTGTGTACAGAGAGGAGCACAGGGAAGAGTGGGTGGATGACACACAACCTGCCCCACTCGTGCTACCAGGAGTTGAAAAATAGTACAAGGTTAGGGGGAATTATGCACCTCTCAGCCAGCGAAGGTCACACTGTATGTTTTGGCCTCTACGTTCATGTCCTGCTTCGTGTTAGTTTCGCGCGGAAAAGGTTTCACACTTCCGCAGCGGAGCTGCTGCTGCTGCAAAAACAAGCAGTTAGTGAGGGAACAGAAATCTTACCGCGAGTTCTATCCAAGGCTAAATATCATCATTTAATTTCAGCACCGCTTTGCTTTCCAACTTTCAGAGTAGCCGCTCCTTTTCCTTAGACTCCCCGGTGTCAGCAGCAGCTCAGTGTGCCCTCCTGCCTGCACTCCCAGTATCAGCATAACCAAAGTTACAGCAGTCTGCAACAACCTCAACACAGAGACTAAAGATCACAAGCAAGACGCTGCGCAAAAAACTCGTCACACCGTCCATTCCACACGCGACAACAGTTAGTTTGTCACGGGCTCCAGCACTGGGGCAAGGCAGATGTGCCAGTTGAGCAGAGCACTGCCCGCCAGTCCCGAGGATTCGCCCACCTCTGTCTTTGCTCTCCCGTGCCCTCCCTGGCCGGGTTCGGAAAAGATCCCCTCAGATGTAAGTCACGGTCCCTGCTACTGCAGGCAACCAAGCCAGTGCAAAACTGGTTTTGCAATGGCACCACGTTTCATCAGTTGCAAGTTGTTTTTTGCCCAACCGCTGTTGGAACTGCCCGGTCCATCACCTAACTGCAACAGGCTGTGGGGTTCCAGTCTGCACACACATCAGATTTAGGAATGGGAACATCAAGTACAAGCAGCAATGATATTTGTCAGAAAAATGCACCAAATTCAGAATCAAATCTGTGTTGGTTACATGGGTTCTATAAAGTACTCTGTGGGCAACAGAACTCTGTGGTGTTACACCACCTCTATGTACCAGAGATGATGTCTTATCTGTAAAGAAACACGTAAGAAAAATTTGTCTTTATTACTTAAAAGTATTTAATACAGGGAGAGGTGGGAAGTTCTTCCTCAACCTCCACTCCAAGTTTATGCAGTCTCTCCACTTGGCAAAAGGGACAAACTTTTTTAGCATTGGAAAATGGATTACAGAAATGCTGCTTTGCATATTGGCTCGTGGGTAGTGGCAGTCCTCCAAAATACTTTTAACTCGTCATTTGGAAAGGACTAGCTTTCACTATGGCTAAGCTAAATTAATGAGTAGCTGTTGAAAGTTTCACCCCATATTTGTTCATTGCAAAATGCATTCAGGAATGCTAAATAAGTAACAAGTGTCAATAGGCATCCACTTTAATTAAAAAAAAAAAAAAACAACATGAAATTCTTTTCTTAAAAAAAAAAAAAATCCCAGACAGTACACTATGCAAGGAGACTCTATGGGTAAGAAATTGCAGGTGTTGGTATGTCCACTTGTACCAGAAATAATAAACCTTTCAGGTTTTAGCCACAATGATTAATTTTAATGGCAGTAGACAAGAAACAGTGTACATGGAGCTCTGTGACATGCTGCTTTTTTTTTTTATACTCTGAGAGCCAAGACAAGCCCTTCATATGTTAGCAGCTATTAATTAAGGCAACAATGTTTAAGCAGTGGGTTGAGGTAATTTTAAAACCGCTTAACCCTTTTAAGAACTGACGAGCTTTACAAAGCATATATATATGTGTGTTCATATTAATATGTATATGTAGAGGTATCTGCACGAATAGATTACATATATATATACACACACAACTGTAATGCCTATGATAGCTCATCATTTTTTTAAAGGAATATTTAGAAAGCAGTTCAGATCCATAATTTATAGAAGTGCTGTTGCCAATTTATATAATTCATTATAAAACTGTTGATGTTTATTTTGTCATTGAATAAAACAGTTATTTTGCATTGCAAATTTTGTTGGCATTATTTTGCTTTCATGGTCACAATTAGATACTTTTAATTCTTTCAGTGCTAAGAAACTGCAACTTAACAGACCCCCTCAATCTCCACAACATGGCTCCAGAACCAGCATCTCCCATCAACAATGCCTTTGGATCTTTTGCTCCTTTTTAAGCATCTAATCAGAGTTTGCTAAGATTCCTAGCATATCTCAGTACTGTTTCTGCATCACCTTAATTTTTCATGTTTAACAAGTGGGTTTAGAGGCATAAATGTTAAAGTACTGGCCAGAATGGTGAGTAAATAAACAATGCCACTTGCCTCAAAAATAATTTGTATTTCTTACACAAGCAAATTAGCCCACAAGATAGTCATCCACTGCTTCAGTCCTGAATTTTCAAGCAAATGCATAGCAATTGGAAATCCATGAACATTAACAAATAGTCAAAAGCAAAAAGCACAGAGCACATCATTTTCACTAAATTCCCAGTGGCTTGCAACAGTATACATCCATACTAACTGTTAGCAGTTAACATTGTCATTCTTCAAGACAGTACCTTTGCTCACTTTCACTTACTGGGGGATGGGGGAAGAGTTTAGAAAACAACAGAAACTTTTTAAAAATAAATAAGACTTCATGTTTCACGGAGAAAGTCAGAAGGAAAAAAAAAAAAGTACACCCCCCCCCCCGCTATGTCAGTCTAGCCTTCACCAGCAGCTCGTCCCTGACACAAGTAAACATCTTCCTTCTCATGATGCAAGTCACGATGCTGAGAAGAACCGAGTATCATCTTAACGATCGCTTTTCAACAAACACCCAAATCTTCTACTACTCTTAGTTAAAAATAGCTAATCACCTTGCCGCAGTGCTTCAACTAATTGTAGAAAGGCACAAAGCCAAAAAATGGAGTTCCAAACCAGGCAACAGCAAAACGTGCTGCACAAACTGAAAACTTTGAAAACGAGGACACGTGCGGCCCTAATGAGCTGCCACCGGCCGCGGGATGTTACATTACACAGGGCAGTCCTTGGGTTTCCAGGTGGGTAAGTCAGAGGTCAGACCTGTGGTTGCCATCGCCCCAAGAGACTGATCTCAGCTGAGAAAGGCAGAGTGCCCACAACATTTCTGCTCTTTTAGCATCCCTTTAATACAACCATTTAATAAACTTTTTGGCTTGTAATTCCTCGCAATACGGGCATAAGTTGCCAGCCCCCTCAGAGACACAGGGGCATTTCAGGCCAGCAGGAACAGTCAGAAAGCCGGCACCGTCCCACCAGTCCTGCAGTAATTCCTCACACAGTGGCTCTGGCCCTTCACATCACATGCTGTACCTGCTTCCCTGCTTTCCCTGCGTACCCACAACTCCTACTAGTAATCACGTAAAAAACCATTTTCGCCAAGAATTGTTACCTAGAAAAGTGTGCTGCCTGATGACAGCAGAGCTCAGCACTGCTAAACGCTTTGGACACGCTTGCTTCGGGTTTGTTCCTTCTAAAAGCAAGACAAAAGAAAGGTGAATGAATATTTTTAGTTTTATATATTTCATAGGGAATTTCTCAGTGCTTTTGTATTAGACAAACGCCTTGCAGCTTTGTAGTATGCTTAGTGCCAGGCGTGTAATAAATTTCCACTGGAAAAAACTCTTGAACATGACTGACAATAGTAAAGCCACAAATTACCGTAATTTTATGCCCCCTGCAGCTAGTGGTATAAAACATAGTTTTCAACCTTGTTTTTACTTGCTGAATTTAGACAAATCTATAATGTTATTGATGACAGTGAGAAAGACACTCAAATGCAGAAATTTTATTCCTGGGCATAAAACAATTGGAGCACAATATTTTATGTGTATTATAAATGATGAAAAATATGGCTGTCATTAAAGCTATAAAAAAAGATGGAAAACTAAAGTCTTTTTAAAAACAATTAATTTAACATTATATACATATTTATTTACTTTCGGCTATCGCACTTGATCAGGGTTTTCTCCTCCTCCCTGGAATGCTGAATAGTTAACCAGGTGCAACACATGATATTACTAGCTCTCTCACTCTGAACATTAACGTTTGAAATGCAGGCTGAGTCTACAAAATCATGAAGGAAAGCAAAAACCTTATTTAAGCAAAGTCTATGGATATATGGCTCCTCATGGATTTTCCAATGAGCATACACTTTCCATCATATTTCCAATTTTTAGAGCATAATTTTATTTACAAAGGGTTTTGAGGGCCCTAAAAATGGACAATTGCTAGAGATGATCAAGATTTACAGTCGAGCTAACCTCCACACATGAACTCTTCACACGACTAGCTAAACCGATCAGATGGAAATCCCCGGGAACTCTGCAAATAACAAGGGCAATTGCTTGTTTTATTTTTGGTTCAGGCAGAAAGTTTTTCAGAGTGTGGCTAGGTAGGGGGCTCAGCAACCTAACACAGTTGCTTCGGTTACAGCCTCACCTCAGGCTGCAACTTCAGTATCAGAACACAAAGAAATGGTAACAGCCCCAATGTTAAACACTGTCCCATATTCAGACTCATCTTTAGAACCACCCTAAATTACACTAATAGTGCACTTATTCCTAGAGCTGCTTTTGAATTTGAGAAGGGTGAGGTTTAAGAGGCAGCTGCTAGAACAAACTTCCTTTGGGATTTTGGGCACATGATGCTGCTCCAGCTGTAATTACAGGACTAGAACCATCATGACTCCCCATGGTGGAAAGGCACGAGAAGCCCAGGCTTGGCTCAGCAGCTCTGATGAGTCCTTCACAGCTGCTTCCTTCATTGAGCTGGGCTTAGCAGCCAACTCACCCTTAGCAGCCCCTGCTGCTGACACTGCTTTCTTCCCCTGTGAACCTCGAAGAGAAGTGGCTGAGGAGGGACAGTGGGAGCCATGGGAAAGGCAAAGATCCACGGTGGTGTGACATCCAGCCCGACTGCCTGCAAATTGAAGGCTGCTCCTTCCCCTCACAGTCATTCCCTCCCAATCCAAGCAGGCCTACGGCATCACGCTGAAGCTGCTAGCTTTGTCATCTTACTGCCATCCACAATACCAACTCTCATCCCTCCCACCTAAGTATTTTCCCAGTACTTCCAATCCCTTGAAAGTTCCTCTGTGGAAATCCTGTATTTTGACAGTTACCCTACACAGCCCCTCTCCCACAAATAAAAGTCCAGCACCCAGTAAAACAGCCTTTCAGAGCCTCCTCCAAGGAGGTTGGCCAGGCCAACCTCATCCAGTCTGCACCCCACTGCTCTCCCTGCAGCCCAAACTGTTTTCTGTCTAAAAGTCCATGGTCCTCTCCTCCTCTGAAGATTCATCTCTGCTGTCTGCAACTCTTCCCAAAACTCCACTCTTCAGATTTGCCCTGGTCTCACAGACTGTGTGAAGAACAGCAGGTGCAAACTACTTGCAAAACCAAGAATTAAATTTGCTGCTGGTTTTCAAGAATCATCACTTTCACTGTGAGACACTGAGGTTCGTTGCTTTCTGAACCTTGAGTTCATAGTCATATTTCACTCAGCACTTACAGCCGAGTGAAATAATGAGAAACACAGAACTACAAAGAGGTTTGGAGCTATTGCTGCAGACAATAGCAATTCTATAGATACCACTGCTTTATCACGGTGTTATAAGAGTAATCACATGAGAAATTGTGAAGTATTAGCCAATTGTAATATAAAGGTTTAAGAGTATCAGAGGGAAACCTTGTGTTCATAGTTTTATCTAAAAGTAGATGAATGTGGAAACTCCGTCTATAGCAGGTAGTGCATAAGACAGTTTCTATTATCTTACTTAATTACAGGAAACAGTAGAGAAAACTCAAACCTCAAACTTCCACATCTGCTCTTATTTCCATACCTAATGGGAAACCCAGAACCTTCCTCCTGTTCCTGAGGATCTGCACACTCATATGCAGAAAGATGCCCTTTGATTAAATTACAGTCTCAGTTGAAGCCACTAATTTAGAAGGATTTGGGGTTTCCTCTGATTACTGATTCACAGAAGTACTGGCAAACCACTAGAGGCTGCACCCATTCTGGAAAGGGAGTATCTTTTTGCAGTTGACTTTATACAGAAATTCTGAGAATAAATTTTAAGAAATGTAGAGAAATCTTTGCTATAGAAGGCTAAATTCAATGACAGTCTCAGCTTTTTCTTACACACTCGCTATTTTCACCTTTACAGCAACAATATACTAGTGCAGGAAATTGGACATTCCTTCTAGATGCCGATTCCCACATTGAACAACAAGACATCCTGGTCACATCCACCACTTTTGTCACTTCCTCCTCTGCTGTGTTTGTTCCTGGGGAGTCCAGAAGCATCACACGTTTGAGAAGAGCAATAAATATGGTAGTACTCTGGTGAACACGCTTCCAGTCTACTTCTCTGCCAATGTGTGCACTCGTGATCCTACTTTCACTGTTATGATCCTCCTGTTACTGTAAACTGCAGCTGGAATCCTGCTGACTCAGGCATTCAATCTATAAAAACCTTCCGAGCTGTCACTGCCAAAGACACGATCCATTCAGCTACTCCATTTTCAACAGTGGGTACCTATTAAGAAAGTCTAAAGACAGCTACTACAAGCTACATTTCTTGCTATAGAAAAGGGTCTCAGGAGACAATGAGTTGAACGAACTGTTTTAGTAGATAAGGATAGAACTACAGCATGTAATTATCATGCTGCAAAATGACTACATTGGTAGCTAACAAGGAAACTTTTCCCATGTTGAGGGCAAAACCCAAAAAGCATCCTCCTCCTGCCCCTGCCCCAAGGGGGAGTCGGGGAAGGAGGAGAATCCATAATGTGGCACAGGGCACAGAAGTGAGATTAAGTCATCTGAATTCAAGCAGCAAGCTTTCTCCCGTCCTCTCAACCCCAATCAAGACTCACTATTATGCAAACACATACACACTCCCACAATTTGCTTTTTACAGTAACATGTCAGGTCATTTCATGTCAGCACACTCTCAGCTTCCCACGGAGGCCTCTGGAAAAGCGTGCTCCTATCTCATGGACACTGCACCTGGTTTGGATCTTGCACAGTCCCAGTTACCTGCTAGTTGGTGGCAAATAATTCTTTTCTGCTTTAAAGGGGTGTGTGCTATGGTCAGTGTGACAGAGTACATTTGGTATCTGGACTAATAAATCACCATGACAAGTTTGCAAGATTGCCATTCTGCATTTTGTCAACTTACAGGTTTCTTTCTTTGAATATAAAGAAATAAATAATGAAACCGCCTATTTGGTGAAGAATCGCTAACCTTCTAAACTGCGTTTTTCTTCATGCTTGAAATAGCTGAGTCTCAGCACACCAATGCACAAGAAATATTATCATTTCAAGCGTATTCTAGAAAAGTCGGCAAAAATGCCAACTCTGCAAAACCTTTCTGGTATAACCTTGTTTCAGACCGAGATGATTGTGTCTCCGACTGGCACAAATCCCTCATTGTCCCACATTTTAAAGACAGGAGAGATTGCTCTCCTCTGTGTAATCATTCCTTATTTGTACATGAAACATTTACTAGAACAGAAAATCAGAAATATCATGACACAGTGGCAGCCTTTACCTATCTTTTGAATAACCTCTGCCTTCCCATCTCTGCCTCAGGCTCCATGGGCCCAGCCTATTGCAGCGTGATCCCAAATGACGAGCGTGCACCTTTGCCCGTTACCCTCTCATTGCTGCCACAAACCCCTGGTACTGTCTGGTCTCATGCTCCTGCAGTGCCGCACTGATGTTTAATCGGCTCAGCCGCTGGCTCATTCAACCCCTAACTTCCCATGAGATCACCCAAAATGCAGTTTCAAAGCCAAAACCCATTTAATTCATATTCTTCAGTTACAGGCTATCAAATTTACTTTCCATTTCCACAGTTGCAACTATTAAATTATAGGGTATTATTCTGTTAAGAGTTCAAGTCAAACCAGTTAGCAGGAGAATGTGTAGATGCTAACTAGTACGAATGCTGCACAGTCAGACCTCCTGCATGGGCAAGACACAGCCACACCTCTGGCTGCAGCACTGTGCGCCGCTTTTCTGCCTCGGAAGGCAGCAGCCAGCAAGCGCAACCCGTCAGTATCACTGAACAGGCTCATGACAGATGCAGCACCTGACAACCAATTGCACCTGGTCCACGACCACCTGAGATTCCACCTCCTTGTCAAAAAGGTAGTTAAGATCTGCCGTTAACTTCCTCTGCAATGACCTGGTGTTTGCTTCAGTAATATCCTCTTCCTTATCCTAGGGGCCAGCTTAGCTCGAAAAGCATACAGGCCCATTGTCCCCAGTTACGCTCAGATGTGACTCCACTTACTGGAACACGGCTACCACTGTGAAACAGAGATTCACGAGGTGACCTCTAAAAACAAGAGCTGTGGCACCAGAGAAAGGGTCGCCAACTAGTTGACCCAGTCTTCAATTATGCTGCTATTACACTGAAACACATGTAATGTAGCTGCAGCTTTAGAAAAAAGAAGCATCTCCATTTGTGAAATGAAATAAACCGAGTACTGCCTAGGCTTGCTTTCAGATAGGGCACACAACCATTAGGCTATGAATGAAATTTCAAATGTTAATGCCTTATCTTGACAACCCAGGAACAAAGGGTGCCAGACGGTTAGAGCCACGTAGGTGCAGTCTGTTGTCGAGTCTATGTGTGTGAAGTAATGAAGGTCATTGTAAAACCACACCACCAACGGAGCAGACACAGATAGGACTCATCCAGTTTGTTTGGAAAACAAATTTGCCTCTCCTCAGCCCCCTGATTAGTTATGCCTCATTTTAAGTGCAGCTGAAATTTTCTGTGTATTTGTAAATATACTAGTTAATGGGAAATTTTACTTGAAAAAATTAGGTCCAAATTTCTTTCTAACTCTGACATATTCAGATTACTGTAGTACGTGTCTTTCAAAATTTCGCCAAAACCTTGCGTGCACACATGAGTTTTTAATTGCCACAGTTTTGCCTACACAGGAAAACCCAAGAAAGACAAGGTTAACTAACTGAAAACGTGAAGATTAATAAACAAAGTTATTAAGTGCACAGAAACAAGCTTTCATTTCATTAAAACGTGTTTGAAGTACTGCGTAGGCACCATACTCCATTTGTTATACCAATGTGCACATTTCTGAGTTTCCATCATTATTCACAGAGATAATGGATGTATTTCCTATGTATTTTTTCGTCTTTGTAATTTATAAGTGTCTTATTTTCATGATTCCACATCTCTGGACTGTAATACATCACATCAGAGTAGGTTTACTCCCACGTTTACACAAATAAAGCATATGCCCACCAGCCTCCCAGCAAGTAAAAACCGCTACCCCTGCAAATAATGGGCACTGCTTTGTTTAAAAGGCATATTTTCATGGATATGCAGTTCTTGTATCCATAAAATTAACTGGACTAACAGTTAGGAGAATGAAGTAAAGATGCTATAAAACTACAACACACGAGCTAGTGCAAAAAGTATTTTGCCTTTACCTATAATATTCAAATGCCTTAATGAGATACTTAACACAAGAGAAGTACATTTAGGAGAAATCTAAAAAAAAGATGTGTTTATTTTCTGTGTAGATACAGATGAATCCTGAAGATGACATTCTTTACCCTTCCACTTTCACCCCAAAGTACATTGACCGGGCAAAGAACAACAAAGGATAAGACAGTTTACTTGAGTTAGTTACATAACCCTCCAGCAACTTTCTTGATATACATGTATTTGGTGAATCAACAGGAGTCACAACACAGTTCCGGTTATAGCAGATCATACATCAAAACAGAAATAGCCTAGAAAGCTGCACCTTGATATTTCACTAGCAATTTTAACAGCATCTCTATTAATGAATGTTTCTATCCATTACAGCTACGCAAAGTGCTGCTTAAACACAGATTTATATTAAAAATTACACAGAGCAACATGCTTTTTAAAATTTTTATTGAGTGTAATATTTAAACAATTTCATAAACAACTAAAGCATAAAAGACTGTCTGTTCATGATGTTTCAAGTCTTCTTTTCCTCAATTGTTCCACATAGAACTTGAATGTCTCCTATAAATAGAGTGGAATAAACAAGTTCAACATTGTTTCAACTGAAAAGTTACTAATTCTGAACAAAGTCTTATGTCCTGACAAAAGCAAAATCTATTATTCTCTGTCATGCAAAACTAGATCTGTATTGAAGTCTGTATAATTAAGAGAAATACCAGAGAGAGAGAATAAAAGGAAAAGGAAAACCTTGCCAAAAATGCATAATGAAGCTTCTATTACAAAATGCAATAATATAATCAATTTCATTTTAAAAATGAAAATACTTTTTAACTGCAATCTGCAATTGTGTCAAAAAAATTATGAGATGCTTTTAAAGACCAGGCTGCATTAGAGGAAAATTGAACAGGGAAATCAGAAAATGAATCATTTCAGTGACTTTGAAAAAACACTCATATTTTCACTAGCTACACGTAAGAAACAGATATTCTAGGTTTTAAATTTACACAGCCCAAATAAAAATTCAGATTATAAATTACGTCAAGGTTGCAGAACACACTCCACAGCTGGTAAAGGGCTAAACCAAATATTTTATGCCAAGTTTTTCTCCAATTCTTTGCAAAATGAGAAGAAAATCACATTTATCATGGAGAAACAGCATATAATCAGGTCTTTACAGAACTATAGAAAAACACTTACTTTAGAACATAAGAAGTGGCTAGAAAATGGCAATAAAAAGTTTGCTTAGAGAGGGAAAACATAGTAAGTCTTTAAAGTCTGCTTTGCTAAAATGGTAGAGTACTAGTCAAAGGAATGATGTGAAAAAAGTATTTACCGCCTTGACAGATTTAGCATCGTGCCACTCGTCACCCTCCAACAAGATATATTTGCACAGTTGCATATATCTGTTGGCAAGGCAGCTAGAAGCAAAACTGCAGAAGAAAAGTAATTCCTACAGTTCTAAAATCCCATCCTAATAAACCAGCAACTTGTACTAGATACAGAACAGGTAATTAATGAAAACTAAACCCCATTAATTGTTAATGAAATACACATTCTATAGCCTTTTAAAGTTCAATTGCTTAGATAAACGCCCCAAGGACACTTGAAAAAGGTACACCTGTAGATGAGTGTCTGATAAGGATCGCGTAGTTTAAATATCATAACCCCAAGAGGTTTTATTTCCTCAAGTCAAATCCAACACAAGATTACTATAGCTGCTACAACACAGCACTTCATACATTACCTCCTTTGAGAAGTGTCTGCAGAGATCTAATCCCTAAGTAATTATTCATGCAATTTGTTTTGTTAACACTGAACATACACAATTCTGCAGATCTATTTCTTAATTAGGAAATACTCACAGGGGGTTCAGTGAAAGGGACAGGCTCTCCTACTTTCTTCAGAAAAACTGCTAAAGATTTCAGAGATAGCTCGTGCAGCTGTATATTCTTTGCTTTTGTTTTCTCATACACAGCCTTTACAGAAGCAACATCCCCATCCAATTCTAAGGAAAAAAATAAAAACCAAAAAACCCCCAGTGATTATGTGTTCCTCTTTTCACCTGTTTCCATGATGTCACACATTCCTACTACTTGCCAAAACATATTCTAAATATTTTAATACACAATATTCCAAACATTCTGGATATTCTTCAAATCCTACCGACAATTCACATAAGAAAACAGAACATACAGCCATTCTAGCCTTCCTTTTTGAGGCTGGATGATCAATTCCCTCAAGCATGTGCTGGAACCATGAAGGAGTAGGAGCCGCACAGTGAGAACACACTACTCTAGAATGTGAGACAAGAGCCACGTGACTCTTTCTGAAGTAAATGATAAAAATTAAAAACAAAAGCTAGAACATAAAGCCACACAAATTCAGGATGTGAGAACTCTATAACAGAATTTAGTTCCCTTAAGTAAGAGCAGAATATTGTTACAGTTCCAGGTGCTGGCTACACTGAAACTATAACCTAAAGGAACAAAGTAAAACAAAGGTCAAATGCTCATTTTGGAACACAAAGAAAAACCCATTTCATCCTACTGAGCGGGAGAAAATTTTTGCTGACCCACTAACACTATTACAAATCTTAACTGCGTAGGTAACCAATAACATTTTTCTGGATATTCCAGAAGAGGTACCATCCCCTGCAACATGTTTTTACTAATCCACTCTTCATTTATTTAAAGCACTATTCACTTCTAGCTGTAGAAGAGCGGAGTATATTTCTCCTTCCTCTAAAGGGGAGAAACTCCTCCTCCCACACTGACTCATGCTTAACCACAGACTTTTCTGCTGCTCAGACATTTGCTTGAGAAGCATTGGGATGAAATTGAAGTGACCCCTCACAGTTTCACTGTTGTCCTCAGGGTCCTAGAAGCAGTACAACAGTTCCTAACACCTTGTGAACAACAAGGAAGCCATCATGTCCAGTTAAATTCACTTTGCTGCTTGGGAAAACACAAACATCTGCAGTATGGGAGCTGCCTCAGGTTCTTACTTGTTCACATTTGGAAACACCATCTCCACAACTACAGGGGCTACAAAAAAAATGGTTCTTGAAGAAAAAGAGCTTTAATTACACAGAAATGGATAGCTTGTGACCCTTTCTCACGAGAAAAAGCCTTCCACTCACATCTGGCAAGTGACTGAGCTCCTTTCTGGATGTGGGAGGCTACTGCAGAAACTGCATGAAGTGACAGTTTAAGGAAAGCCTAATAGAAATCATCAATTTACTGTTTATTTAAAATATATGTATTTATTGCGCAGAAAAGAAAAAAAAAGAGCTAATACTTAGATTGCGTTTAATGGACCACGCAAATGTGATTTTATATATTTCCTTTTTCTAGAAGGTGTACAGCAAAGAATCATGCATCTCACTAGAGGAGGAAATCTAGTCCTGGCAGTTGATCACATCTCAGGACAAAGAAAGGAGTATATGTCCCTTCATTTGTTCAGTTGTGGATGTCTGATATAAGATCAGGCTTCTTTCAGCTTTGATCTATATTCTACTATATCTTTGCTAAACACATAAACAATTATCATTGTATTTGCCCATTTAGTTTGATAACTATCAACAGCAACCAATTGTAGTAATAATACTCTGTTGTCTTTCATTCCCCTTTCTAACTAAAAATAACAGTGGACCTGACAGAAGAATCATTTGTTCTCTAGAAAGTTATGATACTACAAGGTTAGACTCGGCCCATAATGAGAAATCATGTTTAAAAGCTTACTAACTGCAAAATGAAAAAAAAATCTTTTAAAGAAAAGATCTTATTTCTAGCCCTCTTGGCTAGAACACAACCTAAGCACAGCCTTCTAAATTTCAGTTGTGCTAAATATTTTGCTGATGATCATTTTAACAGCCAAATGAAACTAACACACCACTGCAGAAAGTATCAAAAAATGGAAGAGAAGGGATGAGGGGAAGAGGTTGCTAAATTGCTGTTCATGTGTACAGGACTGTACATATTATACAGCGTAGGGACAGAATATAGTAAATGCCCCTGAATATCCTAAAAGTAGGACAACCCCTTACTTCCCTAAAACAGAAAGATGCAATAGAAAATACTAAGATAACCTAGTACAACTCATCCAGCCCAGCCCTGGTAAAGGGTATCAAGTAACTGATGTGCATTCTTCTACCTGATACAGAAGTGGAATCTAAGTGTCATACAGGTGAGATGTTTGTACAGAATAACCTGAGAACTGCTCATAAAACTCTTCATGCTGGTACTGAATGCCTCCTCTAGAACCTGCTACGAGGCACCTACATCTCTGCCTAAAGATACTAGAGCAACCATCTGTTCACATACACTGTGGCTTCACATGTTGAATACACTCTAACCACTGTTTCTGGTATAATTAAGCAAGTGATTGATTCTCTGCAATCTCTTTATGAAATTGTTGTCCTATGATGTAGTTGGAAAGTATATTGAAAAAATTAATTTTTTCAAATCAAAAAGCAGTAAAGGGCGAGTCTAAAGCAGCAGGTACAGTGCTAGTGACAAAAGGGTGGTTTTTTGGTTTTATAAAAACATGTTAGAAAACTTACCCCTGCTGTGAATAAAACTATGGGGCTAAATGATTTTGGTAGTGATTGCTGTTTTGAATGTTACTAAGCAAGTCAATTTGGTAGGTTAGATACTACTACATCATGAGAACTTCTACAACTTGATTCAAATACAGTAAAGTTTGTATTCCTTTAACACCACGCCTTGGATTTGGGTTTGAAGTGTTTTACCTAATTATTCCTATTTATCTCCTCTGTGATAGATTGAAGCACAAGGGCTTCTGTCATTATATCTTTCTGTTTGTAATACATGTGTGGAGAATATTTACTCCCTGTAATAAAACTGAAGGAACATATCAGAATACACCAGGCAAAGGACGCTACAGCACAGAGATGCAAGCTTCCAACTGAGTGTTGCCATAGGGGCTATATGTCCTGGGTTTTCAAGACTGAGTGTTGCAAATATACGTATTTAAGTAAACTTCATTTTTTTAGAGCTGCTCCTCTCTGACTTCAACTATAAGAACTGATTAGCACTTCAACTATTTAGGTAAATCCAAATGAAGGCATCTGGAATACTAACTTTTGCTAAATTAAAACAGGTACAAAGAATCTACACTAATAACAATAAGGTCCTTGCACATTACTGATAGAACTAATCACTTATGACTTTGAAACACACACATAAAGGGAACCAATATTACATGTTTTGAGGAAAACAGCTAGATTAATTTGAAAAGCCATTCATTTCTACTACTGATGCTTTTTTATTCCACGAAGCCCCTACTTTGCCTCTCTTGTAGGCGTATCCTTTAATCTGACCCAGCCCGTTGTGTAAAGGATTCAAGGCTTGGGTCAGTTGGTTCCTTTTCCAACCTAATAGCTAAGATAGTACACAGACACAACAGACTTAAAACATAAAACCCCCAAACCCCCCACCTCTTTGTGGCTCAAACTGTAAAGCAAGTTACACAGTGCAGATCCTACTCCCCCTGTCTAAGGGTTTCTACAACCTTTCTTAATGTCTCAAGAGTTCTTACTAAAAAACTATTCCAAGGACAATAAATTACCATAACATTTCATGAGGTAACGGTATGCAATTTCCATATCTAGATGCTCAGGAATCAGTTCTAGAAGTGTCTCGATCTTCTTTGCCTATAAAATTTAATGCACAGACAAAAAGAGCATTAACTTCAAATCTTAAAGAACAAAATGAAATTGCCAAAGTTAGAATAATTATTTCAGATCTTTTAAGTGAAATGAACTGTACTAATAACAAGGAATGGACTGTGCAACTGAAAGCAGACATAATAATTTCCTTCCCAAAATTTCATATACAGATACAAAACAGTAAAAGAAATCAGGCACAAAATAAATCAAACAAAATACAGGACTAAAATCCATACTCAAGAAGCCTAAACATTTCTATTTTTTTTGAAGGAAGCAATTAATGTATTAATGAGAATATGTCAACCAATCAAAAAAAAAAGAGCAAAGCACTCAGCAGCCTTCACTGACCTAGAGGTCAGTGGTAGCTATGATCAGTGCTTAGAAGAAGTCAGATCACTGACTAATACGCTTAAATTTGGAACCTCCTTCCCTCAACCTCTAATCCCAGTTTCAAAAATTCTCAGGTTTGGAATTAGAAAGAGTTTATAGAAATTAATAAAGTCTTTATCACATACTACTAAATTCCATGTGTTATTAAAATTTCAGCTTGAAAAGCTGGAAATTTTCAATTTTTCTAATTTCTTCCATAGACACCAAAAGATGGTGTTTATCATCATATTTATCATCACTTCAACAGAAGAACTTTTAATCTATGAATATTTAACGGAAATTTCCACGGAAGATAAATGTGCATTTTCCCTCCTTTGAAAAGTATTTATTCTACTTTGTGTATTACTGTCTCCTGATGCAGCTCCTCTAAGAAAGAGAAATCAATGTGGCTCGGCATGCATATGTGTGTTTTCGGGTATTTTTGTAGTTATTCAGTGTTGGGTGGGGTGGGGTTTTTTTGTGAAGTGTTTTTTTTGTTTGGTTGGTTGTTTTTTGCTTTTTACTATGAGGGAGGGAGGGACAGGAATAAAGCAGGCACATAAATGAGAGCATTTCGAATTATAGGGAATGAGCACAAAGCCAGGAATCTAAGCAGATGCTCAAACTAGATACATGCCTAAATCACCATAACAAGTAATAAGAAATGTGTCTTCTAATGTCAACATAGAGGCATTTTATCATTAGAGAGAGGCTGAGGTTTAAACTTGCATTTGTATTCATACAATGCAGCCAACAAAATAAGTACTTTCAGGTTGCGACACTGAACTGGATAGTGCAGTAAAACATTTAAAGCACAATGTTTGTAGGATATAAAGTATAACATCAAAAATGCAGGAAATTACTGAAACAATGGAAAAGATATTAAACTACATCCTCCTTTTCCATCATGCTCCATAAAGTAAACTGTTCCTTTAAATGTAACCAACTCTGCAAATTAACCTCCCCCCTCCCCGAGAAACCTGATAAAGCTGTCAACTGTGAAGTTCAAGATCCAAAACACTTCAAAGGTCGATGAAATAGTATTTTGCTACACATACAATGATATACATGAAAAAATATTATACCTGTCCAGGTTTAGATGCTGATCTAGCCATAAAACTCACTAAAGCTCTCTTCTCAACTAATGCACCACACCTCTAAAGAAAAAGAAATAATTAATGCAGCAGTCATGAGTAGGTTAGTGATAAACAAAATGACTAAGGTGAAAAATTCCAATTACAGATGTTTAAAATAATATACTAATACATTACCTATTTACAAGGCAAATAATTGACCATTAGTTTGAAAAAAAAAAAGCCACCACTGAACATAGGAAATAAGTTCATTTTGTGCACTGTTTTGGTAAACATTGTTTTTAAAATGGTAGATACAAAGTTTGTTTAAAACAAAAGGGGAAAGAATTAAACTAATACTTCAACATACCACAAAAACGAGGTTTAGGACTGCAAAAGAATGAAAAAGAGAAACACTATTCCTCTCCAATTATACTGCCAAGCATTCACAAGTGAGCTAGGGATCATAAGGTTAATTATACATTTAATAAGGTGTCAGGGAGATAACTGCTCGTTTCTTTATAAAAATTAAAATGTACAAAGCAAGTTCTCTTTAAAGTATAATTACCTACACTTATGCATACAAAGGACTGATTTCAATCTCTCTATTTTATAAAAGGCTTTCACTGCAATAGACAGTGTTTGAGAGAGAGAGAAGTTGAACTTAGAAAAGTTTGAGACAGACCAGATAAAAATCAAAAATCTATCTTACTTTAGAAACAAGGGCAAAATAAAATAGACAAGACTATATTTTAGCATATGTTCCTCAAAGGTGTCAGTCTTAAAATTCTTACAATGCACAGTACTTTTTACCAGTTGTAAGATATTTTATCAGTACCAAAATGCACAGGAAGAGAATACTGTGCATGTAAAAATACACATACCATGAATTTACTGCATCCAATTAATATTTTAGACATATGCAAACAAGAAGTTTTGGTTTATGCCATTATGAATGTACTATATGTGTATTACTACTATTACTGTATGATTATTACTAGATTCTAGATACCTATTAGTAGAATACTCGATCCACAATAGCAGTCAAGAATGTTTAACACAGCTGCAAGTTTTTCCTGAACCAAATAAAAAACAGTTTCTCATACACACTGAAGTTTCAACTCAAGCTTACCTGTGAATGTCCACTTAAAATGAAATATTTTAAAATTCTCCCCCAAGATATAGGGTATACAATGTTATTTCAAGTATGCTACAGAGCCATGAATTTAATTCCAATAGTTGGATGCTGTTATAATAATTTTTAGGAATATATAAATGGAAATTACTCCATGTTTTGAAAAATTTTAAGAATGTGTTTATTTTACTTAAAAATGAAAAACCCCCTATCTTCACAAAAGCAAGAAATCATAATCACTCTTTATTCACTCAATTTCATTCATTTCAATCAAAGAGCAATCAAAAAAATCAGGAAGAATAAAATAACAAGATTTTTTTGCATTTTGATGCATATTGATGCCATATAGCAAGAGGGTTTTATATCAAAATTGTAGTCTCCTTTTAATTTAATACTCAGAAGACCAGTTAGGCAAAGCAATAAACAAAGTCATATTCCAGAGCAGGGAATATACAAATAATACTGTAGCAGAAGTAACTGAACATATTTGTTGGTATGCATTCTTCTCAAAAAATGGTCTTGGAATATCATAAAACATCTGATGGATGAAGCAGAGCTTTTTCTTTAACAGCTTAAAATACTTAGCAACTGGTAAATGAGTAGTGTGCACCACCAGGAGATGGTAAGAGGCCTCAATCTGAGGCAGGAGCCTACGCACACAGAACCATCTGCAGAACCAGCGTGAGGGCTGGACTGCCACCTTGCTGGGATGAGCCTCCCTGACTGAGCCTGTTTGGGCAGCTCCCACCACCCACACTTCATCCCACCTCCAGCTCGGCTTTGTCTTTAGCTTTGTACAAATAGCATGAATGCAGCTGTCTCATCCCTTGAAGGTCTCTAACTCAGTCGGGACTGGGCCTCAGAGACCAGCATTTGTCTTTTAATGCATCTGTGACACTCAAGTAAATAGAAAGCAAATTCAGCTCTTAATAAACCTTGAATACAGCATATACAGTATTACAGAAACCAAGTGAAATAAGGTCCACAAAAAGCAAGCATTGCTTGCTTCTGGTTTGCAAACTGTACAGCTGTAAGGTATTACGTTTACAGCACTTAAGAAATTATGTGAGAAGTTGCAAGGAAATGGTTTGCAAGAAACAATTGCTAGATCTAGCAGAAAACTTACAAAAGAGTATTTGCTTTGGATGGAATTTCAAGCAATATACAAGTCTTCCTCTATTTCCTTCAGGTTGTTAGAAGACCCAAAACATTCCAACTCTGGCACCCGCTACTACCATTTGTACTAAAGTACCAGCTCATGGTTTGGAATAGTCTAAAGTGTGCTACTACTACTCACACTGTAATTCAAAAGCATACTAGTACTAGCCTACACTACACAACACCTCTTTTTGACAATTTCTCAGTTAACCTTTTAAGAGCTCTAAGCATTTCTGTACCTCTCTTGTTATGTCATTACCTGTATCAGCGATCTGGCATCATCCACTCTGTCTGCACTGACATATTGAAGGAAAAGATCTGTGACAGGTCTGTAAATTCCAAACTGACTGGCCAGTCGTGCTGCCATCACCCCAACTGCAAAATGATGGGTACGTAAGGAAAATCTTTGATTGAAAAGCCACTTTTGTAAACTTCACAGGCATGATTTATGCTGACTGAGCAGGTTTTACATGTAATAGCTCTTTCATAACACTTCTGTCTAGTCAGAATATTTAAATATCATTGCAATTAACTTACATTTTTCCAAAGCTGGTTCTAATCCTTCCTCAGACACCTTTCTTAACAAATAGGAAATATTTTTGACAGCTTGATCAGGATTCTGTGCACCAGAGATAAGCAGAGGCTCAAGGTATTCCACAGCAGCATCAAGGTCATTGCTAGGAAAAGAGATTGAACTGGCTTAGTTTCTGAAATCAAGATTTCAAAACCTAAAGAAGCAATTATATTGAAGTTTTTGTTTTCTACATTAAGGTTGTACGTTTCCCCGGAATGGTTGAGTACCTATGACTTCATTCAGATATTGTAAAAGTGAAACCATTTACGACCAAATGAATAATTAACCCATAAATAAAAATTATTAATGACCTTTAACCTGTACAAAGCCTAAGTAATTTTGACACACTTTCTTCCTCATTAAGAAAGAAGAGTTCAGCTATCTGCTTCAGGAAAATGTGTTCTGCGAATCTAGAAGGCAAAATCAAAACATTAATGGAAGGTATCTGAATAATTAATGCACGCAACTCAAGTAGTTTTTTTAATGCTATTCAATTAATTATTTACCCGATTTTTCCCATGCCTGCCTTTCTGGATGCAAAAGACAATACTAAATGCCACTGAGTCAGTACCTTTGTCTAAACACTTTTAATCTTATGGCTTAAGTATAGCACAGGCTAATGAAATCATGCAGGAAGTATTCACCAAAGTGTAAACTCTACTTCTAGCATTCTAAAAATTTCCAATGACAACATCTCTTACCAGTCCACTCTAAAAAATAATTTAATTGAAAAAGAAATCGGAACACGATGAGTGCTTTTAGATGAAGCACAAATGCAGCACATTTGAAAGCTATGAAAAATGCTTTAAAAACTGTATCAAAAACATGAATCTACCAATAAATGAACATGTATTAAAATATGTGTAAGAATCTGTTTTACATTGTTCTCAAGGTACAGCTTGCAAGATATTTAAGAATATATAAGGTGCGTACTATTTATGCTGCTGCTAAGTCTTTTCATACATCCAAGTTAGTTTCAGTATGGGAAAACAAAAGTTGGTGCTGCTTAAATAACCTGTGCCTGCATACAGCAATTTATTTATTTATTTATTCCTGTCACCAATCTACATCCTAAGAACATAGCATGACTTTGCAACACTTTTATGACACAGATATATAGGAAAATATGCAGCTTATGAGACAAATCCTGAAGTATCTCTCCTATTTGGAGTATTTAATTTAGGCAAAAGTCAATGCACTAGAACTGTGTGCCAAGGACAACTCAGATCTAAGTATTTACAAGATCAGTCCTTTATAGACGTTGTTTTTCAGTGGCTGAAAATACAGTGAGCTCACTACTGGAACCGGCCTACACAGTTCTCCTTCAATTCAAGTCCTCTTGCTGTTCCAAACACTTCAGTGACTATTCTCTCTGGTCTGGCATGCCTGAGGCAACTGGGTATCTGTTATGTACCACACAGTTCTACAGCTTTCCTGCAGAGTTAGACACAGGAGCTCTACCTGATGAAACCGGTGTGAAATAAAATAACAGAATATGTAGGATTCCTGAAGACTGGTTCCTGCAAAGCATATTTGAGAAGTTCATAGTAGGCCCTTTCCCCCAAAAGTGCTTCCCCCATGCAGTTTTATACAAAGGATAAAGTAGCACAGAACCAATATATTAACTAAACCAAAAATGCTGGGCAGAACACGATACTGAAATAAACAGCTGAATCAAAGGATACTCAAAACATGGGGATAATTATCATGATCGAAACAGTGGCCTAAAACAGCATAGCAGCCAATTTTTTAAAATTCTGACAAAATAATACAAAATCACTCCACAGATAATATGTCTGGCTTTCACATTTTGAGGGTAAACACAATAATATTTTGTGATTTCAACTACTGGAGCAGGTAGCAGATTGTTGTTTCCAAACAAGTATTATGTGCATAATCCATCAGAACTAAGGTCCAAGATTTTTTACATTTATATTGATGAAGTAATTCAATTTTACGTTCAGATTTCATAGGGCTTTTGACCTAACACCAAGGAGAACACTTTACATGGTGTAATACATTAGAACAAATGTATCAAAGCTAAATTACAGCACCAGAGAAGACCTTATGCTCTCCCAAATGCTTCATACCCCTGTATATCATTAAATGATTTTCAATCCCAAATGTGTTTGGGAAACAATACCAGAACAGAACTGCACAGCACACTGCTCAGCTTGACCAGAATTCTAATATCTAGGACACTGTAAAAACAGAAACAGAATGAAATGGATAATGCGAGTGATTTCCCACCACTCTGCGTAAACGAATTACATATACTAGTCCTAGAAATACTTACTTTTTAGTATGAGCCAAAGCAATAGCATTAGCAATTAGTGAGGCAGATAAACCAATTGATTTTGTGACGTCTTCCAGCATGTTTTTAAGTGCTTGCAGGTTCTTTAGATCTCCTTTTTCTGCCAGAGCCTGAATGAGTGCAGTAACTGCTGGTCTAGTAGGCAACAAGCCACTGTCAAGTACTCCTTTTAAAACGGCCATGGCATCTAACAATGGTAAAGAAATAAGGGAAAAGGAAACCAGATTTCAGTTCAGAAGGCAACCATGCTGCTGGTATCATTAACCCTACCCTTTTAAACACATGTACAGAAAATAATTCTCTTGCTGAACTTAAACCCCAAAATTTCTATAATGAATTTTAACTTGAATATATACACACACAAATAAAAACTTTCAACAGTAATTCAGGTTAAAATGCTGTAATATTTACTCAATAAAAAGTATTAAGGTACTTTTAACAATTAATTTATTTTAGTATCCAGGTCAAGGAAAGCAGCTGTCATAAATATCTTCCCTTATGACTTTAAAGTAATGACCTTTTCAGCTTGTTTTTTCTCCAAACTATAATCAATTTTCTTTACTAAAAAACAAAACTTGCATACTTAACAATAAATATAGTTTAAAAATGTAATTCATTATTGAAACTGCTAAAGTCTAGTGTTCAGATTTGTCTCTTTAGGTGTGCACCAAAACTTTGTTTACCAACATTTAATTTTTAAATCAAAACATGGGACACAACTCTCCATACCAGACCAAAAATAAACTCAAATCTGGACAGTTACCTCAAGGACTCCTAAAATTAGAGCAATTACTTATGTTAAAATCACACAAAATCAATCTCCTGTTTGTCTGCCACAAATTCCCCAAACCCACGGCAGATGAAGTCACCCTCATTTCTCTAACCAGAATTCTTGTCAATTTACATTATACATGAGCAAACACACACAGAAAGACATGCTCCTCTGGTAAAAATCTCTTACTCCTTACTAGCATAGGCAGGATTAATCACAGATAATAATTATAATACCAAGGGATAACACTTCTAAAATAATATACACCCACTTGAACTCCACAGCATTAACATTCCAATTCAATATGCAGGTACTGCAGAAACCAAATATTACAAGTGAGGAAGAAGAAACATCCTGTATGCCTAACCTTCCTTCACAGCAAATTCTCTTCCTGCACAGCCTCCCCCCACTTCCCCCGCATCCCTTTTTTTTTAGGGGAAAAAAAGGAGCAATACATCAGGGGCAAGATACCTAAAATTTAAAAAACAAACTTAAAACACATGTCAAATTCAAATTCTCTGCTGACTGTAAGTGTGGACTTCCCTTCAGCATGGGGCATGACCAGCCTTCTCAAGAACTAGGACAGAGAAAGATTTGAACATTGCATGTGTGCAGCACTACTGCAAGAAAGTATGCACTAGTAGCATACTGGATAATTCTGCTGGCATCTTTTTTTTTTTCCTTATGCAAAAGTACTCATTACTACTAATATGAATTCAGTAATTTCATCTCTTCATTTTTCAGTACTTAAAAACAGGTAACTATGTGCTTGTGAAAACCAATCATTCATCTTTTAAAAGGCTTTCCTATAAACTCTGAAAATTCCCTATCGTGAAACTCAAGTTCTGACTCTTACAGTAACCTGGGTTTTACCAAGTTCTTGCTAGAAGACACAAGAGCGCTTACGAGTATATTTAGGGACCTACATAAAAACTTTTAACTGTACCACATTACACAGCAAAGAATGATGGTGAACTGTATGAGGAAGTGATAAAGCAAACAAGTTTTACTCAAGTGAAAGCCATCACAGGATGCAGGTCAAATTGAGCTCACCAACACTACAAAAAGACCGTGCCCAAAAATTTATTTGGTAAACTGAGAGCCTCAGAAAATTACCAGTATAGCTGAAATATTTAACGGCTTGCATTTTCAAGGCTTCACTTACAAAAAGAGAAGCAGTATCTTTCAAATTAAAATACAAACAAGGATCAAGTCTGACTATTCAAATAAATTACCAAAGTGAAGCCTGTTCAATGCACAAGATAAAGGAAAATATAATTTTGCAAAGGCATGTAATTCCACAGACTTCTTAAGAAACTTTGTATTGTGCTAAAGGAAACACTTTTAGAGTACAGCAAGGAAGAGGGTTGATGTGGCAGAGAATTTAGCATGCTGGCTAAAAAGAAATCATGTAGTTAGCGCAAGAGATTGGCAGAATATAGACTCATCAGTGATGTTCTGAAGGGAAGATTTTTGGTGTGTAATATTTAGGAAGAACTGGCAAAACTTCATGGCACACTGGACAAAAAAAAGCAGAAAAATTATTAAAATCAGGTAAAATTAGACTGATAAAAAAGTCAGGAGAAGGCTTTGAAAGCTGCAAAAACTTAAGACTTGCCAAGAGCAAGAGAAGCAATTGCATTCACCACAAATACTTCAGTCAATGACACCTGGCAATGATGTCAGACTGGAGACTGAATGGGGAAGGTATTTGAAAGATGACAAGTTTATCAGCTGCAGGGAAGAGTACAAGTGAGAAGCTGCATCTAAATGCTCACCTTAGAGTATTTTATGGGCTACTACAGCTACGCATAATGGAACAAAATAAAATTAACTGATGGCTGAATCAAAAATGGATTTTCTGGTATGCTTTCTGGTATGAAAGTAAAACCCAGTTCAGTGTAATACATTTTCTTCATACACAGCTGCTTTAATGCTTAAAGGTACTGACAAAAATATGCATTAACACTTCCGTAGGGACAAAAGACACAGCACTGCATGTAAAACTATGTGCTTGCAGAGTTCTCCTTTCTAACGAGAGTTCTACAGCACAACTTAAATAAGTAAAATGTAACACCGTGGAGCTGAACTCCAGGCTGCAAAACAACCAATGCTGAGAACTAAAATAACACAACTGTAAACTTTATCCACCATCTTGTTGGGTACCCTTACATACTCTTCAGCCACCATTTTCTTTTCTATCATCACTGTTACATTAAAAACGAAAACCAAACTGAATATTTTGTTACTGTTGGTATTGAGAACTATTAAAAAGTATTTGATTAAGTTTTTAAATCAATATTATAATCATTTAGTGCACAATCATGCACATTTAACAGTCAATTTAACTCATCTGGTATCTCACACAACCAACACAATATGCAAGAAACAACTGCTGGGAATTGTTTCAGATGCTCTAAAGTATGTTAATTTCCAAAGCAAAATGACTTGTGCTGTGAATTTTAACGCACTTGAAAGCCTGTACTTTCTCTCGTTCTGGAGCACAAATTTTGCATGTCTGAAGAGCTGTGATTCATCTTAAGAAAACCCATCTTGTGTTAAATGGAATGGAAACTGGACTAAGTGGTCAAATGACAAGTACATTCATATTCAAGCTGTATTATAAATGCATGTACAGTAATTTACGTCTCTCAGCTACCACAAAAGGCTCTTGATAAGCAGGTAATTTGCTAAATGGACTCCTTTATCCAAGTATTCGAAGGGCGTTACAAGAAAAATCTGCAGAGGCATTAATGTGACGTAAAGGTCAAGCATTGTGACATACCTTTCAAATAATCCCGCCTAACTTGCGATATGATGAGGAGGCTGCTGGCAGCACTGTTCAGTGTGAAGCCCTTGATGTGGGTCTCAGCACTAAAAGAAGCAGACATTTAGAAAGGAATTACTGACATGCTTCTGATACGATAATAAATGGTTGAGCACCAAGGTGAAATTATAAAAACTACTGTTCGTATGTTAAAAATATTGCTGCAAAATATCGACCTGGAGACAGCTTTTGTGTTATCCTGTCAATGGTTATAGAAGGATAATTTTTTTTTGCATTCTGACAGATGACAAAGTTGGAAGTGAGCAACAAAAGAAACAAAGTACAAGATTTTTTTTAAACAATCGGTTCAGATTCTTGAATGCTGACATATTAGATGACTAAAATAACTGCATGCCCTGCATTGTTCTGTTGTATCCTAAGCTGGATACTTTTTCTTCTTTTTTCAATAGTCACCATAATTATAAAATATAAAACTATTCTTTCAGCAATAAAAATGAAACATTTATTTTCAGCACTGTATATTTTAAACATAAACTAAAGCATATTATGAACTAACACCATATCATTTGGTTGATTAATTTTCAAATTTCTGTCATCTAGATGTATACAGGTTTTAAAGTGAACATACTACATTTGCTGCCTTAGCCATGTCAAAATTGTATTTCGCTTATCAATTCTTTATCTCCTGTAATACAGAACTTCACGTATCTATAGCAAAGAGAATCTTTACTTTAATAACACTTCTAAAGCTTTTCTAACACTCTGGAAATTAGTCAAGAGACTAACCAGTAATCACACTGATCTTACACTACAAAATGTTCCCGTTCCTAAATAACAGAGAGCCATATTTTTAATATAGAAGGATAACTTTACAATTGTTCATTTCTAGATTACAAAATCTCCACAGAAGGGGGGCATTGCCATTTACCATATCAACAATCAAGATAAACCTCACTGATCATCTTGTGGCAAACAACTGAGCAGCCTACCTACTTGAACTTAGAGGCTGAGCGGATTGGGAGGTAAGCAGGGTCATTGCTAAATTATTCTCCTCAATCCCAAGAAAATCCTTCACAGTGCACACAATATGACTATCCTCTCAGTCACTTTCAGCCTCCCAGGCTCACAAGTGCAGTCACTGGACTCGGGATTTTCTTACTCTCCCAACCAATCCTCTTAATCCCTGCCTAAGCACCCACTGCTCAGTTCCGCCTTTTTTTTCCCTTTGTCCCATCTGTCAAAGCCCTTAAGTCAACAATTCATGCATGAGACTTTAAATTACATATAACAAAGGATTTACTTTCTCCAATCTTCCAATCTTTAGTGTGATTAAATAGATGTTAGCTACTATTACAGAACTAATCCATCATTCCAATGCTCCTAAATTTCTATTTAAAAATTCTTGGTCTAAATGCTGTAAATATTCCTCAAAACAGTGCTAGAATGCAAAGCAATTGCGTTGACCAACAGATCAGTAACCTTCTGGGTTGGTTGTTTTTTTTTTCCAAATGCATAGTAGGAGTGCAATTCCTTCTACTACATCACTGTTTCATGGAAGTTTCTCCGTTCTGGTAACAGGAGGGAAGTTTTAAAATTATTTGACCTTTCTAAATAAAAAAAAAATTACTTATTTTGTTGCCTATGCTAATGCTCATAGTAAGGCTTTCTAAATATTATTTAAATTTCAAATTTGGCTTCAAGCAGAGTAAAAAGAAAAAGATGTCAGCTTACATAAGTAAAGATAGCTTTCCTGTATTTTATGAAAATATTAGGAGTTGCACAGGTTTCAGGCCACTGCACACATTTAGGCTTTGCAGGAGTAATCTCTTTGTAACATGAGGTTGGAAAAATTGTCAAGCATGCAGAAATGTGTGCAAAACACACAGATTTGCTATTCCTCAACCATGGATAGACACACAATCACTTTCTCTATTTCAGCAAATAATTTAAAACTTACAGACTTTTGGAAATGCTTAATGTAAGCATCATTTTGTTACTAGAAAAAAGATACACAGATAAACACCATGAACACTGTCAATATGAAGCATTTTCTGTCTTGATGCAACAGAGAGCTGTTACAGACTTCTTAGAATGTCATTATTTGGCATTTCTATGCTACAAGATGGAGTATAAGAGTTCTGAAAAGCACAGGGGTTATGAAGATGGTTGGCTTTGACCAGTGACCAAGAATAGAACCTCTTATTAAATCCCATTTTCTTTTTTTCTAAGTATCTCAAGGTTCAGAGGGGTTAGTCCTTTCAACTTTTTTAGTGTTTAAAATTTTTTGTTCATTCTTTTTCCTGCATTTTCAATTTACATACTAAAACACTTATCTAAAGCGGGAATTCTGAATCATGAAAATACTAGAACAAGTCACCATGTTCTTTCAGCTCTTCCAACCTGCAAATTACTCCTGATAACATGCAATACTTTGTGTATCTTCCTTACAAGTGTGTTTGAGCTGTGAAGCAGGGAAGCAGTCAATGCATGTACACTGAAGTAGTACATTTCTACATTCAGTAGAAAGTTTCAAACTTCTTCCCTGAAGAATCTTTCAATACATCTTTCAATACATGAATATTTTCTGGGAATGCTTAACAAACCACCTAAATTTTATCAACATTCTTTTACTTCTAAAATATCTCCTTTTCATCTTCTATTTACAAAGATTTATCAGTTAGTTCCAATTCAGGGATCTTAATCTGATACACTGTTTTAGTTTTTTCTTGACATAAGCCATCCAGCACAAACACTCCTTATCATAAAGCCCAGTTACTGAGACCTATTTGAAAAAACATTTGTTCTTCTGAATGTAGAACTCAAGTACTTTTTCAATTAAAAGATATTTCTTTGGTCTAAATACTTAAAGAAAACATGAAAATAATAAACATCATGTTACACTATACTGTTCCTGGACATCAAAAACTAAGTTGACTCAAAATTATTAGATTTTTATAGTGCTCTATGCATCATGTGAGTTACCTACAAGCACTTTCAAATTCACTGTATTCAGTCAGAGAACACACATGATGACAACCACTCTGCTTGTTAGAGCTGAAGAAACTGAAAAACTTAAATTACTTAAATTTTTGTTGCTCTTACCTCTACACTGATGAGTAGTAACACCTCTACTTTGAAGCCTATAATGTGACCAGAACACACATTACAGGCAATAATTAAAGTGAGTGGTGTACCATACAACTCTCTAAAGGTTAATTCAATTCTGGTGATTCTAAAAATACAGGACAGCAGGTTGGTTTTATTTCAGAACTGTAAGAGTTGGATCTAAGGTTTATGGTCATCTCCTAGCCGCTGGCATCACAGTCAAACGTACCATTTTGCATTTGGCAGGCAGCCAGCTGCCAGGGAGTGGGGGTACAGTAGGACAGCAGCAGGGATGGGCACTGAGGGGAAGGCTCACAGGCAGTTAAGAGAAGGAATCTTGTCTGTTTGGATATTGCTCTAAAAAGGAAAAGGCAGACTGCCAGAAGGGTAGACTTCCAGTTCTGATGCCAAGTACATTTCTTGATACTGTTAGTTGAAATGAGTTATTAGCAATACATACTGTCACTCTAGTACATTTTTAATATATGGCATATTGCCCTATGAAATACTGGTTTATTTCTTACCATAGCTCCCAATTACCAGTCATGATCTGTTTTCCCATTGAAAGATAAGGACTCACATGAAAATGATCCAGACATTATTTAAAAACACCCCCCCCAACCAATTAAAATCCCCCAAACACAGAAAAACCTTACACGTGTTTCACTTCAATGGCTTCTTCAAGACAATTCTGTATTAATAATGCTTTTATAAGGATGTCATAAGAACGATGATGAAACTCATTCTTCCCTTGCATTTTGAGGAAAATATCGTAGGCCTCTAAAAAGGAAAAAAAAAAACCAAAACAAAGACAAAATGAAATGTCATATTGTGATGATGTTGATCATAGAAAAAAAATCAACCTATTCATTGAAAAGGTCCATCTTAAATCTATTGATCCGCTGCTTACTTCTTTGAGCCTAAAGCTGTTCATCACAGCTTGTTCAAAACTCCTTCCATACAACAATCAATTGATAAATACCTCCACAGAACAAAAAGTTTGCTACTGCTGTTTTTCTATATGTGGCTGTTGATTAAAAACCAACACAGCTGGTTAGAAGGGGAAGACTCAGGATTTTTAAAGCAACACCTAATGCTGGGGTATATAGTTACAGTGTCTGGTGCATTATCACAACAGCATTTAACAAATAATATAGGAGGTGATTCCAATATGGGGAGATCAAATTATTTGGCTACGACAAGATTTATACAAAACATACAATTTACAAATATACAGATATTTAACAAGTAAACTACGCTGCATTTGTTTGACTGATTAACAGTTTTATTTCATGCATTCACAATAACTGTCAGTGTATGAAAAGATGTTACCAAAAAGGGGGAAAAAATGATAAGTACACTTTTCAGTCATTTATTTTTCTGAAACAAGATTATGCAGCTATAAACATGCAGCTAAAACTGCCATCCATGCTGTAACATACGCTAGAAAGCTGTGTTGAGAACCACAAATGATCTTTGCCATCTAAGCTGTGATTGCAAGTTTCATTTAATGAAACTCAAAAAAAAATCCCTTTGCTAATTCAAATCAATAGCCACAATAACCTTTAAAACTTTTCAGAAATACTTGGACTATCACTACAAATTTCATAGCTAAGCATTAAGCTTTTTTCTGCTTTGAAATAAAGATGGAGACAACTCATTTGAATCTCACTGTCACAAAAAGTGTCACACTAACAGCACTGACTATAGTGTGCTGTGGAATTTTAAGCTGGCATTCCCCAAACCAAAACTGTTGGTGTGCGTTTTGGTTTGAATCTTAAACTTCTTCAACCAAAGAGTACACATAAAAACCTCCTGAAATGTAGACACCAAAAAGACTATGCATAAAATTTATTAATTACAACACACAAACTCTTACACTGAGTTAATAATTAGAATTAACATTGCCATCCATAATCTACCTTGGAGACTTGGAGCTACATTAAATATATATATGAACACCGATAAAGGATAAAAATATCACAGTAAAAATTAAATCCATTTCTGTGTATGTGAGTTTCATGTAGACAAGAGAGACAGAGACATGAGGGAGATGGAGAGAGAATATGACTGATGTCTGACGTTACAACAGTGATTGCGTTGTCAACCAAAAGACAAACAAAACAACAGGATGACAGAGTCTTGAAAATCCTCTGCCACATTTACTTACAGGTCTGAAGTTAAAGCCTGGCCTGTTGCAAATGTGCTGAACTCTCCTGCCTGCTCAGATACTGAACACCAGCATTCATAAAGTGTTCACACTTAAATTCAGTGGGAAAGACATTTTTTCTTCTACTCTTCTGAAATCTGAGGTACCAGTAGACTAGCAATCACATTCAACAGTAACAAAACCCCTTTCATTGGCATAATCTATTACAAGTGTAACTAGCTATTTACAAAAATGTAGCTGAGCTGACTGGTGATAGGTTTGTTCTTTCTGCTCTTGAAAGCCTGTTTAAATTCTAGTTTTTAAAGCAAAAAAATCCTTATGTTTGGAGACTCCTACAAAAAGCTTTGTTGTCTTCAGACTAAACTAGGATTTTACCCCGTGTTTGAACATTGCTTTCCATTGGTTGGGTACAGAAATGGACCTTGCCACCAGTGAACATGATGTCAAGCATATGTTACTAGCAGCTATCACAGTTCACAAAATGTAAGATCTATTTCTACAAGGAAATGTATTTAAATCTTTTTTGTAATGACTAGTTCAATGAAGAACTAAAAATCTTTGTATCAGTTGTTTTCCTGTTCTAGGATGTTTTGTTGCGTATGTCAGTTCCGACCCCAGAATGATTATCCTATTCAGATTATTTTCTTAACTCTATTGTGCCTAGATGAGTCTTGAGACATATGCCTGATCAGGTATTATCAGCATATTACATCTTCAGATAGCATCTGAAATTACTGAATTATATTAGCATTCAAAAGAGAAAGTTCTTGGTTTCAAAATCATATTGTGTTACACTAGCTATTTCAAGTAGAAAGATTTGTTAGAAAAGTGACAACTTGCCAAAAAAGTCTCAGTTCTCAAGACAGTCAAACTTGTTTCAGCAATTGCAACTGCTTGGGATATGTGTAACATGATCCCCTAGACTCAAGTTCTCACACTGATGAATCAAGATAAAAATGAAAATATGACTTTGCATAAATCATGTACTTCAGAGAATAGATTTTTCAAAACACATCGATGTCAGAGTTGATAAATTCATGAAATTAGTTACATAGCTAGATTAAGTTAATCTCTCTCCTATCAAAAAGCTGGCATTGATAAAAAGTTATATTCTGCCCTATTACATTCAAATCAAAATTACATTATACTGTTATATAAAATCAACAACTTTGTCTTAAACAAACCTATGAAAACTAAGGGAACTGTTTCTCAACATTTGTCTTTTTTCCCTGAATTCTCAATAGCTCTAGGCCACCTCCTCTCAAATACTGCACCTTTAAATAAAAGAATATGCAGGGATAATTCACTGATACATTCAATATCAAGTGTCATCACAGACTGTTAGCTGTTATGTTTTACATACATATGTTTTAAATTAGTCTCCCTGCAAGGTCCAAGACATATTTAGTTTCCTCCTGCTTTCCACTTGATCATTATGGTATCAGAGGCACAAGACACTTTTCTAGGAGTAACGCTATAAAATACATTCCATTCATTTTGCCTGGTTTTCAGTGAAAATATTTCTGCATTTCTCATTTTCCTTCAATTCCCAAAATTAATCAGCATGAAGAATTTCCTGAAAACATTAACTTTGTCTGCCATAATACACGATTCTTAAATTCATATGCGTAACACAAGATTGCACTCCCTATACACAGAATATCCAGACTCCAATTTAGACTCTAATCAGTGCTCTTGAAACTGAATAACTCTATAGGGTCAATTCACTAACAACAGAAGTTAGCTGTGTGAATGACTGACAGATTTGTCTTTTAAAAATGCAAAGCCTGAAAATATGTGTGTCCAACATGTAAAATATACTGATAACACTCAGAGAAGAAAATTACTAGATATCTTGTATTTATAGATCTTCCTCATTCAGCAAAATTAATTTTTTAAAACCTATTTAATTCTATTTTCTAATCTGCTTTCAGGTGAGATACCTAGTTATTTGTCATAGTACAGATGAAGAAAATAAGGATTTCCAGAATATTCAAATGCTCTGCACCTTGACAAATGCTAGAAATGGACTGGTTTCCTCCCTCCTTTGAAAGGTCCAGTAATGCTAGTTGTGACCCTGTGACCCTGCTTTAGGACAAGATGGGTAAGAATGGATTTCCAATGATTTAAACACAGACTAAGCCAAAAGAACTGCACTGAAGTATATTTCTCCTTTCTATATACAAAGGCAAATATCCATGTATAAGTCAATTCTGTTTTTATCTGAGGCAGGGAAGTTTGCACAGAAGAGCTACTCATTTTTCATAGCAGAATTGATCTGAAGTGCTCTCTCGGTAAGGCCATTTTTTTTGTGGGGTGGCACCCACAGGCACAGGGGTTTGGAAAGAGTGAGCTGTGCAGACACAGACTTTGATCTTTTGTTTATAGGCTGTGTATTTCTTTAGGGGAGAAAAAGTTTACAAATCTTATGGAGAAACACGGACAACTTTAATCATAGTTGTAAAGAAGCTAAAGACACTATGAAACACATTGAATCCTCCCTTCAAATAGAAATAAAGAGCCTTGCAACATCAACAGATAGAAAACAGACTAACAGATAAAAGCCAGATAGGAAGAGAGCAATGATTATCTCCACAACAGTCCTATCTCATTCAATGTCATCTATTTAATTTCTTTGCCTGATCTATTGCTTAAATAAGGTACCTGAAGTATACTTTGGAACCATATCCGATCTTATTATAAGACTCAACATCAGGGGCAAATGCAAAATCTCTGAATAACTTATTTTAATAGGTAATTGCCTTCCTATAAACATGTCCCAGCTATTTTGCTTGACATTAATCTTTCTTCTCACAACACTTCTCACACCATAAAACTTGTGACCAAACAGCTAGATTTTCTGGGAACCATAAAAATAGTATTTTTAGCATCAATCCTGTACATAAATTTAGTTTCTGGTGTTTAATGGATACATTTGAAAGTCTAGAATATGGTGTTAACCCAACAGTATGAAATGAACTACAGACCAGCAATACTTTGGTAAATTTAAAATTGCCAACTTCACCACAGACTGGCTTTCAAACATGTATTTAAAAGTCAGCATTTCCAATGACATTTTAAATATTTTAGCATATCCTTCTCATATCAGCTTCTCAAGCATAATATTGGCAGGTAACATTATCATGTACCTTTCCTAACATACTAGCAAACCAACAAAAAGCAGCAGCAAGCATCTGTTGCTCCATAGTTAATTGAAATCTTTAATGCTGAAAGGGGAAAAAAGAAGTGTTTTTCAGTTCACCTTTTGCATTGTTTTTCTTGCAAAGTATCTTTATTTTTCTTTCTTCCACATTAGAAGCAGTTAAACTTCTGGCATCTTCATGCCTAACCTTTAAAACAAACAAACTTACTTAAGTTACTGTAGTGCTATTTGTTAACATTTTTCAGTGAAAAGAAATATATTCAGAAGTGTTATTAGCTAGGAAAGTTAAACACCAGTTACCTTCGGTACCTCAAATGGAACAACCTGACCATTTTTCTCAAGTATATCAGCCAGTAAGGCTAGTGTTTTCTCACGAGGAACAACATTTTCTTCTTGAATTTTAGTCCAAACAGCTTCAGCCTTTCTCCAGTCACCATTGTTCTCTGAAACAAGATTCAACTCTTCAGAGAAAAGCACGTTTAGAGTATACACACATATCTCAAGTGATTCAAAAAAGGTATCTTTCGAAAAGAATTCATCAATTCATCGCGTACTTCTGATCAACTTGAAAAGTTCTACTTTTAATACACAGAGGACGCCAGAAGATGCAAACAGAAAAAAACCCAAAAGGCTTGTATGATTTTTCAAATGAATGAGAAATCAGATCAAAAATATTGCAGAAGTGTTCCTCCTAGCTCACCAGTTTCAATATTCTTGATTATTAATTGTAAAAACAATTACAAAAATTTCTAAATTATTACAAAACATTAACACTCTAAGGTACCGCTTTTAAGTTCTATTCTGAAATTCTTGAAATGAAATCCTCTGGTTATGTTGTTACTGAGTTAGAGCATCTACATCCCAGAATTTTACCCCTTTCAAGTCAAAGTGTTCTAGGCCCCCAGGCTCTCATTTTGCTAAGAAAAAGAAGCATATCCAAAGACTGTAAAAGGGAATTTTTCTGAAAGATAAAAACTTAATACATTGCTACAAAAATCACAAAATAATTTAACTGTTTTCAACAAGAATAGCAATTTATATAAGCACCACTGTACATAACTGTAAATAAATTGAAAGCTGGACTTTGTGAAAGAAAACAGTTAATTACTATTTAACTACATACAGCAGGTTGTTTCCTTTAACTACATACAGCAGGTTGTTTCCTGTGTCTCATAAGTCACCAGAACAACATTGACTTCTGGTTATAGATCCCATTCACAGCTACCTAACGCCAACCTCTGTCCGTTTCATGGTTTAATTCAGAATCCCATAAACGAAGAGATGCAAGGTGAGAAGGCAAGAGTCAGAAGGCAGATGATGGAGTGAATCATTCAACATGGCAATATCTCAGCCTATAACAGCAGCTCTTCAGTTATTCTTCCACTGTTCAGTTAAGGAACTTTAGCTGTTCTGTAGCCCAGGCTTCACTGAATTAAGCCATAACACCTGTAAAAGCTGGAACAGCCCCCTGGAAGCAGCATGACACACTTGGATATTCTCTAGAATTGTTATAAAGTTGGTGTTTCAAAGCAGCATATGCTGCTCTGCAAACAATATTGCAATGCAATACTGAAATGTTACAGTGCAATGTTCTCTTCCTTCCTGGAGAAGCATGGATTTAAGAAACCACATGTATACATAACTGGGTTGGTTCAAGATCCAAGCCCACTTTCAACAAGGTTCTGGCATCACTTCAGCTTTTTAGAAGAGGCAGCAAACTTGGTGACTACCCTAAGTCAAATAAAATGATTGGTTTTGAGGACTAAATACTGCAGATAACATTTTAAAGCAGATTATTATGGCAGTTGACAGAATAGGACAGAGGAAGTCTTAACACTTTTTCATGTGTTTGCCCCTGTTTGACACTCATGAGGCCACATCTAGAGGACTGTGTCCAGTTTTGGGCTCCACAACTATAAAAGAGATGTTAGCAACTGGAGCAAATTCAGCCATCAAGACAGACATGGGGCTGGAGCAGATGAAGTCAAAGAAGTTGAAGAAGGTTAAGTTTTGGGCAGTCTGGAGAAAAGCAGTCTAACAGGGGGTCTAATCGCCGTCTTCAATTACCTGACAGTTATAGAGACAAGCGAGTCAGTGTCTTCCTGGAAGTGTGCAGCAAAGGATGAAAGGTGATGGTTAAAAGTTGAAGCAATGGAGTATCTGAGGATGGTCAAACCCTGGAATGGGTTGCCCAGGGAGGCTGTTTGATTTCCACCCTTGGAGGCACTCAAAACTTTGCTAGACAAGCACATGATGTGATCTAACTCTGAAGCTGTCCTAGCTCTGGGAAAAGGCTAGGCCTAAAACTCCTGAGGTTCTCTCCAGCATAAATTATTCTGTGATTCTAAAAAACCAAATGCATTGTTTTCAACATTTCTGATCACAGCTTGGAATAGATGGTAGATTTTTTTTTATATGCTTAAAATAGATCTGAAGTGATGGCTTAGGTGCACAATGACAACTCTCTAGTGTATTGTGCATGGGACAGCCTTGATAGATAATCTAAAATGGTTGAAAGCAGGAATGTGTGTGGTTTTTGTCTTTTGTGGTGACAGAAACCCACAAATGTTTTCCACTTCCTTGAATAGATGGAATTGGTTTTGTCTTCTGCAAGAAGACGGAAGATTTTGCATGACAGAATTTGATAAATTTTATCCTCTTTGATTCTCTTCCTAGCAGGCACACTGTCAGACTTAGTCACTGCCAGAGGTGAACAGGATGTGTGAAGAAATAGGAAGGCTTCCTCCCTGTTGAGACAAGATTGTTTTTCAGGCCTACTTGATTTTTGATAGTGAACCAGTATGTGCAAAGACAGAATTGGGTAACAGTACAGTTTGGTTTTGAAGCTTTTTAAGGCTGTTCAGGAAATGAAAAGCAAAGTTCTCTGGTCATTTTTTTTCTGGAAGTACTCATGTCTTCTGCTTGTGGTAAGTGCAGTGGGGAAGAAGCCTCTTTCATTACCATATGAAAAGAAAAAGAAGGTTTGAATGGTATTTTATTTAGCTTAAAGCATCACTAGTTCTAGTCAACCAAATATATACATGGGGAACAGCCTAAAATTACTTCAAGCTCAGATGCAAGTTTTCCCATGACCAAAGATATCAAATCGCTGTAATGGCTCATTAATGTATATACACATTACCAAAGTACATAGCAATGCCTGTAATGCTTTTTTTAATGTCCCAATTTACCATTTAGTACTCCATATCCAATCTTAACACAAATGTTTTTTCAAGACTTTTAAGATAACGAGAACTAACACTTCCAAAAATTTTATTATGTATAATACAGTATGATGCGCTGAATAACAAAACCAGCACAGACTAAAAATACAGAAAAGAGGAAATGAAAAACACTATAGATAAATCCTACACTACGTCTGTAGCATAGAAATGAACTCTCAATTTTAAAAACTGTTCCATTCCTAGAAATGATGCAAAAGTTGTGGCTGGTAAAGAATTGGTAGATTTTTTAAAAAAAGCACCTTTCAGAGCCAGATCCAATTACAGGAGACTCCAGATCTTTATCAGTTATGAAGATATAGCAAATTAGCACTTTTTCTTCTTTAAGCATATTAAAAACCAAAACAGAGTAAACTTTCAAGTTAGGACACAAGACAATAGCATGGATCAGAAGACTTGTACTATGTAAATTCTATGCAAGTGTTCAGGTCTGGAGGTGAAAGAAAACCTGTACTGTCCCCCTGGCAAGATGCCTCAGAAAAGGTATCCAGGCTAATTGCATACCAGGATAAAACTCCTCTCCAGTTCAGGGTTATTTCCTACCTCCAACCACATAAGAAAACAGATTACAGCATGAAAAAGATCACAAGCTCACTTACCACACAGTTGAAGCAGGTAGTAGTACATCTCATCTCTATCACATTCAAATAGATTTTGAGTTAATTCTACCAAGTGTTCCAAAGTCTCCATCTTTAAAAATAAAGAAGGAAGAACATAGTTGTACCTCAGCCAAACAATTATTTTTCTATATATGTGCCTTACATGCTGTGTGGATTCAGCTTAAGTATTTAAGTATACACCAGCATTTACACAGAGCATGAAGTTCACCTCATCAGCCTGCCACATGTCCTTTCGCAAACATAAAAATCTAGCAATGAAATATTTCAAAACAATATTTCTTGAAATATAATTACAGTTACATAGAAGACATCATACAAGCCGCATACCTGATTGCTTGATATACACCTTTTTGCAAACCACTGCAACCTTCCAGAGTGTGCTCTCAAGCCGGGAGTCTGTAAAATATTTCCATAAGAAAATCATTTCTTCACATAGAGCACTCTAAGGAAAAGCAAACATAATACATGTACTCATAATAAAGAGTTCATAGTTTCTGTTTGTTTTTTAAAATGTGAATGAGACTACAAGCTCACAAATAATCAAGTTAGGTTGCATTTATGGGAGACTTAAAAATTGCAGTCATATTATTCAAGACATTTTCCATTTTTGTTGAACACTGCCAAGAGAGTTGATTTAAAATACACTTCAGATGCACTGAAATGCTAAATAATTTCTATCACCACAGTAATAGAGTATTATTGCTATCACCCATAGTAATCCTTTGTATTACTCATGGTAAAGAATTACATACACCAAATGTTTCCAAACTGTCTTCACAATGAAATGTTCATATTCAACACAGCTGCAACGTCTTAGCAACTAGAAAACCACACCTCTCAATCACATCACCACCATTTGGTATCCCTTCTCTGCTAACATTAGCTATTTTCTTACAACTATTAATCCCTAAAACCAGTATTGGTTTTAGATATTGACTTCTCTTGCTACTGCTCTGTAAGAAAAACAGAAATTTACAGAGCAGTAATTGTTGCAATTCTAACATGCTGCCAATGCAGATGGCAGGTATAGTAACTGAAGGCAAGTCCTATCCCAGAACAGAGAAAAGGAGTTTTCTTAAGTGTGTGTACATGGAGGAACTGATGTATAATTGTCAATATGCCATAGTGCTTTCTGTTATTAATTTTTCCAGGTTTGATGAGCCTTTGCTTCTTCATTCCTTTGTTGTTTCAAGTGGACTACAGCTACAGGATACACATTCTCAAAAAGGTTTCAATCCTTGGAAACTCCATCCCATAGAGTCTACCACATTGTTCCTTCTCAGCACCACAGGCCATAATCAAAACATTGGTTCCTCTACTTAAACACATTCTTAAATAAACATAGCAAAATTCAAAGTTCTTAAAGAAACATGTTACAAGCATGCCAGTACTTATGTCTGACATAGCTAAAAAACCGATTAAAAAAACCATGTGTATAAAGCATCCATCATTTTCAGCTCTTATCCTTCCCTCCCACAGAGTACTTAGTTTTACTTTCTTTATACTCTCTTGTTTTAGCACAAGGATCATTTACAGAAAGGCCTCTTTCATTTCAGGTGTCCAGATTCACATTAATATAGCTCAAAGTGATTCCAAGGAAATGTCTGTTCATCCCTACAGAGAGACATGTGTTTTGACTCCTGATGGCCTTCAGCTGTTAATATTATAAGAAATCTCTACTGTTTAGATGTGAAGTGCAAGTTCCAAAATTTGAACACCACTTCGCATAAAAGAGGCAGTTTGAACAAAAAGCTGTGAGAAATATTGAGTCTCAGTTCCAAAACAGTGGGAACAATTACCATTGAAAAAGTCAATTTACCTTCTGTCTTTTTAACACAGATAATTCCTTTTTCCATATTCTCCAAGCACAGAATTATTACATCTTTCTGAAATAATTTGGCATATACCAGAAAACCATGCAAAACTTCAGTGAAAACTTAAAATTTGTTAAATATATAGGAAGCAGCATTCTGCAGAGTAAATGTTAGGCCATATAATTCTACCAATCACCCAAACAATTTTATGCCATCATTGTAAGGTTTTTAAAAACCCCACAGTTCTTCAACACAGAGCATATTCTCTGTGTATTTAACTGTACTATAAAAATAGTTTCAATCCAAGAGGTTACAGAAAAATAGTGGCTTCTCAAGTACTCAAAAGTGGTATACATACGCACAGTTTTGCTTTCCATGTACTTGCTTTTTTTCCTAATTAGTTTTTTTTCCCACAGTTATTTACATTTACAGGTACCTGTTCAGTACTTTAAGAGCTACCAAGCAGTTTCACATAAAATATACTGAAAACTAAGTCAAGAATTAACATCTTACACAACAGGCTCTTGAAAATGAAAAAGAAGAAAGTATGTTGTTTGCATTTGTAGCTAATCCTCTTTACGACATGGTAAAATTCAAATGCTGAATTCACTTACAACTTCCAATATCATTGCTGATCCAAATGCCAATGAACTCAACAGCTCCAAAGCTACAAACTTTTTATAGTAAATCCTTTCCTGATCAGAAATGATTGATGTGTCTGTCACTACAAGGACAGCTGAGTTATACAACAGATATCCTTGTGTTTCATTTTGAAATTGAGAAGTGTTTTCACATGCTGCAGGTCTCAATCATCAAAAGAACATCTAGGTCAGATTAACTAAATCTCCAGGGCTTGCCTGATAGTCCATATTTGTAGCTTATCCCTTACCATCTCAGGGAATTTTAAACATTGCATTTAGCAGGAAGCAGGCTTTCTACAATACAGCAGAGTAAAATACAGAATAAAAAAACACAAGGAATAAGAAAAAAAAAAAGCAAAAATCTGTTACTCTAATTACTCTCTCAAATTCCCATTTACAATTTTGATCTTGCTTGTTTCAATGGACTAGGAAAAAAAAAAAATCTATTGAATTCTAGTGTTCTGTTTTAGCAGGCTTTTAAAAATTTTTTTAAGACATTCACTTCTTTAAAGAATGAAACAACTATTGAGAGTCTCAAGCAATTCATACAGCATATAAACTGGCTTTTACATTCTCTTGAACAGTTGTACTGTACCAAACCAACGGTTCATCTAGATTGCTATCCTCTCCCTAACAGTGTCTGTAGGAGAATATAAAACAATAAAAAAACCAGCAATACATCCATCCCCTTAGTGTTCTTACTCTCCAACTAATTTGAGGTTCAGTGGGTCACAGTTTCTAGTAAATGATTTCTCTTCCATGAGCTTTTCTGTTTGCCCCTGGAACCATGTAAGATTTATCACTCATAAGATCTTTTGGCAATGGGTTGCCTCAACTATCTTCTGCAGAAAACAACCAAAATACTACCCATTTTGTTTGTTTTCAGCCTAGCTTCTACTAGCTTCACTTGAAGCCTCTAGATATTGTATTGGTAAACAATGCACAATTGATTTTTATTTATCCTATCATATTAATGAGTGGTATATATAATAATTCCCTGTTTCAGTGTTTCTTCTCCAAACTAAGCAGAACTCACCTACTTAGGCATACCTCTTATAGAAACCATTCCATACTTTTGATCACATTTGTTACTATCTTTCTAAGGTCGAACATACAACCCTACAGTAATTTACTCGCTGATTTTATACCTTCACACACGGAAAGGAAAACTAACCAGCAGGGGAAAAAATATTCTGCATCTTCAGAAGAACTCTTGCCAAGCAGCACTCAAAAATGTGAATACAACAATCCTAACACACTGAAAGCATTTGATTTCTTCTCCTCCTTCCTAGAACCATTCACTTCAGACAGGTGATTGAAGGGGTCCAATCATCAGAAAAATCTTGTCTGTACTAACATTTTTATTTGAGCTAATTTCTACTTACTATAGCTGAAAGAAAACAGATTGTCTGGGAAAATACTGACCTGTCAGAGAGGAATCAATTTGATGTTTTTCCAGATTTTCAGGTAATGATAGAAATATTCAAGTTTTGTTTACATTAGTGTTCTGTACCTGTTATAGCTAATAGACCAAGACTATTTTTTTACTTTAAAAAAAAAACCTTTTTAAAAAAAAGTTATTTACAGAAGACATATGGAAAATATTTATTTACTTCTATTTGCCTAAAGCAACCTTTTTCACTTTAAACACAAAACTTACAGAGAAAAACACAAAACCCAACACACTGACTAGAAACCCTGTGGTATTGTTCAAAAAGAGGACTTTGTGAAAACTATGAGTTGAGAATGTCCCAAAACAGGACCACTTTTGCTATAGCTGATTTTTCATTTGGCATATACGTGACACAAGATGGATGATTCTGTTGTTTTAACCTTCCCACACTGCACCTCCACAAACTACTACTGTGCACTGTTTGGCAAAATAGTTGTTACACATCCTGGACAGCCTTTCACGGTGTAACTTCACTGAGAATAACACACCAGTTCTAACCATTCAAATTTAACTCTGTCCTCCTTAACTGCTTTGTCTTCTAAATCCTTACATTTTCTTCCCAAACTTCAATCTTTTCTTAGGGAGGCAGTTCTACTGTAATCACCAATCCAAACATATTGGAAAGAAACAGCCAAATTTTATAAACGCCATCCATGCTGCACTTTCTGATGGTATTTTTTGGACAGGTAGATCCATTCACTCATCTCTTTGTGGCTGAAGAAGCCAGTAATAATAAGACACAGCTAATGCTGCTAAAAGAAGAAGAATGTTTCATGATGAGTTACATCAACAGCCATAACAGACTTATGTTACCAGTACCAGAACCAGTTACTGAGATTTAGATGCCAAAGCAATGTCTTGCAAGAAAACACGTTACTTCTCCAAACAGACAGCCTTGAACAGACAGCTATAAGAACTGATGTATGTCATTTCTAACAGCTCTAACATAAGCATCAGTGAAAACAGAACATTTGATGGGAAGTTCTTAATTTAAAGACAGATTTTTCCCTGATTCCACAAAAATGTCTATGAAAATCTCACAGATTCCATGCAGCTTCAATGAAGCCTGGGGTATTTTTGCATGGCAGCTTACTTGGACAAAGTGTTTTTACAGCATAAACACTGTATGCTATGCTTGAATCTTCCTCTATGTTAAAACTCTGAGCAGAAGTCCTCATTCTGCTAAGCAGTAGGTGTATTGCTTAATCAGAAAGTCAAAAAAATATGCAGATATAAAGTTGCTCTACCTTATGTAGACATCTAAGTCTAGTTGATAGATGAGATGGTTAAAATCATCTTACACTTGTTATGTTTTTGCCTCTGACTAAATACTCCTTCACCTTAAAATAGCAATGTGTGTTTTAAAAAAATACCGATTAAAACATTTTCATTATGATTATTTAAAAAATATTCTTATGTATGAAACAAGTATACTACTTTGCTGTACACTCTTCTTACATTATAAAGACTGAGGGATTTAAAAATAATCTGTGCATCAAAAAGCATCTTTCCTGTTGCAATCGTATCAGCGATCTAATAAAACACGTTACTTTCCTATAGCTCAGCTTTTCTTTCAGTCATTGTACTACTATTAGGATGACACTAGAGCTACTTCTGTGTATGGCAGGCAATGGAAGTAATACTTTTTCTGCAAGTTCATTTTCCAACTTGAAAGAAGTTCAGCTCTCATGGATTTCAAAAATGTTTTCTTTGGTGACTGCACAGAAAGATATCCTCATTCATTTTATTCTTTCTAAACAAAAGAAAATCTTGCTAACTGCCAACTAACCAAGATGGTATTTCTCTAAAAAATGAGTAATCGCTTTTGTTCTTTGTAAGCAATTTTGCCCATAAATAAATATGGCTAAACACACCCCAAGCCCCATAATACTGATTTATTTAATGAGAAGCTCATCTGAAACATCCAGACACTTGCACTACTTCTTGGGCAAGGGATAACTGTATGAAAGCTTGAATACAACTAAATCTGTACCTTCAATATGACTACTACTCATGTTTGATAACGAGGGCAATTTTGATTATCATTTCGATTATTGTTTAATAATGAGGTACTTTAATGCAGCACCAGAGTTTTGAAAATTATGCAAGTTATGCCTTCAAAACCTACCCAACTATAGTGTATTTGATATTTTATTTGCACTACCAGATATTTAGTGAAAGACATAAAGGGACACACATCTACATATTTAGACATGTATACCAACTCTCCTGTTGGGAGTGATTAGAATTCAAGCTTATGCTCTCCTTTCCGTCTATCCTACAATCACCCAAGGTAGCAACTAGCCTACTTCTACTATGTTAATTTTTACATAAAAAGCAGCAGTAGTTCATAATAAGAATATACAAAGCTTGCAGACTCCACTGAGAATTTTTATTGTTGGTTTCCTTTTTTTTTCCTGAGGTATATATTTGCCTCAAAGCTTCTGTCAGTTACGCAGTTCACTGACTTTACCAACATGATTAGTATTTGTTGAGTAAATACTCATGATTTTATTTCACTTGAAACAGGAATATCTGCTGCTTTATGTTAGGCAGACATTAAGAAAAATGTAAAGAAACTTGATTATTTTCCAAAAAATATCAAAATAAAAAAAGGAAAGGGCTTTACAATTTCAGCATTACTCATGACAGCTGAGACTGATGTATGTTTAAGCACAACTGGAATATTCCACATTTACCAGTAAGATTTCCAAGATAAATTATACAGTAAAGTATTATTATAAAAATCATTAGACAGTAAGAGAACTTCACAAGAATCACGCTGGAAGAAAATGGGACATCAAATATATGTAAAAAACCCTGCTCAAAACAAAATCCTCAAGGATGTTCTAGACTCAGAGCAAAAATTTGCTCTTTGCACTGTAATGCAGCTTTATGTTATAGGATGAATGAAAAAAGCATTATAAAACTCAGTGGTATCTTCCCTCTAACACAAAGTCCCTGGAGCCAAGAAAGGATACACAGCTCTTGCCATGATCCCACATTCCAAACACATTACTCTCTCCCCTTCCGTAAGGAATTTGTTCAGCAGTCATCTCCTTTACCAAATTTACTTATTTGAAACACATTCCTTTGCGTTCTTTTAAGAAAGCAGTACTTAAGAACTTCTACATAATGTGCACCAAACTAGTAAGTACCCTTATTTTTTTAAACCCACATGTACACATGCACATATGCACGGACACAAAATCCAACCACTAATAGCTGTATCTGAGTCCGGTTTCATAAGTAATGCTTTTATTAGACTAAGAGGACTCAATAGTAAGAAAAAAAAAAATCTTTTCTTGTAATTATAGGGCTTGCATGCCTAAAAGCTCTTCAGCCTTTCCCCTCCCTCTCAGTTGTATACAGTTACTCTAATAAAAGCTATTACACCCCCTACAAACTACTCCTCAATCTTAGACCACCGTTATCTAATACAATTTGCATGCAACATTCACAAACATTTAAATTTTGCTCTAATCACCTCCACTCTTTTCTTAATGGGACAAAAAAGAAGTCTTTGTAGGTAAATTCAGACACCAGATATAACCATCATTAAATTATACATAAAACCCCTCTAAATCCTGCTGTCACAGATCAAGAAAGCATCTTCTCCCCATAGTTTATCTCCAGCATAAAATCAACAAGACTCAGTTTTATGATATAGACTCTTAAAAAAAGCAATCTGGATGAAAAAAGGTTGTAATCTCTCAATATCAAGTAGAAATATTCTCACTGTTTTTATGGTAGATTAAATCCAATGGCAAATGGTATCTTGAGGTCTGCTGACAGTGGATGTCACAATTCTTTGCTTAAATCTATCTACCTCCTGAATTAACTTGACATCTGTTGATAGATCTATTCCTGTACACTAAACTCACCCAAAACAGTTCTTTTGTCAGGTCTTGAATTTCAGCAGCAAATGCCTTTTCTTGTATTTATTCACATTGGAATTAACTTCATTAAAATATTTCACAACTATTTGTCCCTCAATTCTTCAAATAAATGTCTTGAGATATGTGAGATATGGTATGATATATTTAACTTTTAAATATAAATGATGTTTAGTATGATAGTATAAGAGCAGAAGATAAGGAAAATATCACACTTAATTAAAATCTGGTTAAAAGAATTCTGAAGTCCTGCACTACGCATCGCCATTTTCAAGGGAGGTTCCTCTAGCAGTAGCAAACTTGTACAGGCTGGTCTTCTGAAAAATTTTGCCATACAGTTCTGAGATCTTTCCCTATATCCTAAATTCATCTCTTAGCCTTCACAGAATCACAGAATTGTCTAGGTTGGAAAAGACCTTGAAGATCATCCAGTCCAACCATCAACCCAACACTAACAGTTCCCAACTACACCATATCCCTCAGCGCTAAGTCGACCCTACTCTTAAACACCTCCAGGGATGGGGACTCCACCACTGCCCTGGGCAGCCCATTCCAACGCCTAACAACCCGTTCTGTAAAGAAATACTTCCTAATATCCAGTCTAAACCTTCCCTGGCGCAACTTGAGGCCATTCCCTCTTGTCCTATTGTTTGTTACTTGGTTAAAGAGACTCATCCCCAAGTTCTCTGCAACCTCCTTTCAGGTAGTTGTAGAGGGCGATGAGGTCTCCCCTCAGCCTCCTCTTCTCCAGACTAAACAACCCCAGTTCCCTCAGCCGCTCCTCGTACGACATGTGCTCCAGACCCTTCACCAGCTTCGTTGCCCTTCTCTGGACACGCTCGAGTCATTCAATGTCCTTTTTGTAGTGAGGGGCCCAAAACTGAACACAGGAATCGAGGTGCGGCCTCACCAGTGCCGAGTACAGGGGTAAGATCACTTCCCTGTCCCTGCTGGCCACGCTATTTCTGATGCAAGCCAGGATACCATTGGCCTTCTTGGCCACCTGGGCACACTGCTGGCTCATGTTCAGCTGGCTGTCAATCAACACATTTCCAATAAAACTACAAACAGAGCAGAAAACAAGAACTTTTACTCTTTCACTGAAGGAACAATTTTAATTTAATAGCTGATGTGATTTAATCTAGAAAGATTTCAAGAAGTATCTGTCAAACAACACAAGTCAGCTGTACATCTCTATCAGCTCCCAGTTCCTACCAGAGGAGTCCATAAGCTCCTAACTAAAAATGTCAGTGACACAATACCCTTTTTTAATGTGGTGCTTGTTTTGGTGTTGTTTTTTTTTTAACAGAAGTATTTTGCTGTCCAATTTAAGGTGCAATGATTTTACCAATTCCGTGCAGAAATGGATTTAACACCAGTGTAAAACTTTGCATAGTTTAGCCATAGGTGTAAAGTGTTCATTTCTACTTCATGAAAACATGGTTTAGACTTCTGCTAAGCAGATTGATATACAGACTTTCTTGAACCTCTGCTGCAGGACTGTTATAGTACTTAATGATATATAAGTCTTGTAGCTCTATCAGAAAAAGCCAAGCATGGACATGGGCTTAATTACACACAGATTCAGAGAGTATTTTGATAATTGCATTCAGCATGAATAAATGAAGGAAAAAGGGCAAGTCTAGAAATATTCTAGAGATCTCAGTGCAAAATTCAGAGATGACCAAGTAATTAAAATTGGACCAAAATGACAGACAACAATTATATTCTAACTGCTTTAGGCAGTGAAATCTTTAAACCTCCATGCAGCATGCAAACAAAATAACAGAACAACAGGCGAAGGGGAGGAAGTAGATTCCTCCAGGGTGGTGTAACATTGCCTTTTTCCTTCCCACTCTCCTTGATGACCTTCACATCAGTCCAGCTCTCAACCATCAGCTTGATCAGGTTAATAAAGTGGCAGTCAACAACTGAGTAAACATAAGGAATTCCAATTGTCTAGTTCTGGCAACAGGTAAGAAGCTGTGGACTGGAGGGATCTGGGGGACTAGGCTCTAGAAAATTCTCTTACCATTTATATACCAGACTTAAAAGAATACTAGGCCAAGCAACTCTTCCAGACTTTCTGATCTAGTACCTGGATCTCTGGAGCAACACATATGAAGAATAAGAACATATAATAAGAACACATAAGATCTCTCTCCAGGAGAAAATCTGATTAGCTATTTTCAAAATAAGACATTTTAGAAGACAGATAAATAAAGCATTTTTTTGGAGGTACTTTTCCCCTAATCCTATTTATTGAAAATTCATGTCCCTTTCTTTTAGCCTACATTGGTTTTAATGTAGTTTGATTTAGTTAAAGTCAAAATTTATTGACTTAATTTTCTTTCTTTTTTATGAAAAACAAACTTGAAGAAAAAAAGCAATTAAACTGTCTTTCCAAGTAAGGGAAAAAATCCTAAGTAACTACTGCTAGCTAACTAGACCCTGCACATAGGCTGAGGCAATTCCAAACACAAATACAAGCTGGGGGATGAAGGGGTTGAGAGCAGCCCTACAGAGAAGGACTTAGGGGTACTGGTAGATGAAAAGCTGGACATGAGCCGACAATGTGCGCTCACAGCCCAGAAAGTCAACTGTATCCTGGGCTGCATAAAAAGAAGCACGACCAGCAGGTCAAGAGAGATGATTCTCCCCCTCTACTCTGCTGAGACCCCACCTGGAGTACTGTGTTCAGATCTGGGGCCTCCAACATAAGAAGGACATGGACCTGCTCGATCGAGTCCAGAGGAGGCCATGAAGATGATCAGGGGGCTGGAGCACCTCCCTTATGAGAACAGGCTGAGAGAGTTGGGGTTGTTCAGCTGGAGAAGAGAAGGCTCCGGGGAGACCTTATAGCAGCCTTCCAGTACCTAAAGGGGGCTACAGGAAAGATGGGGAGGGACACTTTTTACAAGGGCATGTAGTGACAGGACAAGGGGTAATGGCTTTAAACTGAAAGAGGGTAGATTTAGATTAGATGTAAGGAAGAAATTATTTACTGTGCAGGTGGGGAGACACTGGAACAGGTTTCCCAGAGCACTTGTAGCTGCCCCCTCCCTGGAAGTGTTCAAGGCCAGGCTGGACAGGGCTTTGAGAAACCTGGTCTAGTGGAAGGTGTCCCTGCCCATGGCGGGGGGGTGGAACCAGATGATCTTCAAGGTCCCTTCCAATCCAAACCATTCTATGACTCTATGATTTGATGACACAGAAGTCATGCTGTGCCACTGCAAGGGAAAGGAAGCTAGTACATGACCTTATGGTGAGGGGCAAGAAGAGACATGTGCCAACTTTGTTTTGACATGATCACCTTTGAAGGACTCAAGATAAAAGCTAACTTATCAGCTGAGGTGCAATTAAGAACTGAAGACTAAATCATGCTTTGATGTACTACAGCACCCAATGGTGGAACCTGTTCCCAGTGGAAAGCAAAAGAGCATCTACCAGCATAACTTCAAGGGCTCAGGAATCTCCAGGCATATCTAGAATAAAATGGACTTTTACTTTACAGAGCAGCCAAGTCTACCTCATTTGGAGGTACTGTATCCAAGAGAGGCTTTCTTCTCTAGCTACCTGCCACAAAACAAATGAGAACAGACTTTCAAAATATTAACAAGGCAGTCTAGCAACATTGCAAACTATTACCTTATCAGCCAAACTCTGTGAAGCCTTAGAACTTAGCTGCATTTCCCCCCACAGTCTTCTCAATCACAGCTTCTCTTCCACTTTGCATTGCTTCAGAAGAGACTCAGACCACCAAACCACCACATGCTTCAGTTTACCCATTCTAGTATCAGTCAGGTGCATTCTTTGCCTCATCTCCTTTCTATTCACCTTTCATTGTCTTCAACACTACCATTCTCTGCTTAACCTTGTTATCCTTCCAGCAGGCAGATGAGCCCCAGAGCTTTCAGCTTACTTGATATGACGATATCCCACAACACGAGCTTAAATACATGCATGGACGACACATTTGTGACTGGATAATGTACATACACAACTATGGCGTAATTTTTATAATCTCACTCAAATCTTACCCTTCTTTCTTTGCCACTGTTGTCAGTCAGTAATATTTTACCAAAGATTGAGACTTAAAGAGTTATTTTCTTGTTCCTGGAGCTTTGAGTTTCATATTTTTCAAAGCAGCAGTTGCCACTAAGTTTCACACAAGCATCCAGTGTACCTCTGATTTCTAAAAATAGCAAGAGCAAGCAGAGGCAGTGGTCTTCAATGAGTAACACCCCATTTAAATGACTATATCCATATCCTCCACGGTCTTAACTTCCTTAGCTCTTAACAAAACTTTTTTCCAACTTCATTACTATCCTTTTAGATACTCTTTATTAACTCCATAGATACTTTCAAAACAAATGATATCACTAAAATTGACTACCATAACCAGCAATACATGATAAAATATGTGCTGAAAGGTAATATGCAACAGCATCTAAAAAGAGAAAGCAGCACCAATTGATCACCTTCACTGAATATTATTTCACAAGAACGGAAAACAGAAAAACAATCTGAGAGGACCAACAAGAGAAGTAATTTAGTCGCAAAAACCACTGGCCTAGAGAAAGGGATACACATACACCCTGTACTCCATCTTCCACATTATACTGATTAAGGCTACCACTTCCCAACAAACAAAAAAAGCAAAGAGTGACTTCTTTATGGTTTAAAACAATAAAAGCTACTTTCTTCTTCAGCAAAGTAGCACCTTTAAGATTCCCCCCCTTGTGGAAAATATTTCTTTGAAAATACCTAACATACTGTTACATAATAAAAGCATGCTTAAAATATAACACTCCATACAGTAACTGATTTTGTGCCACTTTATCCACTGGTAACACACATGTATATTCTTCCTAGCTAAATTCCTATACTCCTAAAAATCCCAGAATTTAAAACCTCTTTTTCTCAACAGCATATACAAAGCTCTAATTTATACTTCATGGAAGTTAGGTAAGAGCAAGCAAGCCAACTTTAAATAGCATAAAAAGCCAGGAAAAGTTCCATTTAGTGTCTAAATATCGGGTGTTTAGATTTATGTCCAAGTGTCTGTGGTTACTAATAATTTATGATCAATCACCAAATACTGAATATTTGCAGAGATAATTTGGCACCTATTAAGAAAATGACAAAAGTTTCAAAGCCCCAACAATTTGATAATTTCCTGACTATCCTATTCAGGACTGCTGAACTGTAGCCACCAATCTAAGTTTTGAGAAATTAAATGCCAGTATCAAAGAAGCAGCTGCTAAATCACACCAAGTACCAGTTTTACTCATTTAGCTTTAATTTTCTTCCAAATATGAGACTTCTTCCTTTTACCTTCAATATGCTTTAAACACTACAAAAAGAACTCAACTCCTCAGTGTCGTCTTCTGTCAGATACTGATATTTCTATTCTTCTGTACCATAAGACTTTGAGCTCCAAAAAACCCTCTCAGAACAAAAATATCAGTGCTTCAACATGGGGCTTCTCAATGTCCACACACCTCACAGGACAGTATTGTTCCACCACAGACAAACAAGCAGATCTTCAGTTAAAATTTTTTAAATGCAAGAATTCTATTAGATAATAATTAGGGATAACTGGTATTTCAAATATTCTAGGGGGAATTAGAAAAAAAAAAGGCATACTTTGTCTTAGGAAGGAAAAAACGCAAAAAAATAGGTTAGAGTTGTGTATCTACATAACATAAAAATGATGAGGGCAAAGTATTACTTTTTCTGCAACATGCCTCCTCCCACACATTAACCAAAAAACTTATGCAGCATTTTAAAAACATACAACTGTGTTAAGAAGAAAAATAATCACAATCTGGGCAGACTCTGCAGCTGCCCCTTTGACTTATCAATTTCAGTAAGCACAATTTCAATCAAGTCTAGATAAAATATACTAATCCTAAATAGACCAAGTTTGTCACCTACCACTTCCTATAAGCTGCTTACTATCCTGAAAAAGAGAGAGAGAGAAGAAACGCTAAATTAAATGCCAAACAGTAGCAGACAGCGCTTGTTTGGCTGATTAACTTGTAGACAAGCATTACAAATAAATCTGAGCATGGTCTGCAGCAAATTAAATTCCAGTGCTTTTAAGAACAAAGAATTCCTTCGGAAAGAGGATTAGCAACTTTACACCCAGGAATGCCAGTTTAATTTAATTGTTCCACAATCCAATATTTAATATGCAAATATCATTTTGATATATAACAGCGAATTTGAAAAAGTGAGGAAACAATTTCAATATACAACCAGTCTGTCTCTTCTGAACTGTAATTATACAAAATAAAGCTGGTAGAGGTTTTTTTTATTATTGGGATTGAATTCTATTAACATGAATCAGAACGAGTCTAATTAAAGGTTAAAAACTTTAAATGTTTCTAATTAAGAGTCTAAATAGCTGCACAATTAGAGTACTATCGTTAAAATCCCACCTCAATGACCTTCCTGGCCTCTTTGTATTTTCCTGTTTGCAAGAAGGCAAAGAAGAGATCATAAAGAGCCATCATGTCACCATATTCGCTGCTTATAAAATCTGAAACTAAAGATAAAATAAACCTCATTAATTTACTCAATATATTGAAGCATCAATATATATGACAGATATTCTTAATACTAGTATTTTCCAAGCATCACAAAACTGCAAGAATAAGCTACAGGGAGACAAGTTTTGAAACATATGGAATGATTACCACATATTACACAATTTGTCGTAGCTTTGTAGTTGAGCATATTTAAAATGTTTTTCTGCACTATAGTTTGAATTACATTCAACAAAATGGACAAACTATATATGGGCATTCTTTACTTGTGGAAAGTGAGAATATAGGATTTCTTAACCACACAACTATTTGAAAAACAGATGTGGTGTTTTACTATTGTGTTGTGCTACTATTAAGTTGTTTCTTAATATACATAGCTAGAACAAATATTAGCACTAATTTTTGCGAGATCGATGCTGTTTTATCCAAACATTAGGATTCTTCTACATTTAAAATTAATATCAACTTTCAATCTGAAGAATGAAGGCATCATTTAAGTGCTTTAAAGTTACACAAACAAACTTTTTTTTTTTCTTTCAGTTGAAAGAAATTATATACAAATCCTGGAAGAAAAGCCTCAGGAAAACACTCCATATAGCCAGACAACATTTGACTACATGCAACTAACCCTTTTGCAGAAGATCAGCGTCTCCTTTTTCTATCAGTTTACAGTAGATGTTATGAAGCTGAAGAATTTTACCATACTTCTTATAACAGTTCATTAAAGCTTCCAGAGCTGCAGTCATGTCATCCCTTGTGGAATGAAACAAAACAAGAATAAAAACAATCAAACATTCCGAGCAGGAGCAGTGCATGCTGAACCCACTTTAGTCTTGAAAATTTCAAGGAAAATTAATTCAGCAGTCTATAATCCAAGTATGCATTCCCAACCCCAATATGCTACAGTTACTTTAAAATAACAGGTAAAGTTTTCCTATAAACAAATACCATGTATGCTTGACAGCCACAGAAATGAAAACAAAACTACAGATTTATGCTTAAACCTCTTGACTGTGTAATTTTTGATTGCCTGACCACTATTCACTACAAATTAAACAAAGGTGTGAATGCTTTTCATCATCAGATGCACTTAATTTTTGAAGTAAAATTCTTAAGTTCTGCTATGTATTATTACGACAAAATCCCAATTCCATCAAAATTTCAGTTTGCATTTGAGAGTTCTATTTTTCTTGTAATTGTGCACATTAGATTACCTCTCCAAATGTCTCTGTTTAGACATTTTCAATTTTTAAGCCCTTAAAAATTTTTCCACAGCATTTTTATTTCAAAGATAACCACAGCTCTTTAGATTGCTTTGTACTTGTTTTATACCTTAACATACTAAGCTATAAATCATTTGTTGATTTCCATTATGTCACAATTGAAGGGCTAGTATTTTTCCATTCTATAGTAAGGTCTGAATCCAATGTGTATTTTCTGCAGTAAAAATGTAATTTGTGCAATTAATTCAAAAATATATTAAGGTACCAAAATGTACTTTATGCTGGCCTATCCATGTCACATGGATCCATGGCACTAGTATATATCCACGGTACTACTAGATTAGTGCATAAGATGTTGACTTCCTTAAAGGGACTTTCAGAAGCCTTTGAGCAGTAAGTACCAATAACAAGTACAACATTTCCATTTTTGTTATCTCAGTCCTTCATTAAATTTTTCCCCTCATGTATGGTATTGACACCTTCAGAAGTATACATAGTTAAAATGCAAAACTGAAAAGCCATAAAACCAATCAGATCTGGAACTTAAAATAGCAACACATAAATTAACATTCTATACTGTGCAACTAACAGAACTAAATCATCTGCTGCCGACCCTTTTTCAAAGGATTACAACCCAGTCTAAAGAAACCAAACCAACAGAGGACAACCACTGAAACAAGCACTGGTAAAACAATATATGAAGTTATTCTTTGAAGGGGAACGTTTAAACTGAATTTGAAACAAACCAAAATGGCAGGTACAAAATGTAGTAAGCAGCCAAACAGTCAGTAAGACTATATTTTAGATTTCAAAAGGCTTATCAAATAAAGGGTGGTGGAAGTAGGCAAGGGAAAAAAATACATTTTTTTTTTTAAAATCACTTAACAGCAGCAGCTGAAGGCCATGATAAAACTGACTTGAAATAATGATTTTATATTTCTGAAGTAACTTTATTATTGATCAGCTGAACCTTAACAAATTAAGATATTACTGTTAAAACCAGCCAAATTCAGACATCCTCTCTTCATGCTGCATTTCTTGTGCAACAAAAATTTTGCTTTTTCAAAGAATGAACTATCTAGACTACTATATGTTACTATCTTCGGCTAGGCTAATATTTTTAAATTTTAAGAGTAAAACACAGAAGAAGAATTAATTTTGTTCAGTAATACTGGCATTCTGAAAATGAACCTAAGATGATGGATTTCTACCTTATCCCCCTTACTGAGCCCTGTTTACAATGCATCTTCTGGCACCCCATGGAGTCATTTGAATTTTTGTCATTTGGGGTGAAGACTAAATTACAGGTTAATTTCAAAACTGCAAGTAGATGTTGCAGGCTAGATTACTGTCATAAAAGAGAAATACTATGGTAGTTACCATAGACAGATATAAAGCTTTATATAATCAGTATTTTTCTCCTGCTTTAGATGCAAGTTCAGTTAACATCTAAAAAAAACAGTTTTACAGAAAACTACTCAATTTCTAAGGAGGCACAACAACATTTGTACATTCAAATTAAAGTTTTCAGTGATAAATCTAGCTTTTCAGATTGATGCTCAAACAGCCATAGTATTGTCTCAGCTGTATTCCTAAAGGATTAAAGTGACTGTTTTTAGGTCAAAGCTATCAATAAATGAATGAATAATTGGAATGTCATTCAAACAGGAACATTAACAGTTTTCTAGACTCTAAATGTATACTTCTGAAGGCATTTATACGATATACGCCGAGAAAAAAAGTCAGCAAAGAACTGAGATACCAAAACTGAAAATACTGTACTTGTTACTGGTACTTACTGCTCAAAGGCACCTGAATAACTCTGTATTTAAGGAGGTCAGTATCTTACATACTAATTTACTGGACATTTGTTTTGAATCTATGGAGATCTGACATCTTGGTTCAGTGGCATTCAAGCAACGAACCATCCACAAAGGGGTTTATAAAACAGATAAATGATAGAACTGGCAACAACTGTAAAACAATAAAAGGTATAGAAGTTCAGCCTCTAAAAAGAAATTGTTTGTACTACTACTACAAGGAAAAAACTATCAAGCTTATGCTCGTACTTGAGTTAATATGATTTATTCAACAACCTGCAGTATTTCTTAATTGTCACAAACTGCAGCTAATTCTAAGTAAGTACCAGCATCTACTTTTGTAAGCAGTTTTTACAATCCTGTTAGAAAATGAATGAAAATGAGTATTAGGAACTTACTATAGGCTTCAAATTTCAAGTATAAGTAACATTTTAATGTTTCTTATTATGACTCACTGACTTCATAAAAAAAAAGAACTGCACAAGAAAGATTTTCCACTTTTCAAGAAAACGCTATTTAGACATAAGGATTTTAAGCTAACAAACAGCCACATATTTGAAAATATTTGGCAATCTTTCTGTACGAACTTATGCACGTGGAACACCCTTTAGTCTTCCCTAAGGATACATACTACACTACTACATTAAAAGCCTGGGCCAAAATTACTATTTAATTAATATGGATCAAGTCAAAAAGGAAATAAAGCCCATATACTCATAGCCATGGTGGAAAAAACTGATTTCTAGTGTCGGTCTGGACAAAGTAGTAATTTAGAATGTGAACACAGATGACCCATGCTTCATTTGAGTTGGCCAGATACTACAGCTTTAAGTCACTCACAAATATTATCTGTTCAGAGCTAATACCTGTACCACTTAAAGACAAGGTGTGCTTTTCCCTCTCATTGAAACTTTTTCTTTTAAAAAAGAATGTATACTATTATTTTTGAATGACAGAAGGAGCCTCAGTCATTACTGTATTATGCTTGGCCCATATGTAATCCCCAAAGAGTCCTACTTTGGCATTATTTTTCAACTAAACTGATGCTACGGTTAAGATACAAGTTTTTGGATTCATTTGGTTTCTGTTTAGGATACCTATGAAGTCCAAGATACTATGGGCACAATCTTCCAAAATATTTGTGTGGGCAATTTTACTCACACAAAGCTATTTGAAGAGACAAAATTACTCAGATGTCTGAGTGTTTGCAGAACACACTCTGTAGCAGGACTGGCTATAACACACATGCATATAACATCCCCCTTCAATTCCAACAAGCCACTCCCCTCTTGCTTCAAGAATGTAGCACTAAATCTAACCCTTTTACTTGTAATAAACAACTTTCCCAACCAGAGAGTCTGCCTGATAAAAATAAGACTCCAAATATTGATTTTAATTGGAATGAAGTGCTGCAACATTATGCATAAAGCTTTAGTGAAGTGGCAATTTACCTAAGGGGTTTACTGATTGAAAAGCTCTCAAACCTGAAATCACTAGAGAGGTAGAAAGAAAAAAGGGACTCTCTGGGGTGGGGGTGGAGGGTAGACTGGTAAAACAAATCCCTCTCTACAAATCTGAAGCAGATGTTAGTGTAGAGGGAAGTCAATTCAGCAAGGTACAATCAGCTTTACAAAAATTATTCTGTTAAAAGAGAACGGGCTCTTGAAAGAGCTGAATGTTTTTCTGTTCATTTGCTATACTAAGGAATCTTCAAGGAGACTGGTGTTGCAATTACAACTAATCCTCCCCAAAAAATTAACTGTGTTGAAGGCTTTGTAATTTCCCTAGGTACAATTTAGCTGTCACTTACTTTAAAATTTACTCAAACATGCGCTCGGAACAGCACTAACTTCACATGTCAAGTGCTTTCCAGCCAATTGAGTCTAAACTGGAAGTCGGTGTTAAACAACTGAATGATTAGACAAGATAGCTCATTTCCCTGCTCTTTTGTTCAGAATAAAATGCCACATTTACATTATCAGACTCAACAGGATTTTCTGACAGAGGGAGAAAAAACCCTAGTGAACACTGTCCGTACCAAGCACATGAAGCCTGTCATTTACCAATCATCCTTCAAAAAGCAATAGCCATGAATGTAACTTAATTACGACCCAATGATCCTTGACGAAAAATCATCTTATCACTGTCCTGTCCCCATAGGGCAAATGAGACACTTTTGTCCTTTGGCACTGATGATGCTAAATTCCTAATTGCAATAACGGAGTAAGAGAGCCAAACATCCCTAATTTCATTGCAACACGTAAAGAGTTTTAATACAAATATTTGAAATAAAGCCGCTAAAAATTAGAAAAAACTCTCCACACTAGAGATAATTTTTCCCCCCACTAAAATATCACCTATTTTTAAAATAGGACTATTTTTTTAAAGTGAATTTAAACATCAATTAACTTGTGCATGCTAAGGAATCACCTCAAACAAAATCGTAGGTGAATTTAACTCCATGAAAACAACAGAAGAAAAACTGGCAAGGCACTGGATTCACACTGTACCTGCTACATAAGAAACTAAACAAAATGGGTTTATACGAGATTAATCACAAACCAGCACACAATGCATTACTGGACAACGCTGTATTAAAATACACCGACCGTTTTTAAAGAAACACAATCCAACTATATCCTTTTGATGGTTTAAAATACAGCTATTAACTGCTTGCATTCACTGACTTAAAACTACAAAATATTTTGTTCATACAGTCTGTAACAATGTTCTCATAGTCTACCTGAAATTTTTCTTCCCTCCACTTAAGAGCACTTCTGATATAGGGAATTAGTGAATTTCAAACCTGAAGATGTTTTGTTTCTCTTCTCAGTGGTGGTATTACTCAAGGAGAGCAGAAACAAATTTATGCTAATGAAAAGACAGGAACCACATCAAGTTTTTAAGATGTGTGTTCCTGGTTTTAGTTGTACAAAAATTGGCTTGTGCAGTTTTCTTGGAGGAAGAAAAAAAAAAACAGTAGTTACTGTATCCATTAATTTATCATCCTATAAATAGGTATTATCAAAGTATCATACAGCACAGGAGCAGGTTAGCTTCACAAACCTCTTCAGTTTTTTAAAATGGCTCATGTTCAAATAGGTTTCCCCTGACAGTTGATAGAGCAAGTAAAAGCCAAAACTACAGTCCTTAAAATCCTAAGAAAACTTGTACGGTTTAAGTAACACAACCTTTTCCAATTTTTAGCAATTGGAAGAACCAGTTCAAAAGACATGTTTTAAGAAAAACTACAAGCTCTTCACATCCTTGTAGATTTTAGAAACTAAAATTTTTGTCATAATGCCCAAGGCAGGTTTAGCACCTTGAAAGACAGACCAAGATTCCACATGTGGACTGTCTCAATTTTTAATGGGATTACACCATCTTGAGAAACTGTTCAGAGCCATAAATAAAGATCATACAATTAAAAGCAGGGGGGTGGTTCCCCTTAAATTTACTCAGGGTAAAAAAAACCCAAAATAGTATGGGGTATAATATTAAAGGCAAAATGCCCATTCTACTAGAATTTTACATTTGTTAGCTTTAGTCAAGTTACACTGTTCATAATCAACAATTTTTTTCTTTTCCATGCTCTGCTGCAAATTGTCACTTTTAACATGCACTAGGACTTAACAAGAACTTTAGAATATTCAGGACTGGGTAGAGAGAAAAAAGGTAGATTAAAACATTTTACACCTACAATTGTTGAAATCTTCAAAGGCAAATCACAGATTCCTTTACAAGCAATTAAAAAGTTGGAAATAAATTAAGAACACAAAACACTAGCACAATCATCGCTGTGGAACATTAAAAAATATCCCAGAGCTAATTCCAGAGGCATGCTGACGACCTGCAGCTAAATGACAGCATTTCAGCATGATACTTGAGCTGTAGGATGGCAAATAGTAAGCACTACTGCTGAAAGAAATGACTAATTTCAGTCACTCATAACTTTCAAAAACTCTTAGCATCTCCAAGACGGGGGGGGGGGGGGGGGGGGGAAATCAGTGAAATTCAGTTATTCCTTCCAGGCAAATTATGTGGAAAAAAGCATTCCCCTTCTGTTCTAACACTGCAGAGGAAGCAAGTTTCTCCACCCATAAGGTGGCAAAAAACCACAGAAAATGAGGTTACTTTGTATTGTATATGAATTACATATATGAAATGTATACAGGTGAGTATCAATGACTTGTAGCCATACAGTTTCACAGTACGGAATTACTTCTCCTTTAAAAATCTAGTCTCATCAAAAGTCCCTTTATTAAAAAAAACTTTTTAGAAAGTTTTACCAAACAATTATAATCCAAAAGAATGTGGAATCAAACTAAAATCACACTCTCTACTGTCCCCCTTTGCATCCACACATGAACACATCTTTATTTACATCATCACATACTATTTCTCAAATGAAAAGAACCCAAGTAGCACCATGTACAACTTGCATGTCAACGTGCATAAAGCAATTATGTAGAATGCAGCTGCTCTTACTGCACACTGCAAAGCATATCAGATATTTTTCCGACACATTAGTTACATATGATTGCAGTTAAATTACTTCCATAAACATCTGCCTTGTCTTGTGATGTAACCAAGGCGGTGTTGCTGACTGAATAGATGTAGACTATATTCTGAACTTTTGACCATCACACTAAAATACTATTTTTAGAAGAGAATGTACATATTTCTACCAAGAGTTATATCTTTTTGATAAGAATTTTGAATACAGAAAATGTTATACAGACCTTGAATACTCAGAATACTTACAAGAACTAAAAATTCTATATGTTAACAGCAACATGAATGTGCATCTTTGAGGCTGACTCACATGATACTATGAAAAATTCACTCATTTCATACCTATTATATTTAAGCCAAGAACATTTCATATACATGAACCAAACCACAAGAAACTGATCAATCACTCTAGCTGCAAGAGGTTAAAATCCAGCAACTACATAAATGATGTAAAAAAATAAAAGCATTGTATATATGGTAAAGGACGTGAAAAGGGACTCTTGGCACAATTTTAGTAAGAAATTGTTATATAGTTCATACATACATTAATTCAAATATCCTACACCTCATAATGAAAATTTATGCAAAGAAACATGACACATGAAATTACAGATACTTCCTGCCAGCATGAATGTATGAACTTCATTTTCTTTATTAAACGGTATTGAAAGTATATACGGAAAAAAAAAAAAATCACAACAGACAGACCAGACAATACTTTGAGCTGCAAATTCAGCAACATAGCTGCCTATTTGCTATAACATGAAATTATTTGAATTATGTGAATTAAAAGTATTTCAGTGTTCAACAACCACTTTTCAACTCACCTGAGATGTATTGGATGGCACAGCAAAATAATGCTGTTTTGATGGGAAAATACACACTACTTAACCACAAGAGCTGAGAATATACCTATCATGCTCTGAATAGCTATCTTGTCAAACAGACTTTAGAACAAATTCATAAACATACTGCAATATATAGCCGCTTCATCTCTGATGTGTCCATAAAACACAGCCGTTGTTCCCAGAGATCATGATGTGATGTACAACTGATGAAAAGAGGCTTATCTAACTTGAGAAAACATATTCATTTATTACTATTCCTAGATCACTTAAATATGTATTGTATGTGTGTGCATGTGTGCATGAACACTTTCAAACATGAATGTGCAGTTGTATATAGCACAGCAGCAGGTCATATAACACAAATAAATACCATATCATAACTTCTTTCATCTGAAGCCCAAACACTGCTTACTTTTCAAGGTGAACTGTAATCAGAGGGGAATGAAGGACAGCAGTTTCTGCCAACCCCAGGTTCACAATGGTCTCATGTAATCGATTCACTGTTTCAACTTCACCTCGCATGGCAGCGGCATTAAGAATGCGGAAAAAAGATGCAACTGTTCTGTCTGAGATAGGAACATCCTTCTCTTTCATCTCTGTTAGAATGTTAATAGCATCTACAATGAAACAACACAAAAGACCCTTAGGTAATTTCATGTAGGGAAAACAAACTGCTATTAAAACAGCATTTCAAACCCAGCAGGAATGTAAATTCTGGTGTATAATGCCGATTTCAAGTTAATTACTACTTGCATTTCTAAACGAGACTACAATTATAAATCCACAATAGCATGGTTTTATCATTTTGCTGCAACTTTGACTACAAATTATAGATAGGAACTGCGTGCCCACTCTGCACCACATAACCCTGTATAGTCTGCCCTATAGCTGCAAGATTCTACTAAATGGATGCTTTTATCGTTCAATGCTAACATCTGCTAAATCACTCCATTGTTTCTTCAGCAGATGGCTTGTCACGAGGCCAGATAATAAAGATATGTTTACACTGTATATACAGCCAGACTAATGGTCTGATACCGATAGGGCCTGTTTGCTGTGTCGATACTAATTAGCCAAGGAGAGCCAATGAAAGCTTTCTAACAGACTGCATGTTAAAACATTAGGTTCATTAAGCTTCATTAGTAAGGCAGAAACAAACATTTTGGTATATGGAATAAGTGCATTTTTATAATGTTCTTAATTATTGCATAGACTGAATGTTTTGACCACTTTACGTTTGGCTACATTTATGAATTGTTTTATTTTCTGAGGGACATTTATGCTCTTAAAAGCAAGCTAATCTTTTCAAACTGCTTTAATGTAGAGGTGGTCATGATCTGATTTATTATGATTTGGAAAACATCAGCTTTGTTTATTATTTTTTTATCAGTAAGCTTAATAATAAGAGGCCAAGACAAATTTCAAAGAAAGATCTTACAAGAAAACAAATACATTAGCTTTTTTATTTTATTGTATAGTGTTTTATATAAAACCATAACATTTTGTGTCTGGACTTGGACCACGCTTTTACGGTGTTAAGTCTTCTACAGAATCATGGAACTCGATAGTCAGAATCACCTTTTAAAGTTGATTACAGTCTAGAGTTCTCTTAAAGATCAACCAAATCATGTAAATTACAGAATTATATTAGACTGAATTACAGAAATAAAAGCGCTAACAGCTTAATGCAAACATCCAGAAATACAAAATAGGCAGTTTGCAGAACAGTCATTAAAAGCCAAAATTTCCAGTCAGTTTGACAGATTGACTCTAAAATTCAATAACAGACATATAAAAGAATACTAACAGAAAAATATATACTTTATAAAAAGTTAAATTATTTTTTGCAGTACTTGGCTCTTATGAGAAGGTTATGTTTATAGGTTTTATGTTCAGCCTTCAGACCTTCTTAAGCAAAAACAAAGCCATTAGTCTAGGCACATACGCAATTTGTGCCATAAGTCATGATCTTCAAACTCAATCCAAACAGCAATCCTAATAAAAACTAGCTGCAGAAATGCAAAAAGCACTGAGCTGTGCAAATGTAAATGACAAGCTTGCCAATCCATTAAAACTAATGGCCTGCACTGTCCAAGCATCTCTGGTTGAATTCACATGCAAATTTGTATGCAAAATGTTCAAGCACTTTCCAGGACATGATATACCATTAATATCAACTCACATTTTTATTCTTGAGGCAAGATACCTATATTATATAGCAGAAACACATAATGAAAGCAAATGGATTACCTTCTAGTCTACCATGCTTTCCTAAGACTTCTACCAGTGCTATGTACTTTCCGGTGTCAAGAGCAACAGGTGAATTCTTAGGGAAGCTAGAAATTAAAACATTAAGAATTGTATCAACAGAAGTTCACATTTTATAGATTCAAATTAAAGACTTATTTTTAAAGCTGCATAACAAAACAACAGCACTGAGAGCTAAAAGTTATAGTAAGTATTAAAGGAAAAATCTGATCCACTTTAAAAGATGCACCATTAAGATGTGATTTTAAAACATTATCCACACAGACTCCCACTCCCCAAACCCAAAAGTTCTATTTTACAGAGCCAAATGGTTTAATTAATTGTTTGGTAGTTATTGCATAAAATATGGTATTTCTCAGAAACCTGGGAAGAAAACTGAGTCCACAAGGCTGGGGCAGGGCTATATTCTTTTTGATAAAGAATATGAAACTATTTGCCTACAGTAACAAGTTAAAAGCTACTATTTTGAAGTTTCTGCTATGTATTTGTGTTTTCTTTTTTCTGAAAGTTTTAAAATTAATTCCTTCTCTGTCGTTTCTTTTTGTAACTATTCAAAGAGTCACTTCTTATCAATATTATGCTGCACTTGAGGCAGATTACTGAAAATGAGATACTGAGTGAAGCTCCACTAGAAGACTCAATTCTACTTCACGCAAGCTCGCTATGGGGACTGTGAGAGTGACAGTACAGCCAAAACGAATACACTACCGCTGTTTGCAGAGTGGCAAATTTCTTGATATTAGTGCTCAATTGTTTCACATAATTTCAAACACTAGCAAGGTGTAATGAGCACCTGCCTGCTAACCTACCGTAAAACCAAATACTTTATGAGTGCATATGAGAGAGAGAATCTGAAAGTAACACATTCATTGTACCATCAGACCGAAAGGAGGCTTTCAAGGGAAAAAGGGAAGGGGCAAATAGAAAGATGATCTGTGAGAACTTGCACCAGGATAAGTCATGCATAGCATGTTGTAGCTGGGAGCTAATTCACAGCCAAGATACAAAGCTCTGAAAACAAAACTTTGAAGTAGAATGCCTGTTGACAGTCCTAAAATAACGTCACTCAAAACCACTGCTATTCTAAAGACAATATAGCTGCAGCATATTCTAAACACATTCTAGGTGCTTTCTAACACACAATACAGGTACTTTTTTTCCCTTCAATTAAGTCAAACTTCAATTTAAACACTATGTATGTTTAAAATAAAAATAAAACAGACCCTACATAGCAATTTGCCTTTTTTTTAAAAAAAAGAGATAGATAATTACTGACCATGCAAAATAGCTGCTTCTGATGTTCAATTATACAAAGCAAATTTTTTGTTTCAAAAAACCACACCCGTGACTGTTTTAAATGCACATACATTGGTAGGGAAAACTAATTAAAAATGGATGAGGGGGTTAATACTCAACCTACTTAATTCAACAAGGTCTGTGTATCAGCATAAATCTCTGTGACATGTTTCAGTGCCGGTGTACTTACACTTTTTCTTTCAGGTTCATTGCCTCTTCTACATTATCATGTCGACAGCACAAATTTATTAAGGCTGCATAGCCACCGACAACCATGTCCGGTTCGTATTTGGCTTTCACTTCAAGGGCTTTTTGCATATTCTAAAAAAGGAACAAAGCAAAGATGTGAACTAGACAAAAGTCAATATGACATTATGATTCTTATATGTTCAGTGTGCAGTTACAGGACTGCTTTAGTGCTTTCAGTAGTATAAGATCACATCTGAAAACACGGTGCTGTAATGCTTTAGCAAATTTTAAGAGTGAAAGTTATTTTGCATAAATTAATATTTTTCTGAAACACCTTTTAGAGTAACTTAAGTAGATTTCTAAATAAATTTTCTTGCTTTATATTTCTAGCATGTTTTAATGTAAGACTTTTTTTTAAATCCAGACAGAAACTATAAACATGATTAATCCAAATTCTAATATAGGTCTTATTTATTTGGAATTCATAACAATTTTCACCTGGTACACTGCCAAACATAAAAAAACCCCTTCTTTCTAAAGAATAAGATACTACTTAATGATCCCATAGGAAGCTTATTTTTTTATACATTCCTATTCATACATTTGACCACTTTGAACTTACAACGCTGTTTGCTTCTAGTCTTATTTCATATGCAAAATTGTAGAGACAGACAGCTGAGAATCACTCTTTCTAAATTGTATTCTTAGCAACAGAGAATATTGTGCTATCATCTGCACGGCTTACTGTTCCTATATATACAGCTTTATAGGCAGGATCATACAGAACAAGAAACTGAATAAAAGTGTGGTGATACCCCACAAATTACAGACACACACTAAATGAATGTAAACTACAGCTGGACGCCTGCCGAATGGAGGCAAGAGACCCTTTATCTCAGAAGAGCTTTCCTCCTGCAGGAAAATGGAATTTCAATCCCTGCATTAACAACCTAGTAATATTTGAATTGCAAATGACTAGTGCATGTATCAGTTGCTTGACAATCTAGATATAAGAGACCGGAGCCATGGCTTGAAAGGACATTTGGCATGTATGATAAACCTATCACAGCTGTTACTATCATTCACTTTGCAGATTATTGTAAACAAACTTCAGCAACCCCAAAACATGCCATTCAAGGTGTTGCTGAAATTAGTTAACCTTTTGATTTAATTGCTTTTTGCACTTATGTTTGATTTATAAGCATCAAACCATGAAACCTCAAGCACTGCACTTGTCTTTGCTTAACTATGTCTTTCCATAATACAGTCATTTATGTCCCTTTAAAAATATAGCTGTGTGTTTCCAATTATCTCCGCGCTGCTTAAGGTACCTCTTCTTCACAAAGAGCATGTATGAGTTGTTTCAAGACATCTGTAATAGGCTGGTTTTCAGCTTTTCGCTTTTCTAGTTTCTTCTCCAAAGCAGACACGTCAGATTTAGCACTCTAAATGGAGGTAACAGAAAGAATGTCAATTGCAAAAACACCCTTCCCTGAACAACTTGTCGGATCACTTTAATAAAAGACAGACAAAATAATCCTCTTCTTTCATACTCCAAGAAATTTTTTAATCATTTAAGGTGCTTTTATCTGTTTAAACAGTACATACTAATTGAAGATTTGAGTCAGAATACAGTAAAAAAAGCATTAAGTAGCATCTCTACAAAGGTCAACATTACTATTTCTCTGGTACTCAGTTCTTTGTGTTCAGGGAAGTAGGGAACAGAAGCCTGTTTCTTTTCCCATCTCCACTCTGCTCAGATCAGAGATGTAAAGACTTGACACTCCACCATTAGAAGCAGTATGGATTTATATGGTTTCTGCCACTCAAGTGGATCACTGTAATTTACAACCATGAATTAAGCCTCACATCATCACTGTTAACTAACTAGAAACTTTCAAAAAAATATTTACCAGACAGGGAAACTGAGGCATGAAACCTCAGCCAACTCCAAGGTCAACTATCAGGTCTATGTGAAAATCTGGACAGCCTTTACTCCTACTCTGGAAAGTAACCTCTGAACTTCAAATGGTAGATTTAAATAACGTTAATATACTTCCATGATCTGAAAGCTAGTGATTACACTTCATCTAAAACCCATATCCAAACATTATTATTACAGTAAGAACAAGCATAGCTATCTGCGAATTTACTTACTTCTGGAATGTCTGTAGACAGGGATTTTTTATGAGGCAGTAACCTTGCATCCTAAAATGTAGTAAGACAAAGATATCACTAATCCCCCTCAAAAGTTCAATCTCTTAAGTAAGCATATCATGCTAAAAATGTTCAAGTTAATTTTATAATTGCAATACTAAAAAAGCTGTATTCTGCAGCGTTATTCCAGTGACTTGAAAAAGCACTTATTAAATGTATCTCTTTCACATATGAAAACAGCTTCAACAGTGAAAAATCATGGTAAGGTTAAAAGGCTTACATGTAATCACTGCATAAAGATATTTATATTGCAAAGGAGAATATATTCACAGAGTACAGATACTCCATTTTTTAGCTTCAAAGTAATTGCTATAGAACCACAGACCTTAATTAATTCAGGAACTTGAGAGGAGTCCAGCAGTCTGCAAATGCCGCTGTAGTGGGTTGTAGGGATAACTATATTCTGTACCAAGAGGTGGGGAAAAAATTATATGAGTTTTGAAACACAACCAAACTAAAATTTGTCTAACAGAAATTATCTGAGACGTAATTCAAGTCTCCAGCTCTTGCATGTCATTGAGAAGTGGCCTGGTTGTACTTAAAAGCAGCAATTTCAAATCTAATAGATACATGTCAGGCAGGACAGGCATTATGTAGCAAAAAATGAAATGGTACCATCTTCTTCAGCTGATGGAAGTATTGTCTCAAACGCTCCTCCTTGGCCTGTACCTCTGAGTCACTCATGCTGTCAATCAAGTGATAAAGAAAATAGCCAACAGCTTCTGTGGAAAAAAACAAGAGAAAGCATTCCACTAAAATTACCGAGACTGTCATGTTATCAAGATTAATTTATAAGAAATCATTTTGGTGTGAGATGTCACCCTGATGAGAGGCTCTGAAATGGCAACAATGATCACTGAGGCATAGAGATTATGTGGTTTGGGAGCACATATCTAACTGGTGAGTGAAAGGAATATTAATTATTTTCAGACCTAGTGACAGCTTTTCAGTACAGAATCTTACTTCAATCTATTTTTTCCACTACTGTGTGACAGAAGTGGTACTGCCCAAGGCCTTCCCCCCCTTTCCTGCCCACTACCCCAAATAGTTGCCACAAATATTTTGTCATTGCTCAAAAGAAAAAACAGATTTCTACCACTTTGCATATTTATTCTGTACATTCTACCCATTATATTCCATTACCAAGCTACATTAAGTATTGTAATATTAATATAAAAACATTAAAAATATTTTAACTATTAGATCAACTAATACTGAAGAAGTTGTTTATTAACCAATGAAAATCAAGATTAACAGCTTTTAGCAAATAGGGTTAAGTTTCTTATCTATGTATGTGCAAAAATATATGGGGTCCTGTAGCTGTGAATAGGAAGAGCAATTACTGTCTTCTCAAAGGTTAGCTTTCCCCATACCCCCTTGCCCTTCTAGCCCTGAGAGAAGGAAAAAACCCTGTTTTGTAAAAAAAAAAAAAAAAAAAAAAGTAATACAAAAAAGTATACTTATTTCAGAGTAAAAGATTTGGGATGTTAAGTACCATTTTGCTTCAGAAAATCAGAAGAGTTACTAAAGGTAAAACTAGGTTGAAAGACTGCCTTTTTTTTGTAAGTATTTAAGCACTGATACTGTGTTCATTCTAAATCTCTATTTTGGTCAATAAACTTCGAAAAATAAATCGTTATCAGCAAGATTTGTTTGTAACTCTAAACAAAAGATCTCATGGATCTCACAAAATATGCTCTGATTATTCGAATCAGGATTTTACCCAACATGTTTTCAAATTTCACTTTCAAAAAGAAGCAATCAGTGTTTACTGTTGTAATCCCTCAAACCCATCATTACACAGAAGAACGGATTTGTGGATAAGTTACAATCATAGAAATTGAAACTCTACCAGTTGGTCCTGGAGGCGTCAGGCAATAACGTTCATCCTTGTACAACAGTTCTGTTATCTGGTAAGACAGAATAATCGTACATTGCAGCCAAAAGAAGCAAGCAAGGACAAATAGTATCTGAAATTGAATTCTCAAAATAATAAAGCATTTCTCTGTTAAAGTATTACTCTTTACCACATCGTAGTAATTCCCTAAGAAATACAAAGAAGTTTTTTTTGTAAATAATAGGTTTTTCTTGAAAAAATATTGCAAACAGAAATGCTTTCTGAGGTATGGCAGTAAGACAGACGCTCTAGTATTCTGTTTATGTATCATTCTACAGAAAACTAGCTATCGTAGGACATAGCTTAAAGCAAATATTCACCAGTGTTGCTCCTGGAGATGTTACAATTATGTTCCAATTTATCAAAAGGCTGAAATTGGCCCATAAAGCTTTTTTATTTTGAAAGAAGCAAATACATAAAGAATATAGGGGAACATGATTTACCATGCTGTATTAGATTTAAGATAACTAGTACAGCTGCTGTAAATAAGTGCAATTTTGAATGACAAAATATGCATCCATAAAAATTAATTACATTTGACTGAATTTAGCATAGGTTTCATCAGTCATACAAACTGAAGGAATACAGTGACTTTATTTCATCAGAGGAAAAGAAGCATTTACCCAACAGCCCCCACATCCTACCTACAAATACCTTAACCTTAACTAGATAATTTTAAAAATCCATTTAACTGTTCTTAAAGAAATTACATCATCTTTGGTTAAAAACTGAGATTTTTAAGTATTTCAAGAATTTTGCTTTATCTGCCATGATTCTAGAATGCAATCTCAAATAAGTTAGAGGGAGATACATTCCCAGTGTCAAAGTGCTGTGTTTTTAAATAATGACAAAAGAAAAGGAACCCTCACCTTCAATTGTTAATGAAGACAGATAAACAAAGCCAGAAAATACCAGATGTGCAATGGAATACTCTATCTACCACTTCTCATTCTACCACCACCATGGACACTGTGCACAGTAAAACTACAGCCTTCTACCCTTTTGCCCCTTTCCTTCTATGACAAAACAACACAGAAGAACCTACAACTCCAATAAAATCCAAGGAAGTCATGATAACACAGTTCTGAATCAAATCTCAGAGAATACCAAAAAAGATGGATTACGTAAAAAAAATGAATGTGTGATATTATTTCTAATGCTAAGTATCTATTTCCCAAATTAGCATTTCTTATTTTAGAAGGTTAATACACGTATTTACTCATAAATTCAGCAAAGACAACAAAATGTATCTTTCTTCCATTGTGGAGAACAGCAGAAGTAACTCTAGACACTACTTCATCTGCAGACCACCATTACTTCAGTCCTCTGACTGTCCTTCAGAATTAATTTCATAATGGCAGTAATAAGAGATCCCAATTTTTTCTCTCCCTGCCCTCCCTTTTTATTTTTTAAATGCAAAAAAGGAAGGATAGAGGCAGAAGGTAAAAACATCCTCCCACCACAATCTTCACATAACAGAAAATGGTAGTAAGATACAAAAACCCCTGCACCTCACAAGCTGTATCTGATTAATATAAATCATTAATCAGTGACTTTCCAAATTACAAGTTCCATTTTATTCCAAGATTTCTGTGCAAAATCTAAAATACACTGGAAGCCATGTATTATTTTATTAGTCAGGAGATACAGTAGCAAAGAAAAAAAAAGACAAAAAGCACAGTGCATCCCTTCCTAAATTCTGTAACCACACCTCAGGCAACAACTGCTCTATTCTAGTGTTCCACAAAATTTATTGACCAAGTTATACTGCAGTGTCTTTCTAATGTAGCCCTTACCAGGGAGGGCAAGATGATCAGTCATTTCCCCTTGACTTCATCCAAGTGATTTCTTTTACCTGGCTTTGCCTTCAATGTTTTTAAGTTACATGACAGAAATTTTAAAATTCTAGTTGTGCCTTATTGTTTTATTAGTATGTAGGGACAGGAAGAAAGTTTAGGGAAAGCAGGAAAGGGAATTAAAGAATGTCAGACTGCACAACCATGGCAGACTTTGTTCCAGAAGCTACAGTGATATACATATTGATATATATATATATATGCACACACACACACACCCCCCCTTCAGCTCTAACAGCACTGATCTAGAAACTGGAGTAGCATAAACTACACTACATGGTAACATCACATTTGATTTTTCACAATTACACTTAACTGTCCAATCTGAAAACTCAGTTTTATACAGTTGTACAACCTGCCACTGACAAAAGTCTTGCTCAAATGAATCAGGTCTACAATTTTTGGGCTCAGAATTCAGATTTACAGTAATGCATCATAAACATGCAGTTCCTAAAGAACTTGATTTTATTTACAGCATTATTATATCTACTTACCTTGCTCCAAAGATATACATCATTTGAGCTGAAGAGGGCAGCAAAGGATAACAAATTAAAATCAACAAAATTGATTTTACTGTTGTATCTTTTTTAAAAAAAATACCACACACATCATTAACACTGAGGATCTTATTAAATTATTTAAGTATAATTAAAATACAACAATTTCCAGATATTGTTTAAACCAACTCTGTACAGAATAAGTACTGCACTTTTTACTATACTGCATATGTTCATAGTTTCTGCTAAATAACTTAAAATCATGCAGCAATCCAAACAGACAGCTAAGAATATAACAGATAACAAATTACAACAAATAAATATTTCAGTTTTATTTTTAGTTCAATCTTTTAACATGTGCTAATTTTACTTTTTTATATTTCATTCTATTTAGCATTTCAAGAAAGTAAGTTTTACTCAAACAAGTCACACTTTACATAGCAAACACTCAATACATGTAATTTGCAAGAGCAAAAATCTAGACTCCTGTGCATTAAAATTAGATTTTTAGTATAGACAGATAACTACAGGCAGCTATAAATGCATTTATATCATGCAAAAAAGAAAGTATTTGAATCTCTTACTTCAGGTATAATGTTTATTGTAGTGAGATAAATAGATAATATTTTAAAAAACAGAAAACAAAACACAGAACTCCATTTTCTCCCCTCATAGAACAGGACAGAACTTGATGGAGACCTGTACGTCATCAGGTTACAACCAAAGATCAACTGTTAACCAGTTCACTGAAGTATAAAAAACCTGACATATTCCTGTAATTTGTAGAATATCAAAATTCTCACTAGATGCTATAACTTTTTGACAACTATAAAGGAGCATTAACCTAGACAAGGCTAAGAGAACAAAAACTTATCACTTTATTGTATCCTCCTGTAATTCTCATAAGGGAAAAATAAGATGTCAGTCTGAACAGCTGCATAGAAACTTGAAAGCATTCACAGAAGTTTAGGATTTTATTTAGGAGGTTCAAGCTTATGAAACATTTATCCTTTTTGTGCAACTGCCACCTGTATTTGAAAACGAGTCAAATGCAGGTCCACACAGAGGAAAAAAAAGCAGCTGTGAGGTTAGTTAAGCTTTCCTGGGTGAACTTGTTCCACCACTGACAGCATGACAATGAACTGAAGATATCAAATGCATCAATTTCCTAAAGTACTTGACTCTGAAATAGTAATGCTACATCAGGCAGATAGAATGGGAATACTTCGAAGCAGTTACTAGAGAAGAGCAGCTTCAACAGAAATCCATAAACTAGTCTGCCACAGACATTGTTCATGTGTCCCTGGTGTCCATACCCCGTACTTTTGTACGCCAGTCCTAAACTCGGCTCATTTAAACATTCGAGACCTGCATTTAGTCATAAAATTTTGCTGCAGTCTTTACAAAAGGTACAAATATTCTTTTATTCTATCCTATCATACCCTCAAGCTTCATTTTCAGACTGTTCTAGCCATTAACTTTAAAATAGAAAAGGAAACATGAATTGGCAAGTTTTCAGAAACAATATAAGGGTGAAATCTGGGCACAGCCAACCTTGGACATAGCTTCTGAAGCCAGGTAGCAATAAAGGCAAACAAGAGAGATTAATACTAAGGAAATAAAAAAAAATATGCCACTCTTAGAAGTGGCAAGGAGAGGGTGGAAACAGTAAGCTGAAGTAAAACAAAAAAAACCAAACCCAAAACACAAAACCAAACCCAAACAAAAAAGAACCCAACCTTAATTTCCCTCAGAATTTTGGAATTCCAAGTTTTTAGCCCAAATGTCCGGTAACTATTGAAATCACAATAGTAGTAACTGTTCCACTGCTGAGGAGAGTAACTGTTTCACCTTAGGAGAGTATGATTCCTCAGCAGCTAGTTTTCACAATACAAGTTGGGTAACATTTTAAAGATACTTTAAATCACATTCTGAACACCTGCACAACTCTCTAGTGGTAGGGGGTATTACATGCTAGCATTGGCTGTGTGTAGTAAACATTGGTATGGCTTCCTTTCTAGGGCAAGTCCTACTTCAATTGAATATTTATCTATACTTACAGAGAAAAAATGTGTTTCAAAAACCTGTTACTTTAATACATCTGAAATGAATGATTCTGGGGTTGACATAGTAAAATAACCTTACTGCATCTAAAACATTATTTCACTTATCCCTTGGATGTCAAAGTCAGCTAGTGCCTAGTTAACAAACTCAATTTGAACACCAGTTGCTTTTTCTACCCCTTTTAGAGAGCAGGATCAGCTAGATAGAACTTGCAATTTACTAGGAAATTACTTTGATCGTATTCACCTGATTTGTTTTGCTAATGTCCAACCTAAACATAGCTACACCTCATAGCCACTACACAATTTTAGGAAATAATTTGGTCAACAAAATCAGCCTTCAGACTCGGGTCCCAAGCAGTATTAAGTGACCTCTCTGGTTCCCAGTGGTATAAGTATGCTGCAAAAAAGCCTCCTTCTAAAACAACCCTGCAAGTTAGCAAGGAACCCTCCTTGCAAAATGGGACCATATGGCTGTGAATACAAAGTCATGGTAACGTATAGCACAATACTAGGTGTTAAATGTGAGCATTTGGGAATCATCCCAGAGAGCACAGAAAGCTATGGGATGTAGTAGAGTATGCCTGGCTCCTACTGGTATTTCATCTTAAGTACCCATTTACTTCAGTGGTTACTAGTGATAACCTTTAGGGAAATCTTACATTAGCCAGCAGTTCATAAACAAAAAAGCAAATAAAGATAAAACCTCAAATGTTTGCTACCCTGAGTTTATATACTGTCAAATACGAAAGAACAAACAAGAACAGTGAAGTTCTTTTTAATGTACTATATATAATACTTCAAGGGTATGCTCATATATAGCAGAGACAAGGAAACCAGGGAGAGAAGAGAGGAACACAGATACCCCTCAGGTCTGCTACACCCTACTTTTAGATTTTCAAACATGAAGTGGGGGGGAAGACTGCATAGACTTGTGCTCAACAAGGCAAAAGAGAGGGAACTTTGTTACAGAGGAAAAAAAAAAAAAAGAGGTATTCATATAGCAACCTTACCTTTTAAAGCCCGAAACAAGGCTGTTTCTAAAATGACGAATATCAATAGGAGGTGTGCTTGCTGAAGACACTGTAAATGCAAGAAATGTTTCTAAACAGTCGTTGTAAAAAAAATCCCTGAACTGCAACAAGTCAGTAGGTCATGTAAATAGGGTGATATTAGAAGAACTATTTCGTTAGCTTAATAAATGCTGATAAACATTTGTAAATCAAAATTTCAAATACCCGGGCATTTGAAACAGTCCTGGTTTTATCAGCTCTAAATCTGCTCCATTTTAAAAGAGATCAATATTCTAGGAGAGATTTTTCCCTCTTCATTGCCTTTAATGTCAATAGTTCATACATTAGTCTTTTATACAAATTAGCAACAGGAATAAACATCTTATCTGTAAAAAAGTACAAGACCTAAGAAAATATTATGTTCCAAAAAGCAAAACAAACCCCAAACAATCCTATTCAAGAAAACCTGAGATATTAGTACTGGAACAAAAAAAGAACCACCAGAGGCAAATGGTTAGCTAACTGTTTCAGACCAAGGATCTGCCTTAAAACAGGCTTTATAGTTTTGCCAAAACCAGCGATAACTTTCTTAGGTGTTTGCTTCTGCTAGTGCAAATTGCCTGACAAGAAAGAAAAAGTAGTTCTATCTGAAGTGCTATCCACTGAATTAAGTTAAACATAAGGAAAAAAGAAAAAGATACACAGTTCTAAAAGTTGATATTTACAGTATTGGTTGAATACCAAGGAAACTGTAAAATTACTGAAAACTAGATGTACTGGAGAGGTCATTTACAGTTATGCCCTATGTCCTCATCTTTACATCAGTTCTTGGCTAAATATTCCAAATTCTGCCTTCTTCCTCTAGAATTGCTGTGTCTCATTCCAGCATCATAAATACAGTACTAGATGCATTTAAGTCCTGTATGAAGTAGTTATCATTTGCCTTCACTATCATGATAGAATTAACCCCTGTAAAAACCTGAATGCACTGGGCCCTTTCATCAAGGGCTGCAATATGGTATATGGTAGAAGAAAGCTGATATAAAACCACCAGGCTCTATAGGAACCTGGGAAATAAAAAGGCATGAACAACATGCTAAAACCACTCCCTAGTCTAACTCCAGGCATTTAGAAAATAAAGTTTTAAATGTTGGAACGTTTATTTTTGTTTGAAAATCTCAAGTAAAGTTGGTTTCAAGAAACCCCCAATACAAATCCTCTTCCAGTGGTATATTAAACTTTTTGCTCATAAAAAGACAAGCAGAAAAGCATCTTAGTATGCTCAGCTGCTGCTGACAATCGGCAACCTGGTTTCCCTAGCAACAAACAAGTCTGAGAAAATCAAGGGGCTGACAATGAAGTGGAATGGAACGGCATGATAAAGGGAAAAAGCAGCTCTCATGTACGCTGCCTTATGTGCCCAGATTCCTCAGCTGATGCTTCATAGTTTTCATCTTGTCAGTAGCAGAAATCTATACATTATAAGGCATGAGAAGCTGAATCAATACACCTAGATAGCAACCAGCATTAATAACCAACCTTCACCTCCCCCGACTACACTGATGAGACATCTTGAACTATTTTCCATAGTGCATCTATTTTTCCCTCTTTGTAATACAGCAAAAGGAGCCAAGTCCAAAAAAAAAAAAAAAATCAGCTGTTTAAAATCTGTGCCTTATCATTACATAGGTGCTAATTAGATTTACTAGCATTCATTTCAGCTTGGTAAACTATTTACGGGAGTACCTTCCTTTAAAGCTCAAGTTCAAAAGAAATTTTGTATGTCTCTAAGAATTATTAACCCTAGTCTTTGTAAACAGAAAAACCACTACAAGATTTAAATTCAACACACAGACAACAGCTAAATAATACACTGTGTGAGACTAATTTCATGACAGTAAGACAGAATGCAGCCTACTATACGTGCCTGTATCATACTTTTGATATCATATACATTTACCATATACCTACCAGGCACACACATATTCGTGCCTTTAACACATTAAAACCTGACCATTTCAGTTAACCAAAATGAGTGTGCAGGGGTGGTCTACTTTTTCATGTAGGCAAAAAAACACCACCCTATTTCACTTTCCAGAAGAAATTTCATTGCTCCTAATAAATAGTTATCCTTTCAAAAAATTTTCAAAGCTAATTTAGGTACTTCATTTTTCATGTTTGGGTTGTTGGGTTTTTTTGGTAATAACAACAAACAAAATAATGGCAGAATGTAAGGTGACCCTTAAAGATTCACTAATTCCAATACAAAAATTAAATCACTGATTAGTAACTACTCATTTATTTTTCTCATTTTCAACACAACAGCTTCCCAGGGTCATGGTGTACAGACTACGTATTTCTATATTTGTTAAACAAAACAGTTAATGACAATTGCAGCAAAAGACTGCTTAAGCTTTTCCCTGAACCTTGGACAATTAAAACTGTTGTTTAAAAAAAGAGATCTTTCCATATCAGAGTTAGTCCAAATTTAGGTTTTTTTTATTCTCTCAGTATACTAGGGAAATAAAAACTGTATTTGTTTTACATTTTGAAGAGAAAGATCTATTCCTACTTAACCAAGTAAACCATCCCATCCCATACATTCAATGACATACATGAACTTTGGCAAGCACTGAGCATCAAAACAGTCTTTGGAGAAAACTCTTAAAAAGTGATTAATTCATGCCTTTGCGACTTCATCATCTAATTAACCCATCAAATCTATACACATAACTTCCATGACCAATTAGCAGAGCACACTCAGGTTCACATCCGTGACAATCAGTTCTTTAAAGTTTGTGCTTTCATTAATGATTCTGTAGTACTTCAGAGCCGTATTGTTAAGCATCCTGTTGTAACTGATGCTGCAAACAAAAACAATCCCACACCAATTTAACAGTCATTGTGCAAGACAAATTATTTCCTTAAACTCCTTAAGTACAAGAGGATCATAAACGTATCACAATCCCAGCAAAGCTGCAACTTGCAAATATCTTACATGTAAATCTTATGGTCAGGTTTAACACTTAGAAAGAGTTTAACCATGACACTTGTCCAGAATTGATAGTTTCAAACAGTCTGATGTCTCACCATAGAGGACCTCACATAATAAAAGCTTTGCTCATTTCCCATGTATCTTTAAACCTCATATATTAATACATGTAAATCTCAACCTACAACCAATCAACACTACCGCCAACTACATATATGCAACATGAAAAATACTTACATAGAGCAAGAACATTTTTCAGTCTTCCATGTGCTGCTTCATATCTTATTTCTGCTACAGAGAGTCCAACAGTTTCAAACAGGCAGTCATTTTTCTAGAGATAAAGCAATCAATCATTGGAACTACACACAGAGACCTTCTGATACTTTGTATTTTTATACACTTCCTTCCCAGAGGACACTGGTATTCTTGTCTTGATAGCTGTTGAGAACATGGAAGGTGCTCTACAGAAGTCTACGTGGCTAGCTAGGTAAGTTGCTACTGATCAAAAATTATCCAGCTTTTGTATTGAAATCAACTGTGAGAGACAAAGTTACCAAAGGCAGAAAGAGCTGGACAGTTAAACTTAAGTCTGCAATTCTGAATTCTTTAACAAGTTAAAAAAAAATAAAGCACCGGAAGCAATTGTAATGCTTCTAATCCCTAGTTAAAAAAAAAGGACATCATTCATTTATTTAGTTTTCCACTTCAGGAAACAGAAAGCTATTAAGTCTCGAGCAAAATATTTTGGTTAGCTCTGAAAAGGAGAAAGAAAAGCAGCAGGAGAAAGACAAAGTAAACAAACCATCAGTGCAGCAACTGTTTCAAAAGTAATCTAATATTCTGAACAGGCTTCATCATACCAAGCTCACATTTAGAGCACTGCTGGGATCTAAAGCTTTCACAGAGAACACAGAAAAACAAGTCATGCAATAGTCATTTTTATGAATTCTAAATGTAAACTCACCTTCAGCTGGGCACGGGCAGTTTCAGTATCGGCAAAATTTTGAAAAACATAGTTTGTGTATGTTTCCACATCAAGTTCCACCCCCAATTCGTGCATCACTTTGAGGACCTTGAAGATACCTATCAAAGCAAAATTGGTAAGGCTAAACATTTCAGAAAGATGAAAACTTGAGACTCAACATTTAAAAACAAATGTTGCTTTTCAAAAAAAGGACTTGTCTCCTCAATTTCCCTCCTTGAAATTGCTATGCAAAATCCTGCATTTTAATTTACATGTTAATAAAGCTCTTAATTGTGAAACTTAAAATTCACTTACTAAACTTCCCGTTCTGTGCTGTACTATCAAAAACATGAAACTCTTGGCTAGTTTGGGAAAAAAAAAAGTTATTTTCTAACACAGGGAATATATGACAGTTACTTTTAGTTATGTTTGCAAAACATTTTTTAGAGCTGTAAATCAAAATGTCCATATTATTGTGCATAAAAAACAGATTTGAAATTTGGTGTAAAGTATATAATCAAATTCAAGATACAAAGACATTCTTCAATACATAATACATTTTTAGCTTAGTTCCCAGTATCCAACCCTGATTAGCAAGGCAAATTTTCAAGATTTGTCTCTAGATTTATTTAAAACAAATAACATTTTTGCAAGCAAATAGGTTGATTACTCTATCAACACATCAGCTTCAAACTGGAAATGCAGAGAAAGGCTGGAGTCTCCCAAGCCCCAGTGAAGCTACATTATAACTTTTACAGGGTTCAGATCAATTCACACAACAACACTGTATATGACTACTGTAGATATGCATTTGAAGGCAATGGATACTAAATCTTAATAGTTCAGCAATTAGAGTGCAGAGCTTTAGAGTATATGTCATGCTTTTTAATTGCTCACACTCTGCTGATTTGCAGAAACTTCTTACAGTAACCCTAGCTAGCAAACTGTGAACCCCTGTCAAAACTAATACAGGTATTATCATTTTTTGCTGGTCTAAAAATGATTTGTCAGTTGCTGCAGGACACCAGTACCAAACAGCATATGTTTTTTTCAACTTGCATTTCATACTTATTACTTTAAAAATGTAAAGTTTCCCAAAGTCCCTGTCTTTGCCCTGGAGTGCCACCTATGGAAAAGTGACACTTCCATGAATATTTTATGCAGTGCACTATGGTGCAAATAATCAAATGTGAATTCCCTTTGAGCACTTGAAAATACATGCAGGCAAGTCACACTAGATTAAAGTCGCATCATCTGTTCAAGTTTGCCTTAAACAAAACTCTGATTTTGGCTTAGAATCTGAAAAAATATGAATAAAGAATTAATTACAGTAAGTCTTCCTTGATCTCTTTCAAATTGTGACAGCTAGTTTCTATTTCATGTCTTCAGCTTCCCAGAACACACATTGTCCCTTTATGTTGAAACCTTTTCAAAAATAACTGTATTTGTATCACTAGGAAGTAATTTGAAAACCAAGAACTCGGGAGATTTGAGTTCAAATTTGTATCGAGAACAGAGCAGAAAACAGGCTTGTTAAGCATATCCATTCCCTTGTAGACATTTGTCACAAATGTGACTGTGAGTACACAAACATGAACTGTGAGTTCCTCAGTAGGACAGGGCACACGTGAAGGTTAGAACATCAGCGCAACAGTGAGATGCAGATTAAGGAGGAATACCAGTAACAATACTGCATGTAAACAAATTAAACATGAACTTAAAAAAAATGCTGCCACAAAATACTTCATTTCTAAGATGGCTAGTGTACAATTTTGGGGTGAACAGAAGATCATGAAAACGAACACAGAATCCTACAATTTTTCAACCTCAACGAGAGCAGAACTACTTTATTATCATATAAGTATCTTCCACAATACAAAGCAACGAAACATTCCCAGTTCAAAATGCTGTAAAATTGTCAAATACGTGCATGAAATTGAATTTGAGCATTATGTGTGTGGACTTTTACAAATTCTTTGCTCCTCATATTGGAAAATACACTAACCTATTCCTTCTCCTCAAATCAAAGAACAGACTAAAGAGGAGACACAAAAGTGCAGTCACGTTTACCTAGAACATTGGTCTCCCCAACTTTTTTGGGAACGCACCCCTAATACATGTATATTTAGAAATTATATACATGTACTACTGTACTGATATATTATGCATGTTATAAAACATACACAAAAATAGAATGTAAAAAAGGATGAAATAATTGTTTATTTATTAACAGCTTGCTCACACCCCAATGTATTGCCTTGCACACCCCTTTGGAGGCGTGCTTACTGATCCAGAAAACTGGGTATGACTAAAACCCACAGTAAAGTCTTCTGGCCATCTCCCTGCTTGATCAAGAACAGGTTTTTTATATCTTGGGCTGAGATATGTAAGGACTGCAGGAGCTGAGTAGAATCAAATAATTGAGTGAGTGGAAAGTGGACAAAAATAGGGAACAAACCAGCCAAACTTGTGTTCTCCTTTTTGTCAGTACTGGAAACAGCATTCAAACACCCCAACAGAACAGATTCCAGCCTTGAATCAGTACATCGAAGAACAAATACGGAAGAAATGAATTACAAGATGGTCATAATATTTTTGTGGTAGAGCGGAGCAAATTGCTGCTTTTCAAGAAGTGAAAAGGGAGACATGCATTTCAGTCCACTTTTCATTTCCTAAGTTTCTCACAGTAAGTTGTGCCTTCTTCCTAAAGCAGTCTGATCAGAACAGGGGGGATTTCTAAAGCAGCTAGATACAGTTCAACATGTGCAAGGGCAGGAAAAAGTGGGCTTTAAGCAGTTTTCTAAGGAAAAAAAAATCACCCTCCAGTTCAAAAAGTGAGGTCACATTCAAGAAAACAGCATGATATTTAACATAATTTTGCTGTGCTGTTTCAGATGCACTCAGAAAGTTCTTTGCCAGAAAAATCTGTCTACAAAACAGTATTTCAAGCAGTTACTTCGTGAAATCACCACCTTTATTACTCTCTGGACTCAGACTCTAATTTCCCTTACTTCCCAACATAAAAACTAAATTACCATTCACTAACTATGCTTTGTGTATGTAACAACAGTTCATAGAAAACAAAAGTGCAATACACAACTGACTTTTAAAAACTGTCTTTAAAAATAACATGATTATAGAAAGATGAAGGGGAGCTATAAAATACTCAGTAGCAAGTCTAAGTCAAACATTTCTGCTTATTTATACTAGGCCCTCCTGTTTTTAGTGTATAATCTGATACAAGATGAATCTCAGTGCCAGTAACAGTTTCAGATCTACCACATATTGATCTTTTAAACCCTGCAAGCACTTTCCATTCCTAAAAGCCTAATAGCTTTTACTTAGATAAATACTATGGAAATAAGTAATTATCAACTTATATAACAGATGCACATAAAAGCGAGAATGCCCACCTGAAATTATTTGCCTGTATAAAATGACTGAAAAGAGCTGTTTGCTATTTCAGAGTGGTTAAGTTCTCCACAGTATATTTAAAACTGGCCTTGCTTAGTTTCATTCCTCTTAGCCACCACTTCACAGCTACTTTTCTTTCAAACTCAACTCCACAGTACAGAAGTTAGGGAATTTCCTTTGATATCCATTGTCAGCTTTTGTTACAATAAACATTAGATAAATATGTAATGATTACTATTAATAATATAATCATTTGTGTCACATCATACATACTGATTAAGACATCTGTACCCTGCAGTTCCAGATAGGTTGTTGCTTCTCATTATTTAGTGCACTGTCTACATCATATCAGATTTTTAATAGTTTTTCCTCAAAGTTCCTTTCAGTTTTCAGCCTTACTTATACTGAGATGCAAAATTACACACATTAGGCCGGGATTACTACTGTGTAGAGAAAGGAATCATTACTTCATTTTTGGTATGAGATGTGATACAGTGTCTATCTGTACTTTTGTTCACACAGCTCTATTATCTTTTGCTGCTAGAAAGCACCATTCTGTTAATTTACTATCTGCTCTCACCTTCTGGTTCTCACTGCAGCATTATTTTTTGCTCTATTATTTCTATGAAACAATTTCAGGGTGGGTGGGTTTTTTCACCCCATTTACTTTTCTTCAAGCATATTTCTTGTATTTTTAGGTAGTGGATCTTTTTTAGTCATGTTTTTATTATCAAATTTCAAAAAATGAATATGAGCTTACACATGGAAAAGAACAAGACAACTTGTTTCACTGCAGCAAGAATAATTTCACTGATTCTTCACTGCAGAAGAAATTCCTTAGATATTTTCTTATGTATTTTAAGAATTGCAAAATCACTGACTTTTGTAGGTATGCACACAGTAGTAATGTTCCCACTTGACAATTCAAACTCGCAGACTAATTACCAGGTTACAAAAACGTGTTTGCAAATCCACAGTATTATCATACAGCCATACAGAAGTTTAGGTATCCAATGCCTTTGCAAATAGAAAAAGAAAGGCTCTCTAGAAAATGGCAAAGAAGTTTTCTTCTCAATTTGCTTACATGACTTCCAGCAGTAACTACTAGCCAAAGCACAGTCAACTTCTACAGTGGGAGTCCAAATTAAGGCAACTTCTGTCCTTGCCAAAGACCAAAAAAGGTATGAAAACTTAAGCTTCTCTCTATGGTCAGCTATTGCTTCAGTTTTGGGAGCTATCTAAGAATATCTAAAACTAAAAATACTTCTGACATCTCTTATAACTGTGTTAGTGAGGTGAAGTTTTCCATGGAGTTACGGGAAGCATGTTTTTTCAGTAGGCAACATGCACACAGAGAAGTATGACGCTGATTCCAACTTACTTACTTTTGGCAACATTGTATCTCAAGTTAAGTCACAAAGTACCCAACTAAAACAAGGTTGTCAGACTTCTAAATATCATAGAACTTTCAAGCATTTGAAAACCTGGAAGAAGATAAACTTGGGAAGTAGTCTAGCAGGAACAGAGCCTAAGGAGTTAATAAAAACTGAATATTGTTTTCACAAAGGCTTTTTGAAAAAGACTTGAGACATTTTTATAGCCAGAAACAATTAGGGAATACTTGTTTCAGCATTTCTTCCGAACTGGAATGTGACTGTATATTTAAGATAAAATTGCGATATGAAGAGTCTGCTAAAAGCACTTTTTTTTTGTTTGTGCATTTTGTTTGTCACCCAGTGTCACACTAACAACTCTGCATCTCATTCTAAAGCACATTATACTGTGAGATAAGATGAAAAAGACAGTTTTTTGTTTCCCCAAGGGGGAAGTACTTCTGTTAAAAGCATCTTTTTACAATACCATTCTTTCTGAATTACCAATAACGCAAACCAAAGAATTAGATACTGTACTCTAAAATTTAATATTTGTTCAATTCTTATTCATATCCTGTAGGCATCCCCATGTGTAACAGGGGTAAGTATGCTAAATGCTTAAACCTACTTAAGAATCCCAAAGATTGAGCATTTCTGTCCTTCAATCAGTATGCTGTCAGGTCAGGCTCACACGTTCAGCAATGGAAGTTCTCCCGCAGTTTTTATTATTGTAACAAAACTCACATTTGGCTTATCAGGTAGATAAGAAGTTGGTTTGAAAAAAGCATTGGGTTTGCAGTCCAAGAGATCTATTATAACACAACCTTACTTTTAAATTCTTCTCTCAAATTTCAGTTTCTTCAAGAGTAAACTCTGTAAAAGGTAATGAGCAGCAAAAAGAACCAGTGGAAGGCAGAAAGAATGTGAAGAGTTAAAAAGAAAATTAAACACTCTTTCACATCTTTCTATGCAAAGGTACTTCAAATTTGTAGAGCTGTACCACGATCAAGTAAGAAAGAAGATTTTAAAAAAGTGTTTCTGAAGGAAAAATTGTTTGCAACAAAGACAGACATGCAGCAAGGTCTTCGTTTACTTTCAAGAGTCTGCTGAACCTTGTAGCAATATTTTAATAAGGATTTGTGTGCTAGGTTTGCAATAAAGCTAGAGGAGCATTTATCAGATAACTAACCTTCAAGATTCTTCTCTTTCTGGAACGCAACTAGCAGTGGCCAGGAATAATGAGGTCTGAGTGGCAAGCCCTCCTCTTTCATCATCTTCATCACATCAATGGCCAAGGCTGAAAACATTCACAAGATAATTAAACAGTGACCAAGTACTTTAATTAAGCATACGTAAAATAACTAAATAAGCAGAGTACCTGATTTGTTGGCCTCCAAAGCACAACGCAAAATAAATGGTAATGGTGCTGAGTGCATTTTTGCTTCTTTTAACTCAGTACAAAATTGCTTCAGCTTGTTCATAGGCTGCAAAGAATTTCAAAAATTAAATATATATTTCAGTTTCTCAAATTGTTAAGAATATCAGACTCTTCAATGTTTAGGAAATGGATATTACACATGCCAAACATGATTCCTTTGTGAATTTCAATTTACTATGCAAATTGATATGAAATATTAAAATCCTTCTTTTATTCTTTAAGAACCATGCAAAAAACATATTGTTTTCCCTCTTCACAGTTGCATTAAACTAAATAAATATACTGTTATTAGTATATTAAGAAAAAAAGTATTACTATTCTGCATACCATATCTCTATTTACACAATGTTGCAAGAAGAAGCTTCCCTGGTCCATATTACCACGTGATAAATGATTAAGAGACTTCAAAATATGGAAACTTATATCTTCAAAGCCATGAGTTATGAGAGTCAAACACAGGTTCATTGCATCTAGCAATTGAAAAGCAGAGAACAACACAATTAAAAAAGTGCATATAACTATTTTCACATTAAACTACTAAAATTAGTGAAAACTAGCAAAATATTTTACAAGAAACTTTAGCATACTTTTAAACATGATTAACCAATCAAATTTAAGACTACCTTTTTCAGAATTATTTATATTTCCCAATGAAATTCACTTATCCCATTAGAAGACCGTGCCAAAAATTACAGAAGCATCACCACTGCAGCATGACAGAAGAATACTAAATAAGAGAAACACATTTCTAGACACATCAAAAAATGGATTAAGTATAATCAACAGTTATCAATCAGATTACATATACTGGGATCCAAAAGTGACTTTAACTGTAAAGAAAAACTATATTCAGTGCTTAGTCTCCCTTTTTATGATATTCATAAAGAGCTGTCACAACAGGAATTACAACAGTGTTGTTTGAATAAAAGACTCCACACTTACTGCCTTCCTATAAAATCTTAACGAATTTTAGAAGTTAAAAAAGTGGATAGATTAATTTTTATACATAAATGATTAAAACTGGTTTATATTTAAATTTTATAAAATGTGATCTAAAGCAGCACAAACGAATCAACAAACCAATGGCAAAAATATTATATTCCCTAAGTATTCAAGAGAAAAGTACAAAATTCCCTATTTTTGGTAACCTTAGTTATTGTTGGGGGGAGGAAAAAAAAAAAAAGAAAATGCTTTCCCTCTCCACCCTGAGTAGCAGAACACTGCTGTAACCAAGGACATACCTGGAATTAATTCCCTTTCAAATCGTATGCGTTCTTTAATATCTTCAATGTACTGAGGATATCCAGCCTTGGCAAGGCTAAAAATCACCTGCATCAAAATCCGATCCATAAGGTAACCTTCAGTCTTCTCAACCTCTTCTACAGTCTGTAAATCAGAAGAAATTTACCTTTAATAAACTCTAAAGTGACTCAAAACAGGATAAAAAAAGCTGGGGTTTTTTTCCTTTTTTGAAGCCATGGGTTTAGATACATGGAATATGGTTGAGAGAATACCCAAGCTCTACAGAGAGGGCCTCAAACACCTTCAGACTGTAAAAAGAAAAAGGGACAGATAAAAGGGACGTAATAGATAGCTTCTCTCTAATATCTAATAACATATGAAAACACCAGAGGTATTCCCATTGTGAGGTGATTTTCAAAAGAAATTGCTTTGAAAAGGGGAGAATGATTAATCAAACTTTTTGTTAGTGTTTGGAAGAAGGTTGGTTGATGAAGATATGTTTAATTTGTAAGTCACAGAAAAATACTATGTTTCCCACATCCTCTTCCTTGATTTGGTCCTCTCCATCTGATACTACTTATTAAACTCAAACCAATTTTCTTTTCTCATTCCTTTCCGAATACTACTTTGATTTAAAAAAAAAAAAAAAAAAGAGAATACTTGAAAAAAAAAAATCAGCTCCACAAAGGGCTGTAAGGCAGCATTATCTTATCCACACTTCATGAATATCTAAGCTGTTGGTATGAACTCTCAAAAAACATTCAGTTTTACTGGCAAGATTTTGTGGCTTCAATGGGAGCAGGATAATCAACATTTACTTTCTGTTTATTTTTGTAAATAAATATATAACTCTCACACGTGCACTATGTGTCTCTCAAAAAACCTGAATTATTAAATCGCTCACTGGCAAACATATCTTCTCACAGTGAAAGGCAACTATCAGAAGACAAGTATTTTTTATAAAGTATGAGACTGCTTTCAGTTAACCAGCTATTCAGATGAAAAAAAAAAAAAGTTGTTTAATTGGTGTGGACTGGGAGGAAACAAGTTATAAAATTCAGTATTATTCCTCCTGCATGGATAGAAAGCACTCCAAAGTTAAACTGAACAAAAGATCAAACAAGTTGTATTTAAACTCAAACTTGCAATACCTTTTTGATGCTATCAGCATCACCCTTTTCAGCATACACATTCAGCAGGGATAAATAGGTGTCCGGACCTGGTTCAACACCAGCCGTCCTCATCACTGAAAGGATATTTTCTGCACTCTTCAAATCTCTAAAAGAATTCAAAAGAAAGACCCTCAGTAGATCTAATCATAAAAATGTTTATTGTGACTTCCACATTTCCTCATTAAATTAATTAGAATTGGAAACAAAGACTGCAACAAGCATAGAGAAACCTATTTTAAGTAAGCAAATCCTGAAAGGTGAAGGTGCAAATATTTTAATTATTGTATTATTTAAAATACTCTTTCAACTTTAACAGTTAGAAAAGTTCAAAATTAAGTGCAGCAGATTTTTTCCAAACAGCACAGAAGTACAGTAATTTATCTTGAAATCCAAGATTTTCAGACAAGAAAAAATCTACTTCCTTTGTTAAATAGCCCTGTTTTGCTTCAAAAATGTATAAAGACAGTCTTCTACATATTATTATTCAAAACCATCATACTATTCTGCAGCATGTAATTTTTCTGTACAGTATCACTCTATATTGTAGTAAAACTAAAAGAAAACAAAAGTAGTATTAAACATTACCCTGATCTTGCATGACCTTTCACAAGGCTACTGAATACTGCCTCAGTGATTGGGAGATCTTTGTTCTTCATAAATCCAAGGATCTTACTGCAAAATACAAGACAATGAATGATCAGATAATTTTTTCCTTTGAAAAGAGATTAGATATTTTTTTCCTTTGAAAAGATAAACTACTGAGCTATTGCTGCTCACTGGACAAGTACTGTAGCATCAAACAAAACCAAATCCTGATGCCACTGAACATTTGGTGATGCTGCATAACATGCTCATAATTTGGTCATTTTCATTTTTTCAGATGAATCGTATTCTTCACTCTGAAATATGCAGACACAAGGATGGGACTGGGTTTTTTTTATTTTTATCTTCCTTTTACTTATTTCTCATGCCCAGCAATCACTGTTGCAACTTAACCTTGCTAAAATTAAGATGTTAGATATCCAGCAAGCCCTGTGTAACAACAACAAAAACCAGAATTACTACTAGAATTGCTCCCTAGCCCACTTTGTTCTAAAATGCCTTTCCCAGTAGCCATTTTCTTACACAGGCAGTAAGCCTTCATAACCTCACACTTTTTCATGTCCGTTCTAGAAATGACAAAACAAGTTATTTTCTCAGCAACTTGAATATAATTTTATTTGAACACATTGGTCTATCATTTATTTTTATTTTGCTTGTGTAGGTTCAAGATGTGTCTAAGAAACTGCCCTTTAGTGCTTGGTTAAAATATACTTAAACCCCTCTCTTTGCTTTGCTCAATTTATAAGAATTACACTGAAATAAGTTTTAATATTAATGGTAGGGAATATGAGAAACAGATTTTGTGGAAATCCCTTTAAACATAAATGCAAAAGAATACCTCGCTCCTTCAATGTCACCCTCATTGCAGTAAGCAGCAATCAACCTTTGGTATGTAACCTACAGAAAACGAAAAGGGGAAGTTAATGATTTCCATCCAATAAATAGATACTACTATTAAGAATGAAGATATCATAAAAGGGTACCTACTCGATTGGGCTGCACATTAGCTTCCTCCATTCTGGCCAAGAATTCTGTCGGAGAAAATTTGTGCTCGTTCTGAAGGTAGACTTTAAGTAAAGCATTATAATGGCTTGTATCATACACAGCACCTAAGGAAATATTTCAGCCACAGTTAGTGAATATAGACTCTCTAAATTCAACATGATTTTTATAGCTTTATCAGGTAATTAATTTCATATCAATTTTATTCTGTATGAGCTTTATGTATAATCAGACTGCTTCCTTTTATCCACCTTTGAAATACCAGACTATTTAACAGCACATGTGTTTATAAAAGGCTAAAACATAACAAGAGCACAGTAACATCAATGTTCGTGTGCATGCTATTCCACAGTCTCTATGGCTGTATTTACTTTACAGATTCAGCAATATTACTATCAAGCAGCAATTCACCTATGCAACATCTGTAGATAAATGACTAACTTAAAATTTAAAAAAATCATCTGATAAAATATCTAGCAGCACTAGGAATACTCAGCCCACCAGATATCACGGTAGTATCTAACAGAGAAGTAAAATTCATTCTTACAATGATCAAAATCAAGCAAAAGTCCAATTTAAGCATCTTACCAAAAAACTATCTTTAGATTTATTACTAACACCCCTAGATGTCAGTATAACTCCCAGAATAGGAAACAGGTCTCTCACCTGAATAATAAAACCTAGCATTTATTTGGTAATGAGTAGTTGCTGTTATAATCTAACATTTAAACACCATTAAAATACATTCAGTCTTCTGTCACAAAGACAGTAACTAAAGCACATACCTCTTCTTGCAAGAGGGACTAACAAAACTAACTTACCCAGTTCTTTCATCTTGTCCCACATCATATGGGCTAGTTCTGTTCTTTCAGGTGACAATACCTCTGGTAAAAGAGCACCACAACTTCGCAACAAAAGCAAGGTCTGGTTACTCCCTGGACACCCTGCAAGTGGAACACAACCACAAGTTTCTTTATAATTATGCATTTAATATTAGAAAGAATATTCGAGACTGACCCGTTGAAATATTTAAGCATTTTGTATAGAAAAGAATCTTCTCCAAGACTGAAGATCTTTACTGAACAGGATACCCAAATGATTAAACAATGAAACTATTACATGCTATCACAAAAAAGATTCACAATAAAAGATGCCATTTAGTATAATAACGAGCTCAGCTGAGCAGAAATGTTTAAAAATACAACACAAAATACTAAACTCAGATGATCTAGCACTTTAAATTTCCCAAGCCAACGTCCATAGATCATTTAATCCTAACAGGGACATAACTTTCTGTTAAATTTCTAAAATGGCAAAATACTTTATACCTATTCCATAGCATTCCAAAACTGGTATTCAGAGACATTCCACATTTACGTTTACACTTCTGCCCATGCTCAACATAAAATAAATGAGATCATTTACATCTAGAGAATAGTGAAGGAAACCGTAAGAATATCTACCTTCTCTGACTTCTACACTAGTACCAGAATATCAAAAAAGTAACTATAATCTCATCTGTCTTCCTTGGACTTCACTACCACTCTTGAGGCAAAGTAAGGCAGAGCTGCAGAATCTATCAGATTACCCAATAAACTGGAGACACAAAAATTTTTTCAATCACATCTTTATATGCAAACCCGGCAATTTCTAATAAAAAGGAGTTTCTTTAGAAAGCAGTATACTGTAAAGAAAAAAAAAGAGTACAAAAATTTTGTCTCTTCCTTTACTATCAAAGAGAAAGGTATACTTCAATATTACCTTCAGTAATTTCATCTAACAAGAAGCACAATAAATATTCACATAAAACATAAATGATGAAAAAAATCTGTAAGGTTTTCTATCTCAGAGACATACATGCAGACTTGAAAGATTCAGACTTCCAAAATTACTTAAAGTCTAAAGCACCACTAATGCTTTCTAAGTTACTTCCAAATCATCATGACAACACTCCAAAGTTGTGTATAGCCCAGCATAGAGGCAGGAGCTGTTGCCAGTAAAGATACCTCCAGCTGCTGCTGATCACTCTAAATGTATTTTTCATTTATACAAAGCTGTAGAAGCAGCTATATAGCTATAAATAATGGTAAAATAAAGTAAAAAGCCTCAACAGCAGAAAGCTATATACCATCTAGAATCAGATTTTCAGGTACCAAAAAAGACCAGCAAATCTAGGATATCACATAACTATGTTTCAAGAGCGTAACCTACAGCAGAAAAGTTATTTATACAGAATAAACTCCTCAGGGGAGAAACACAGGCAGTAGGGGGTTAAAAATAAGCAATAACAAGAAAAGAAATAAGTTAAAACATTGAGAGGGGGTAGGTACAAATTGCAAATGGGGAGTTGGACTTTGATTTGACTAACTTTTAAATCCCTGCATACAATTAGTTCACTCAATATAATGCCGATATGTGTTGGCATTTCACAATGCCAGTGTTACATTAGTGACTGAGTATCTTGAAAGGCAAAAGAAATAGGAAAAGGTTTGGAGTATGAGTATAGAAAGGTGCAGGACAAGATCTACAGCAAGACCTTCTTTGGGCATTTTTCATGTTGTAATTAGAAATGGAAGAACAATACAAACACAGACAAATCATTTTAGGACGTCAACAGTAACTAACCTCCCACACTTGTGCTAAATTAGTTTTCAACATCATTAATAAAAAAAGGACTGAATTTCTCACATGAAAATATTCTTTTAATAGCATCCTAGTTAAATCTCTTGAAGTTCCACACTTTTTTAAATATACATACACAGCTGAAGGAAACCACTATAAGCAATTAATCTTTTTGTTAATTTGACTTCCTAAAATCTGTGTAACTAATCAAAGATCATGAAGAACTGTGATTTGCAGATAAGCTTAGAGACATAAAATTCTTGCCAAGGCACAATCACAAATTATAAGTTTATACCTAAAAAAGACAAAGCAGTCAGAATCAGAAAGGTCATCACAAGCAAAATGAAAAAACAAAAAAGCTCAACAGAGAGAGAACATGAATTGAAGACAGCTTTTAAACAGCGAAAACTTTTAAAAGCGCAATCCCAGGTATACAAGCTATTAACAGTCCAGAGCAATACATAGCAAAGTTTAAAACTAAAACAAAACAATACATGCTGTCAGTGACAGATATTGGCAGTAGTACTTGGTGAGTATATTTAGCAAGTATCTCCACTGACTCACCCTAGCTGGTACCAAACCTCATCAACTGTGCTACCTGGTTTGCAAAATATTAATATACTCTGGTTATTTTTAGCCAATGGGGTATTGAATCTGTCAGAATAAACAATGCCTCAGCTGTTTGTTTTATTCAAAAAAATAAAACTTTCTTGTCCTGAATATGCACAGCTACCTGGGAATGCGGAAACTTGGGGATCACCTCCGCGTTTCCCTGTATAGATCCATTTTAAAACGAATAACCTCTTAAGGACAACACGGTTTATTACAGACATTTTAAAAATATACAGTATAAAACGGATGGATATGATCCCTGTTCCGAGTGCACAATACAGTTATATGAGGAAGGTGTAACATTACCAGATTAAAAATCCAGAATAAGCAAAGCAATACGATAAGATTTCTTAAAAGTACACTGAATTTTTACAAGACTTATAAATGCCCAAAGACCTAAAAACCTGGAAAAGTAAACATGTGCATTCAAAGCAAAATAACATCTTTAAAGCATTTAAAGTCTGTTCATCAACCTATGCAACAAATTAAACAACACTCAAAGACAAAATATAAATTAGAACATTCAATTAATTTCCTTGGTTTGATGAATCGTTATATTGTAGCTTTAAATTTAGCTTTTATTTTGTTTTAACTGGAAGCAACTTACCTGATTTGCATATTTCATGGAAGATTTTTAGTAGAAGGGTTTTAGGGATGCGGCCAGTTTTCCTGACAGAGTTATCCAGTTTATTTAATGCCCAGTCAAACTGCCAGGTCTGTTTCGTTTGAATTTCTGAAATTGGTTCTTCTTTAACACTTCCCTCCTGTTGAGGTGCAACTGTAAGGAACCTTATTTGGTACATAATGTTTCTGCTTAAATGAAAAACAAACAAACAAAAAAATAGAGATTACACTTCTAAGAGTCATTTTTCAAATGCACTAGTCACACAACATCAAAAAGATAATGCACTTCTTGCTGATGAACAGTTTCTCAAAAACATTCCATATTGATATAAACAGACAAATACAGGTGATTCATGTCAGTGTCTATTTAAAAAGACATAGCCATGTATATTTTCTCACAGTTACAACTGTTTCTCTGAGATTTTCAGTGGGATTCACCTCATGAGTTAAATGCTTCAAATACTATTCCCACAAAAATAAAAATTCTGAAGTCGTCCAAGTGCTACAGAAGTCTATTGTCCCATTACGGCTTCTCACAAAAGCTTTCATATGCTTTTGAAAAATCACTCCAAGAACAGTCACAGACACCTCTTCCAGAACACAGCAAATCAAGGCAGCAAATCAAAGCAGCAAATCATATCGTTCTTTTAAATTTAAACACACAAAAACTAATGCAGAGGCCAGTGTTTTAGACAACAATGGCTTGAAGAATAATGGGATCATTCTCCATTCTGCAGAATTTACATTAACAAGTATGAAGCAGCCATCCTGCAATGTAAACCAAACATCAACACTGGATTTGTGTAAATATTTATTTTCTCAAAATAAAGTATGACAACAACAGGAAACATAATGAGAAAGTATTCTTATTTCCAGCTAAACAATAAGAACTTGCCTTGTTTTTTGGTTTTGTTTTTTTTTTTTTTAAAAAGAACAAGCTGATGTACATAAGAATAAGAAAATAGTATTTGTGCCACAGTGGAATCATGAACAGTCTGTGCAGGTAAAATTACCATTACACACAACTGTCCTTAAAACTACATAAAATAAGCCACACTATCCTCCTTCAGAATCCTACACAAAGGAAGTAATACACGCTGGATGACAAAAAAGATTCAGCAACTTGTGAAATTGCCCTGCCTCATCTCTGGCTCTCTAGACAGCTCTTCAACTGAATTTCTGCAAGGTCTCTAGACTAGTTTAAAAAAAACCTAGTTGTTTTACTCCCTGCTGTTACAGATTCTCCAGGAGTCCTATGCAGTAATGGCAGCACTTTTTGTTGATGCAGTCTTGTTGTAATATCCAAATGAGATGTCTACAACTTAAACTCTTTAATAACACATAAATAGCAATACTCAGCTATGAGCTAGCCACTGGATAGCTAGAAGAATGAAACTGTAGTGATTGCAAGTTCTTTAACTATTTTGTCTTGAAGATACAGATTTAAAAAAGAAAATGGTATCATCCACTCTTATATACCCACTAAAAAAGCATTTTCAGAATACTTTGTCAGGTTGGAAAAAAATGGTTTGGAAGCAAACAGCAACACAGGGCTTACTTTCTTTGTAACACAGAAATTAACACTTTGATTTCCATTAACAATCAAAGCACAAGTGGACAAAACTCCTGTGCTTCAGATTAAATTTGAAATGTCTTTTTCTATAAAAATCTGCTATTGCTTTATAGTGTTTTCAAGTTACTGAATTAGATCTTATGCCATAGCACACTTGTAACCATAAACTGACATATACATTTCTTAGCTTAAGTCCCGCACTGTTTTAAAAAGCCCTCTTTGTAAGACTCTCCACATATCAAAAGTCACAAACATTTTAAAGCACTTGTATAGCTTTTTCAGATTAAGTATGAAGATAAAAACAGTACGTGCATGCTCAAAATATGCTGGTTAACAGCATGAGAGGACTCCAAACTTTCATTTGTTACTAAATTCTCCCTGCTTACAATTTAGCATGATGCTGTAAAAAGTTTAGAATATTATACTGTATCAATTGCCACGGTTACACACTGTAGAATACTGTACTCTTATATGAAGTGTTATTTTTATGCACTAACTGAACCTTCTGAAAGATCAGCAGAATTGGGCACTTCTAGTTACCCCTCCACACCAGATATTATCAAATATGGTACTGGTGTTTCTGTTAATTTATACATTTTAAGGAATATCAACATAGAAGTCCAAGTTTCAGTTTTAGACAGACAGGGGAAAACAGTATGAGAGTATAAAACAACCTGAGGAACTCTTAAACCTCCACTAGCATCCACCTAAATTACAATTATCAACCTGAAATATAATGTCTAGCATAAGACTCGGATGTATCTTATCATCTGTAGGCTTTCAGCATTTGAATAAATTACACTTTTAGCATGATTTAAGGCACTGAGTAATGCTAAGCCAATCCCACCGTAAGAATTTGTTAAAAATAACTGGCTTCAAAAGCTGGATGAAGGCAGGCATCTACTGTCTTGAATTTGGTTCTTAGCACTACAAATCAACTAATAACACAAAACTTAGGAGAAAATGAAAAAAAAAAAAAATGTTAAGAACTCACTATTCTAAAAGATGAAAGATTGTGCAGACCAGACAGACAGCTTCCAAAAAATTCAAACTTAACAAATTAAGGGACACAGTATCAGGTTTGATTTCAGATAACCAAGTGAAGGACAGAAGAATGCAGTAGACAACTAATGGCACAACCTCCCCAGAAAAAGAAGCTAACAAAACTAAGCAGTTATCCATCAGGAATCTTCAACACCCCTGTCTGATTCTTCTTTACTTTTTAGAAGTTGAGAAAGAACACATGATTAAGGGGAATTAAAAAAAAGAAAAGCAAGGACAAAAATCAAGGCCATGTTAACCATTTCAGTCAGGAAGTCACATAAAGAGGCTACAGGAAAGGCTTACAAATACAAGAAAGATGATTTTAAAAAAAATATAGATCATACACTGTTTAGCTTTCAAAAAATGTTAATTGCAACCGTACTATGTAAGTTTTACCATTTTACCATGACTAAATTATAACAAGGAGATGGGGGTGCAAGTGAGAATAGGAAAGAATGAGCTAAGTAATTTCTGGAAATATTAAGGTATGTTATATTTAAGACACATTAACAGAGTTTACTCAATCTCTAGTCCTTTGGAATTGCCTTCAAAAATTCATGAAAGTTCTGGGAAAAACAGAAGAATAATCAATAAAAAATACTGATTGATGTACAAGGTTCTGGCATTATGTTACCTGACAATAAGCAAAACAAGGAGATACAATGTACTTTTAGTTACAAAAATATGGGTGCAGTAGTTGTTTAAAAAATATTATTAATAATTAAAATATATAGATATAAAAAATTTAAATGTGCTGATCAATGTTTGTTGCAAAATTGGGAATATATTTTGTGAGACCCTAAGCTATGTCCTGATCCAACTGGGACAGGACTGATACGACCCATGCCCATTCAATGATTTCATTAACAATTTGGATGACAGAAGAGTTAATAAACTTATACAATTTGTAGACAACACCATAATGGTTGCAAAATCTTAGAAGAAGAGCCTCAGACTTCAAAGTCATCTTGATTACTTGAAATGGTTTGAAATCAACAAAAAGGAAATTCAATACAGTCCAAAGCTGTGCATTTTGGACAAAAAACACATGCAGAAACTTAAGATGATGTACAATTGGCCAGACAACAGTACAACTGAAAAAGTACCGAAAATAAGCCACCACTAAACATGAAACATCATGCAGCAAAAAAGAAAATTGCAAATCTTCAACTCCTAAGAAAAGCAATATAGATAAAATACAGAGAATCGTTCTGCTTGTCATGGGGCGTTTACTCACAAAAAAATAGGTTTAAAAGACTCATTTATCCCATCCCACTCTCCAAATAGAGAAGCAACTATACCAAATCCATCAGGCATCACACTGGTAATATTAATTGTTGCAATATTAATTGTAATTAAATATTAGAATAGGATAAGTTCTAACAAGTTCTAGACAGTCAAATTTTATCACTTGGAAACTTATGAAATAAGATTAGGAGTGGAAAAAACCCAAAATCTATCACACATGACCTTGGCACTGCTGATCCTACCTCAGTGCTAGATGTTAGATTATATAATCTTACAATGTAACCGTATTTTTTCAATTATTGTAATTAACTTTGTCCAGAATTAAATGCTATGCTACACAGAAAAATGCATGATACTTCTCCAAGTACTGCAATGGATGCCAAGTATTTACTGTTAAATGGTATTTTAAAATTTTCTCCATGTGAAACATTATATTTGCAAGCACACGAAGCTGCTCAATAAATTTCAAACCTGTTTGGATCAGCATCCTGATTCTTCCCCAACATGTGCAATTTCTCTTTACTACGCTTCAGAACTGTGGTTTTTTGCAGCTATCCAGAGAAGCTCAAAAGGATATATTAAGCCCTATAAAGTGATCTCTCTCCTACTCCCACAATCACAAGACTAGAAGTAGCTTTCCAATATTTGAGCCTTTACATAACTGTACCTTTAGACCATTTTCAGCTTTGTCTCTACAATGGTGAGGATTAAAAATGTAGACCTTGCCTACATCAGAGAAATTAACCAATTATGTGTTTGCAATCCCAACACAGAACCACCCACCATTTAGCCGTAACTTTTCATCTCCAATTTAGCTTACAATGTCTGGAAAGTAGATGAAGCTAAACTCAGAAAAAACTCATGCTGAGATGAAGCATGCATGGGGAAGCTAACTAATAAAATATTCCTAAATTTGCAAGAATTTACGAGAATCCCAGTACAGTACTTACATTTTCCATATTTCCAGAGCAGACCTAGAATCTAGATCTAGGCAGTGCCTTTGATTTCCTAGAGGTACACATCTTAAACACCTGCCTGAGTAAAAAGTGTCCCATCTTTCCCAAAAACTCAAAAAGTAAGTGGTTCCCTGGCAGCAGCAGCACTGGAAATTTTACTTTCTCTAAAACCTGACCTATTTCAAACATTCAAAAAAGGATTACAGAGCTACCATATGGATATTTGCCTCCCTTTATCAGAGCCACACTAAGGTAGTTGCTATGCTTTTTCTAAGAAAAGTACTGAATATTTTGTTCAGTTCTTCCTAAACTAAACAGGCAAAAGGTGTAGGAAATAAGGTTTCCAAATATGAGCCATGCTGAAGGTAGAATAATGGTAAATTTAAGCGTTAAAATTCATTACTATTCATAAAAACACTACAGACTTAACATTAGTTAAATTTACTAAATATAAGACTAAATATACCACCTGAGATACCAGCATGATTCACATGGCTCCTAAACAGTATTTCCCCCAATTTACTATGGTCACATACAAAAAAAAAAAAGGCCACAATGTTCAGGCCACTGTACCCTTGTTTCAATGAGATGCAGTAGGATCCTACAAGAACGGAAAAAATTTTATGTTTTTTCATTTAGACTATCTAGATATTCTTAGAGAGTATCTAAAAATTTTGCCTAACTGATGCACAAGAACCAAAGCAGAAAAACCTTGCTTTGTGCTATTTCTTATCTAGACATTTTATATCCGTTGGTAAAACACACACAACTGTGCAGTTTGTGAAAATTTACTACAACAGAACATTGCTTCAGTATTACCAAAAGCAAGTCTAGTGAATGCCTCCTCTGCATTTAAAGCCCATTAATTCTATCATTTTGCTAATGTGAGGTAATAAAGCACTCAATTCTAGATTTTTGTCCACTGGTGACGGATTGCTGAGTACAACAGTGAACAGCCAAAAGCAACTTGTTTGCAGCTAATTAAAAATAATCAAAAAGTACCATGCATTGAACCATGAATCATTTGGGTTTTTAACTTATGGCTTACCCAAAGTTCAAATCAAACCCCTCAGATCTAAACCAGGATTCTTTAAAAGGGTATTCTTCCCATCTCACCAGCATGTTTCAATCTTGTACAAACACACCGCAATGTACCAAAAGCCAAGTCTTTACAAAGACAACTTGAAAAACATTGCACATGGTACCCTCTTATCAACTTCCTCAGCAAACACTCCTCTGAACAGAACACAGATCTTACCAAAAGCAGGTTTCATTACAGCACAATTTGCTGTCTGGGGAGATGCTCTTTTCTCTGCAGTCATGAAAACTGTTATTTAAACTTACTGGAGAGAATCTCAACAAAATAAGTGACAGGAAGGCCAAAGATGCCTTGCGAGACTTGCATATAGAGATTTCACTTGATTTTCCAGCTCAGCTATATGTTTATGATCTATGCCTTAAGAGCCTAATTCTCCTTTTCTCCAAGGACAGATAGGGTGTTGACATCAGGATGAGTGTCCTGGCACTCATACATCTAAAAGGGCAGTTCAGCACTACAGCTGAATTGATCTAATATCACAGTCATCACACAGGGTTCCCTCTTCTCCTTTTGCCTGTGGTCCCACTTTTTCATCAGATCCTTATCTGATACAATAAAATCCATCCATCTGTCAGAAAACTTTTTCCTTGCAGTCTAGCAAATTATATCAGCTGAGTAACAGGTCCAAGGAGGACCCTGATTTAGAGCAGGACAAGCTGGCCAGCAATGGAAGGGTGGTCAGTGAGAAGAACTGAGTCAATAGCCTTCCTCCCAGCACTAGCTTTCCCACAGCAGCAAGGTGTAACAGCAAACCATAACATAATCACCTAGAGTGTGTAGAATAAAGTCCCCAAAAGATATTCTGATGTTACTTATAAATCTACTCTGAACACTCATCAACTGAGAGGTTTGTTACAGCATTCTCGACAGTCAGCTACAAGCAGCAGATTTAAGCATCTCTTCCCTTAGTGAAGCTTCTGTGAACAAACTTCCAGCAAATAATCTGTACTACCTAAATCAGTGCAGTGCTAAAGCATGCTGTTCTAGATATGAAGTTTGTTGTATTTGTCTGTCATAGCTTATTTATCTTGTTGTAATTGCATGCCATGAGAATGATGACATATAGCTCAGTATATTTCACATTTCATACTAGAGGCAGACAAGTGAAATAGTACATTTGCTTTAGATCTAATTTTCTATGAAATGCTTCTCAATCACCCAATGCAATCTGATATCCGTGTACTGTCCTAATCTATTTTCAGAAGAAGTTTAGACTAAACCAACACAAAATTAAATGGGAAGCACTCCCAGACTATATTGCATTGGCTCAACTATGGTGTGGCAACATGTGGCAGAGCACCAGGAACCATCAGTCATTGCAGGGAGACCACCTTCATCTTGCATATCCACCCTGTCCCAACTGTGGTCAAAGTCGCCACTCCACCATAGGTGCCCTTCAAAGTACTGACACATAAGTATTTATGAAGTATTGAAGTATAAGAATTGAAGCCTTATTTGGATGAAGAATAGCTTCTCCATCCACTGCATATCATACTGGCTCTGAGCAGAAAAGCAACATATTCTGAATCTCTAAAATTACACAGGCATAACAAACAGTACAACCATCATTTGCGTACTCTACAGTTCGGCAGTGGTAGTTAGGACTTTCCTGGAAAAATCAGAGCAATATGATGCTTTGGTAAAATCTCTGCTTTAATATGAATGGTTGCAGTTTTCACATCTCTAAAGAAATTAACAGATTTGCAACTTTTCTGTAACCACTGTAATGAAAGTGTCAAATCTGCCTCTGAACTGACTTGATTCTAAAGCAACTGTAACAAGCACATAGAAACCTATAGTAATTTACCCAGTTCTCTTGTGAAATGCTAGACTGTTTCTTGTTATTTATTTACTCTTAAAAATGTGGGTTTTCTCCCCCACTATTACAATTAGAACTTCATCAACAGATTCTGGAATTTACTGCAGCGAACCGCATTTCACTCTCGAAATACCATTTCAAGACCTGAACAGCGAGTACAGCAAGTCTAAATGATGTCCATGTCATTCTATTCTTCAAAACAGGTCCATTTCCAGAAGTTAAAGCTTAGGTAGAAAAAAACAACAACAAGTTACTTAAGATAAAAAATAAAATGAGGTTATATGCTTATATGTGCAATTTCAGCTCATAAATGTTACCTCTGCTTTACACTTTGGTCCTAGAGCATCACTTGTGCACTAGGATGCATCAACCCACATAGTAAAGTGACAGTAAGACAAAGATTTTAGAAGAAATATTAACTTAGGAATTAAATTACTGGACAGAAAGAATGTACAAATTTAGATGTGCTGCTCAGTCTTACTCCAATATAACTCAGTTTAGACTGAAATCTAAAAACTGTGAAATAAATACTGCTGCCCTTTCCTGTGAATGGGTTCTCGACCAAGCACCTTTCCCATGGTTAACTAAACCTAGCCTGAGAATTAAAGAGTTTTTAGCATAATCACTAAACTATCCCACATATGACCCCACTTATACTTGAAAATATAGAAGAATATACTTTGGTGCAAGAAAAAAGTATCATGGCGGGGGAAGTAGAAAAGGAACCAAAAATTCAAAACCCAGCTGCTGGAGACAAATTATCATTGCATAAAGCACTTTAAGTCCTTTCCAGGAATGCAGTTCAAAAAAAAAAAAAAAAAAGCACTGTTTGTCCTTCATCAAGTTGTATGCAAAGTTCTGTGAACACTACATCTTGCAACAAACTAATTTAGGAAATTAAGCTTCCAGCTGATGAAAACAAGTATCAGCTGGATTACCACAAGGTAGAAAAGTTTATTTGTGACTTGACACTAACTAAATGCATGGTTCTGTTGCCAGCCATACAGCAGATGTCTTCCCAGTTCCTGGTCCTTCCTGCACAAGTCTACTCCATCCTTCACATCAACTTTAGCATTTAATGATCTGTTGCACTTCAGCCACTAAAACTAGCAGAATACTATATACTTTTTTAGGTAAGATTTCTGTCAGGCTACTGAATAAAATCAGCTCACAACAGGTTCAATAACCACTAAAGCTGGTGCAGGTAGCAATAACCTCCTTATTTTGATGGTGAGACTTCCCTCTAGGAGTTGTCTATTGCTGACTCTGTTCCCATCCCTTCTCCTGAACCAGCTCTGGAACTCACCAAGTCTCTGCTGAACATATTTATCTAGAATGGCAGAGAAATGTTCTGGCTTTCTACCAGGCACTGAATTTACATTGACTTAGAGGGACCACCAGAGCTACAATGAGGCACCTTCCCACCCACCTGCACTGGATCCTCACTGGGTTTTGCAGACACTGGATGAAATACAACAAACAATCATATCCTTGGTGGAAACAGATCTAAACTTCTATTTAGCTAGGCATTTATATTTACAGATTATTTATAATTATTTTAATTTTATAGAAATTTTTAGTTAACATCTAATTATCACAGAAAAGTCATTTAACATAAATGAAAGCTAAGCATCTCAACCCATTCCCAACTCCCTGTTTTAAGACTTAGAAACTGGACATGGTGGAAACCAAAAATTTAACCCCATCAAGGCTTAGAAGTCATAAACAAACCTCTCTCTCATTCACAGGCAGTTTGAGAACGTGTAGATAATGAACTAACCCCAATGTTAAAAAAGTCTGCACAAATCTTCATGTAGTTGTAACACCATACTCACTACATTAAATACAAAAACTAAATACCAAACTTTGACATAGCTACAATTTGCACAAGGTGCTTCCTTCTTAGGACAAGTAATTAAGGAAAAAATTATGGAAGCAACTAGTTTGCCTGTATAACAGAACACCAACATCACACTCATGATTAAAAAAAAAAGTGCAGGCAAAACCCCCTGAAATACCGTGTCTCCTACAAACATGGATTCTGACATGTTTCTTCATGTACTCAGGGCTGAGACTTTTGCACTTCTACATCCAAGACGTATGTGGCCAACACAAAAAGCATCCCAAATGTAGATCTGCAGTGCACCACCACTGGAAAGAAAGCTCAGCTCTCCCAAAACTAACTTTTTTTTTATTAAGGAAAAAAAAAGTATGTACTCTTGTTAAGGAAAGATTGTGCCTCCAAACTTCCTGCGGGGCATCAACCACATATTAATGTGGTCAAAACAGTGACAGCGATGCACACAGGTGGGGTGAGTTTCCACCCTACGTGCCTGATGGAAGAGAGGGAACCACAGCAAAGGAATTAAAATATTCCTTCTGATCACTGACACAGCCGAGTGACGAGCACGGGGAAGAAGCCCAGATTCCACCTGGGCGGATAATCATTGCTGACCTCCGCCTGCTCTCTCCCCGCTCCGCGCTTTCTGCCCCGCTACAGCAGCACCCTGCGGGGGACGGTGCCCCTCGCTCTTCCCAGAGGAGAGCCCTCGGCTTTCGCTTGAGCCCAGCGAGGCCCCGCTGCGGAAGCGGCGGTCAGCCCCCGCCGACCCAGCCGGAGGAAACCGGGGCACCGCCGCGGCCTTTGACCCCGAGCTAACCCTGCCGCGCACACGCGGCGACGGGCCGGGCCGGGCCGCAGGGCTCTCGCCGGGGGGCGGCGCAGCCGGGGGCAATGGCCGCGGCCGCGCGAGGCGGCCCAGACCGCAGCGCCCTTTGGGACGAGGACCGCCGCCTCCGCCGGCCCCGTCGCCTCAGCGGCCTAGCCGGCCCGCCGGCGAGCAGCCCCGCGGCGCAGGGTCTCACCTGGCGGGGGTCGGCGGGCGGGCGGCGGCGGCAGCAGCAGCGGGGGGGCGGAGAAGGGGCAGGAGACGCGGGCAGAGCGCCCGCAGGCGCCCGGCAGAGCTCAGCAGCGCAGCCATGACCGACCGCCGCGCGCGCCGGACGCGGAGAACACGTGAGCGGGGCACCGCGCTACTGCGCGCGCGCGCCAGAGGGCGAGGGGGCGGGAGGGGCGGGCGCTCCGCCTCCGCCGGCCCACGTGACGGGAGGAACCATTCCTCGCGGGGGGGGCCACCGGCCCCGCGCTCGGCATGGGCCCTCTCACGGCACCGGCGTGCTGCCAACGCACACCCCGTGCCACTGATGGTACATCCCACGTAAGGTCGGTGGCGCGGGCCCGACGCCGGGTGGGGTCGGCCGCAGCCAACCCGGAGCGGCGCCGGCGGAAGGTGGCCGGGGGGCGCCGTTTGCAGGGGGCGGGGAAGCGCGGGCTCGGCGAAGCGCGGGCTCGGCGCCTCTCGCCGCGCTCCTGGAGGCGGCGGGAAGTCGGGGGAAGCACCGGCTTTCCCGGCAGGCGCTGCCGGGAGTCGGGCACCGCTGTGCGCGCCCTCCCCGCGCTTCCGCCGCAGGTGTCGGTTGACCCCGGAGGGCCCGTCCTTGCCCGCGGGGGGAAGTCACGCGGGCGGCGGGGCGCGAGCGGCGCTGTCGCCGGCGGCGGGGGGGGGGGGGGGGGGGGGGTTCGCCTTCCCCTGGGCTGAGCGGCGGCCGGGGGGGGGGGCGTGCGGGCCGCGCCGCGGGGGGCTCCCGGCGCTGTGGAGCGCGGCGGCGGCTGTCCCGGGGGAGAAGCGCGGTGGCCGGTGGCTCCCGCTCGCTGTGGGGTTGAGGCGAGACGGAGCTGCCGCGCCCTCTGGGCTGTTTCCGACACCACTAAAGCCGGCACCCGGCAGGTGACGTGCAAAGGCGGAAGAAAAGCCCATGTCCCTCAGCCTGTGCTTGTCGATAATAAGAAAAACTCCGCCTCGACCGTGCCACTGGCTGGTTTGTAGGTGTTGCTCCAAGAAAGCAATACTCGTGTGTTGGGCGGTCAGCCTCTACAGGGGCCTCTGAAATCTTGTCATCCCCTACTGCCTTCTGGGAACGAAATAGGAGTGAGGGGCAGAGGGAAAAGAACCTTAATTAAAAAACTTTTTAATGATAAATTTCTGCCTGGGCTTGGTTATATTTGCCACGCTGCTGTCTGCATCAATGTTTCGTTTTAGTATGTAAGTTAAGCTGGTTCCTGTGACACAATTTTAAAACATTAACTTAGGTAGTTACAAGTTAAGTGTGTGTTTTCATACAAAGAAACTTGTAATTGTTTTTGCCATAGATTGCAAATAATTGGGGGGGAGATTGGTTTTTATCATATCAACTGCAGTCAGACATTTCTGATTACACTTTACTTGGAAAGACTTGTCAAGTCTCCTCATCAAGATGCGAAGGGCCCAGTTTTTAAGTTATAAACACCCACTTTTGTTATTGATAAGGAAGTCCTGCATGTTCAACACTTCTCATCACCAAGCCATAAGGCATGACTTAGGCTAGTAAGGCAATATTTGTAACGTCACTGCTTGTCACAGCTTCTGCTGTATCACAGTGTTTTGATATTTCCCAGAATACAGAGTTCAGTCTTGATGAGGAAGACCAAGATGAATTTTTTAACCCAAGTACAAACCTAGTAGCATACATGCTAATTATTAGGTGTCTTAGATATGTGTTTACCAAACTTGATTACAGAGTAGAGCCCCTGGGACCGAGCTCTAATGACACAATACAAAAATGTCTACAATGCTTACAATAAGGAGCAGAAATGATAAAGCAAATGACTGGAAGAGTAAGAGAAAATAATGAGATGACATTGGTCAGCATAATAAATAGTAGGTCTTCTTTGCTGAGACTTCACTACTACTGGATCAGTAAAGAACAGTTTTAAGTGTTTAGAAGGAGAACAGTGACATAGAGGATGACCAGGAATTCCTCCAAAAGACAAAGAAAATGCAAAGGTGTTTGACAATCCAGTCAGTGGATAACAGGATCTGAAACGATGAGTTGCTCAGAGAGGAGCTGTCTTTTCACTGCCGAGTGAGAGGCATAGATACAAATCTGCTTTAGAGGTAAAGACAGTTATTTGCTTGATGTGAAAACAAAAGTAGGTCCTGAGGAATTAATTGAAAATGTGATGTAGCCAAAGCAGTAGACTTAGGAAATTGTATTTGCTGAAGTTCTCTGAATGGATGAGAGTGCCTAGATCACATTCATCAAGATCTGAAAAAGAGACAGTCAGTAAATTGAGACATAATGTTTAGAGTCTAGGTGAAAATTTTAGTTCTCTGGATGAAGAAAAGTTGTGTATTAGATATGTTGTTCATGGAGAAAAATTATTAGCACTTCTATGTGAGAAACTAGAGAAAGCACTGTATGGTAGTGTCACCAGTAGTATTTGAGAAACAGAAGTTATTAGGTGAAGAGTAAGCATTTTATTCTAGCCATGCCACACTTGAGTTGTACGCAAGAGGCACTAGGATTTCAGTATGGACAAAAAACTTAAGTTAGATCTGTGGGTCCTCAGCATGGTAGCTATGCTATATTAGTAGGAAATACAAATCCAGAGGTAAAAGGTGCAGATACAGAGATACGGAAAAGAAAAGGCCAAAGGCACAAACATCCCCAAAGAGTGGGATGAAGATACTTGTCCAAGTAGGACGGTTGCAAAAGATGCACTTAGGAAAGGAAGGAGTCGTAGAAGCAAAAGCTGTGGTCAGCTGCATAAGGGACAAGTGAGAAGTCAGGTATGAATTAGTCCAGGCTAAGAGAACTGGGAAGCAAAGACACATGTAACAGAGAAGGGACCGGAAAAAAGAAGCAGTCTAGGGAAACCTGGTTTGTTAGTCTTGTCACCAAAAGAAAGAATTGATAGAAAGCCCCAGACGAGCAAAAGAAATCCTCCGCTGACTTCTTGTTTTTTCCTCTCTCTAAACAGACCACATCCTCCAAGATTCTTGAACTGATTCACTCTTTCCAGGGAATTTATTCCCATTGTTAGTAATTCCCAGAAAACTATCCCTGGGGATAATAATTAAGCAGGGCCAGGTTATGTTCCTGGGCTCTGGAGCTGTGTCTCTAGTACTGAATTCCTATTCTCTACAACAATTTCAGCCTATGCTGGACAATTGCCTGGCACAGTTTGAGGAATCAGCATCCATCAGCTTGGGGCTGTTGCCAGCAGGCAGTTTGGCAATGGTCATGCTATGCTGGAGAGTGGGAAGGTTTAAAAGTAAGAACTCTGGCCAAACTCCTCCAGTTGGCTTGAAGGCCACAGAATGGTTCTGGTTATTTAAGGTGATAGATGGGCATTGTCTACATGCATGCTACCTCTACTGGAACTTGTAAGTTCTGATAAGGTTTCTACTAATTTCATTGAGAGTTTATCATAAACACTTCTTAATTGAAGTGTGACATGAAAATTTCCAAAGCAAGACTTATAACAACACGCAGAAATTAGAGCTTTCTTCGCTCACTCTCCTGTATTTCAAATAAAACCCCAAGACATCTAAAAAAAAGTAGCTTAGGCCACAGTTGGCTGTGGAAAATATGGAAAATCAAAATTCAAATTACACTATAAATGCATCCCCAGAATCTGAGCAATAAAAACTTTTGGAGTGAATGATCCAAGTTGTGTCAAAATGCCTTTGCAACAGTGGAGGAAACATAAGAGGACATGCAGAAGAGAATCAACGTTGGCCTAGGGCTGTTGCCTTTAGGCAGTTTGCATGTGGCTGCTGTGTATCAGAAGGTAAGGTAATAATAGGGATTGTGGCTAATTGCCTTTATCTAATATAAGAGGTTTATGAGATGCTAACCTTTGAAAAAGTCAAACAGGGTCGGTGCTTTCAGGCAGTGCAGTGGGGTCTGGATGAATTCCATGGTTCCTTCGGGGGGTCTCAGAGGTGCCCTCTACTGGCTTGAGCTGGCTGATGGAGCCATCAAACCCCTGTGGGAAAGGTAGAGTTCATTTCTACAGTTTTCAAGGCAGGAGGTTTTAAGGTGGGCACAAAACATCTTGTGGTGTGTAGGGGGTGACCTCTTGCTCCTAACCTCCTGATACTTTTGCCTGTTCTTTCCCATTCCCTAAATTAACATGGCCTCATCTAGAGGCAGCTCTGTGCGGATGACACCAGTGAATTAAGACATCCATCCTCCCACCAAAGTCATAATTCACTGTGGTGCATGGTCTGTGTTACACAGTGGGGAGAGAGAACAGCGTTCCCAGCATTCGTTTAGTGGCTGTATTCATCTTGGAAAGTGGACTATCAGGAAGGCTTGCCATGGAGAGAATAATCTGGGGCATTTACCTGAGACTTTGGGGAAAGGTAAGCCATAGAATTGAGAAGGTGACGAGATACATACACCTTTGTGTTCTTAGTATCAATCTTGGTTTTATTTCTGATGGCTGAGTAAGGATAACCTTACATGTCAGACAGTGTGGTACTTAAGAGATTCTGGTATGAAGAATATGCATTATTATATCTTGAGGGAACATAACAAAGAAACCAAAAAGTGACCTTTCCCTATGGCTTGTTCTCTAAACCTGACTGAAAGTGTTTGCTTAAGCCTCTTGCCTAATCGCAGGCATGCAATTCGTGCTGAAGCAGTAGCACCTCTGAAAGAGATTACTCTGAAGGCAGTAAAAGATAGAAGGATAGTGATGAATGTGGTTCTCTGTATGTTTATATAGATATAGATAGATCTACATACAGGTACTCTTCTGTGACAGTGAAGAAAATATGTCTAAATTCACACTTACTGAGGTTTCTGTACACTTTTAATATCTCATTTTCATTTTGTTCTGAGAGGAGAAAGTGGGATCAGCTTAAAGTACTCGCATGGTAGTTACTGCAAACCCTCACATTTTTCTGTCTTTTAACGTTTCTCAGATCTTGTGAAAATGTATATTTCAGCTTTATTTACAAAAAAACTTAAAGCATAACCTGAGAACATCTGATTAATTTAGAGAAAAAGTACGTTAAAAGAGTGTTTTTTAAAATAAATATGTGGGTTTTAGAGCTTGACTTGCTTAATGCTAGCAATAATGTGATTTCCTTTTTTGGAACATGTTCCAGCATCCCAAATTTCAACCAGCTTTTGTTGCTTCGGTATCTTTCAGGTCTTGTAATTTGTCCAGTGTTACCTAACATACAGCAAAGCGGGGACTCCACGAAAAATCTCTAGTTGCAAGTAAGATTGAAGTCAACAAGTTTTCTGAACTAGTGAGGTTTTATTTTAAGAGGATGAAAACGAAGTAAGTCCAAGAGCTATAGAAGTGAGGTGGAGATAGTACAAACATATACATTGTTCAGAAGGAAAGTGGAGAAAGATGGCAAAAGAATAGTTTGACAGAAAGAAAGAAGAAATCTGTGAGATGGGAGTAACTGAGTAACTGATAAGGCTGCTGACTGTGGATGGAAAAGTGTTCTGGTTTTGGATGGGGTAGAGTTAGTTTTCTTCACAGTAGCTAGTATGGGGCTGTGTTTTGGATTTGTGCTGGAAACAGCGTTGATAACACAGGGATGTTTTGGTTACTGCTGAGCAGTGCTTACACAGAGTGAAGGCCTTTTCTGCTTCTCACACCACCCCGCCAGCGAGTAGGCTGGGGGTGCACCAGAAGCTGGGAGGGGACACAGCTGGGACAGCTGACCCCAGCTGACCAGAGGGATATCCCACACCATATGGCATCATGCTCAGCAATAAACTAGGGGGAAGGTTGGCCTGGGGGGCTGCTGCTTGGGGACTGGCTGGGCATTGGTCCATTGGTGGAAATCAATTGTTTTCATTCACATCACTTTTCTTTCTTGGGTTTTATTTCTCTCTCTTTGTTATTTTCCTTTTCTTTACAATTTATTATTACTATAATATTTTATTTCAATTATTAAACTGTTCTCATCTCAATCCATCTTACTTTTACTCTTCCAATTCTCTTTCCCCATCCTGCTGGGGGGGGGAGTGAGTGAGAAACTGTGTGGTGCTTAGTTGCCAGCTGGGGTTAAACCACAACAAAAAGGGATTACTGTTCGCCTGCCAGAAACAAGATGAAAATAAACACAGCTCACTTTTAGGAAGATAGTGGAAAGATCCATGGGTTTTTTTCATGGACTTTTAAGATTGAATTTTGTTGCTCAGGTGCCTTTGGGTGCTGTTTGTCTCTGAAGTGTCAACTGTTTCCCCTCTTCCCCCCAAAAAAAAAGCTCCCCTTATCCATGCTGTAAATTTGCTTAGGTTTAAGTCAATCTCAGAATTTATGGAAGCCTGACTGCATAGCTTTGATGGTATGGCATATTGTTTTGCTGTGTTCTGGGTCTGACAGGGTGATAAAATCAAACTGAGGTACTGGGACAGGAACTAGCAATAGCAAGTTAAAAATCAAAGACCCAAGTCTTAGGATTTGTAGGATAATATCTAAGTGTCTTGTTGAAACGACAAATAAGAAGGCAAAGCCAAGACCTGGAAAAAGATGGATAATAGACAGTTTGAATGGAAAATTGCTGCTTGAGGGCCTTGTTGATTTCTACATGTTACGGATGAAAATGTTTGACACGGTTATGATTTAGTCACAATTTAAGATTCATTAATGGTGTGAGGTAGATCAAAAAGTTGAATTTTAGGAGCATTTACTGATTGATCAATTTAAAGATTAACAATGTGATTTGGTAGAATATGTTAGAATTAAAACAGCAACTTCATTTCAGATTCAAGAATGACAAGATTAACCCTAATTTACTACAAGGTACCCTAAATCAAAGTACAATATGTGTACATATGTATATATGTATAAACACAAAATGTATGCACACACAGACAAAAATATTTGGATCCAGTGAAATATGTAGTAGACATCCACACCGGGTGAAGGCAAGTGTGTGTATTCAAGCACATAGACAGGTAGAGAGGTGGACGGAAGAGGCTAGTCTATAATTAAAATTTCCCTCTTCTCAAGTTTGGAGCAAATACTCACAATCCATCAGTATTCCTCAACGGGTGATAACTGAGTCTCAAGAAGTCTGACTTCACCCCGGCCTTTCATCAGCTTTGTGGGCAGACAATCTTCAAACCTCAAGGAGTCTGTGCCTGAGAGGCATCCCAGCTCAGGGGAGATGCTGGTCACAGCCCACTACAATTCAGAAGAGCTCAAAGGGTCTCGCTTAGGGTCACTATTTATAGGATCCAAGATAATTAACTTTTGTCAGATACTTTTCCATTTCAGCCCAACCTGGATGACAAAATACTCTGGTACTTTCCACCGGTCGCACAGGCCCAGAACTTGCTGGATCTTGGAGCTCTGATATCACCCCCTTTGGGCCACAAGCCCAGTACAGATGCACTAGGCTGTCAAGAGGTATTGATTCATTATTGTTCTTAAGAGATAGGGGAGGGGACAGAAACCAGGTGTTCTAAGGGAGTGCCTGGTGCTCTGGCCTTTCCCAATTCATTTTGGTTTGGCATGGGACCTTGAGGGGGTAAAATTGAACCAAGCACTGGGAGGCCCAAGAGCGGGGGGGAAGTTGCATCACCACACTATATAAAGTATGCTCAGTTTTCATGTAAAACAATTCCTTTCCATTGGCCAACGGTGACTTAATACCTAACAAAATGCTAAATTTATTCCTTATGGTATGTATCTGTTAGTTAAAATATTTCTGCAGGCAACAATATGCCTTTGCTGTTGTTTGATCCCACTCAAAATCTTTGATGAGCTATTTTAGAGTTGTATTGGACTGTAAAATAATTATTTCCACTGAAGATGCAAGATAATTTAGCTCCCTGTTCTCCTCAGCTATGTTAGTTTTGCAAGGTTAGTAGAAATTTTAATAAGTAGTAGAGCCTTTATTTTTGTAACCAAGTCAGCAGATCTTATCCTGGCTATCTATGGGGAGTAGATCTGATGAGTAAGAAGGTGCTTTTTTTATATAGTTACTTTTCAGAGGATCACAATTTGAAAACGGTTGTGACATAACTGGGTCACATCTGAAATTTTTCTATAAGCGGCATAAAATGAGAAGTTGAGGTAGCTGCTTTGTCAGAAGGTATATTCTTAGAGCTGTAGTGAATCATATATCTGAGAGATCTGCAAATTGTACTGTTACTGAAAACTGAAACGCTCATGAATCTGTAACTGATTAGTAGTCCGTCAGTATCTTAAAGATGTTGCTTTCAAATAATAACAAAGTAAGAATTAAGATATACATATACAAGCATCACATACTGTGTTTCTTCTGTCATTGCATTTGTTTTACATGTTTAATTGTGGGCATGCTGTACTACAAAGAATATCATGTCCCAGGGTTTGGCTATTATGAATGTTGGAGGGGAGCAAGTAGTAAGATAGTTTCAGGAATGGTAAAACTGTATTTCAGCTGCCTGTAGATCCAGTATGTAATAAACCATTTTCAGATTTTGATGCATGCTTTAACTTTTGGTTGGAAACAAGAATGGAATGATTCAGAGATCATGCAGATTGCTAGCTGGACTGGGAAATTATAATAAAACATGATTTGTAAGCTTACAGGGTTTACTTTAGATAAGAATCCATATGCTGGTTTTATATCAGTGGGCTGATTCTTTCTGCCAAATCTCCTCCTGTCCAAAACAATGAAAGAATTTTTATACTTCTGGATATAAGACAGATTGAGTGAGAGCATCTGAAGTCTAGGCTTCTGCTTTGGTTCAAAATATTTGATGTTTTCTTACAGATGTTCTGATTTATCTTAATGGTAACTGAATATTTTTTAGGAGTTGGGCAATTAGTCATATGTGATCTAGAAGGGTTAATCCAAATGCTATTCAGAGTCTGCAAAACCTAATCCACTAACATTACAACAAATGTTAAATCTCTTGGTGTACTCATACAGTATACGTATACCTCACACACGTCTACCTCACTAGTATACGTGCCAGGGACAGATACAGCACGCTACTATACATTTGTCTGAACAACACTTAATTTAGTTTCATTCAGGTTATTCAAATATGATATGGGTGCCTAAAATGATAGCTAGACTGTTATTTTAATGAATAATCAAATTAACTTTTATTGTGTTAATAACTCCCATTTTTCTGTTTATTTCTCTTCCCTCAGAGTAAGGCCACAAACCTGACTGACCGAGAAGACAGAAATATCCGGAGAGGTCTAAACAATCATTTGGAAGGCCAGAGAGCAAGAATCTCTTAAAGCAGATCAGCCACTGATGAAAAAGTTTTTAATTCTTTTGGCAGCTGATATGCTTTGAGAGATTTTTCTCCTCTTGCTTATTTTTCCATCATCTCTGCTGGACATTTCTGCCCCACTGGTTCAGTCAAATGCCACATCAAATGGTGGTATGGCTGTGCTTGAACTAAGGGGTAATATTTCCAATTGTGAAAACAATTCACAGTTCTGGCAGGTCAGAAACAACTGGTTTTTTACTTCTTTTTAAAGCACAAGTACTGGTTGTGTTACAAGACAAAATGTATAACTCAGGTGTCAATTAGTCATGTAGAAAATTTCCACAAATTTAATTTGCTAGACATTCTCTTCAAAGAGGAGGAATTTTAGCAGATTAAATTAGGGGGAAATTTGTATTATTTTCCTGGCTTTAGTTGTTTTCTGAAAGCATTTCCTCCTGAACTCGAGAGCTGCTGAGTTTAAAATATAAATAGATAGCCAACCAGATTCTGGACTGCATCAAAAGAAGTGTGGTTAGTAGGTTGAGGGAGGTGATTCTGCCTCTCTACTCTGCCCTCATGAGACCCCACCTGAAATACTGTGTCCAGCTCTGCAGCCCCCAATACAAGAAGGATATAGAACTGTTAGAATAAGTCCAGAGGAGGGCTACCAAGATGATCAGAGGGCTGGAACACCTCTGCTATGAGGACAGGCTGAGAGAGTTGGGCTTGTTCAGCCTGGAAAAGAGAAGGCTCCGAGGAGACCTTATAGTGGCCTTCCAGTAATAGCCTTCCAGTACCTGAAGGGCGCCTACAAGAAGGCTGGGGAGGGACTTTTTACAAGGGATTGAATGATAGGATGAGGGGTAATGGGTGGAAGCTGAGGGAGGGGAGGTTTAGACTAAATATAAGGAAGAAGTTTTTTACTGTGAGGGTGGTGAGGCACTGGAACAGGTTGCCCAAGGAGGTTGTGGATGCTCCATCCCTGGAAGTGTTCAGAGCCAGGTTGGATGGAGCCTTGAGCAACCTGATCTAGTGGGAGGTGTCCCTGCCATAGCAAGGGGGTTGGAACTAGACAATCTTTGAGGTCCCTTCCAATGCAAACCATTCTATGATTCTATGATTCTATACTTACCATAAGCAGGGTTCAGTGGTGGCCTTGTCCATGTTGCTTTAGGTCCTTGAATGGGATTTGTATATATTTTTATGTTGTGTCATTGAAAAGATCCATTTTTTCTCAAGAAGTGCACATTTATATGTGCAGCTAGAACTGTGTACACACACAGTGAGTTAGGGACAAAATGTCAACTCAACTGAAATAAAATTTTCCATTAATTAAAGTAAAATCCAAGTGCACATTCCAAATTTGTTTAACAAACAGCTTGAATTCTCTGAGTACTTTATATTTTCCTAACTATTTAGCTTTTATATTACTCAAACATTTATCATTAAATACTGCAGACTTTATCATACAGATTTTTTTTTCATAAACTTCAATTAGGATGACTGGAATGGGTATCATTTAACTGGAGAGAGTAACCTGTTTCAGCAACATGGGTTGTGTTGCTGATATTTTCCCATTGCTGCAATGTGTGAAAGCTGGAAAGTTCAACTATTTCCCATAGGGCAGATACTGTCTGCATAAATCAAGATAAAATAGCAGTTGAATATATTGGGCTATCCAAGGTGCAACACAAGTGATCCCTGCAAAGGAAGAAAAAATTATTAACAATTTAAACATATCTCCCTTGAAAAAAATCCCTTTTACTTTTCCCTAACTTGTCTAATAGATTACTTGAAATACATGACTTTGTGGCATGAAAGTATTTGTGTATTTCTGTAAACTCTTGTTTTAAAGGCATTAATCAAAAACATGCAAAAGAGATGGTATTTTTAGCAGTGCGGAAAGAAATATTACAAACACGGATTCACTCTGCAAAATCCTCTGCTTATTATTGGCAAATATATGTCCTGATGAAACCATGAAATACTTTTTGATTATTTTACTAAATCAGTGACTCGGACAAGAATTTCATGCTCCACTAAATCTGATTTTGTGCACTGAATATTCGCCTTAAAATAAAATTTAAAAAGGGCTTTGTCCTCATCTGTTTGTTTCTTGATCATTGCTGTTTTTTGGAAAGTACTAGTAAAAGTTGCTTATTTTCAGAGGGAAGAGCATATTGCATCTTTCACAGTGAGAAGTTCTTCCCACATATTTGTAGTATTTGAGCTGAATAAATGTTAGCAAAGAAAAAAACCCCAAAAATAACGAGTTCTTAAGTGGTATGGCTAGGTTTATAAACTTGCAGGACAAACAGATTGAAAGATTCTTCCTACTCTTCTGCTTTATGCATAGGAGCTTCTGGCTACATATGATCCCTGGAAAATTTCTCTTCCATCCAAGGGACCAGATGTCTCTCCAACATGCACTGTGCTGGGTTTGTGGCTTTGGTGAAAGTCATGCTATGTTGCCTTGAATCCTGTTTGAAGATTAGGCACTGCATAATCTTCAGTTACTCAGAATTTCTCAGTGGCCCAATACCTGATGTAATGCCTTATTGTTATGCAGGTATTCTGTGGTCACTGCTTGCAAACAAAAAGCAAGGAAGAAAAGTATGTTTACGGGTATTTAATGTTAGCAACATAACTGTCAGGTTTAAACGTAGATTTTGAAAAATGTTCAACTACCTATACTTCAGAATGAAGATGTTTCTCTGGTATATCTAGCCAGAATATTTTAGGTTGCTTATACAACCTAATGGCTGGGATCCAGTTGTTATATTAAAATTCTCATCCCTGAGACTGTTCTCATTAAGCACAAAAGTAGGAAAAAGGAATTTTTTCATTACATGAAAAAAGAATTCTGTTAGTAAAAGGTCAGTTTCTCAGCATAAAATACAGAATTTTCTACAATGCAGAAAATGTAGAAGTACTTTAATGTCATGGTTATAATCTGTAGCAAACCTGGATGCATGCCTCCATATATGTGTGAACAATAAGACTTTTTCGCCGCACAGTGAAGAGGATAAAAGGACAACTTCTTAGCATTATTTTTATGTAAGCAGCTTGAAACAAGTCATCCCAAGAGGTTCTTAACAAACCTGTATGGACTAATGATGTTGATTTTCAATCAAAATCTGAGAAGTTCCAGAGAATCAGGAGAATGATCTGCCACTATTGTAAGTGATAAGATGGTTGACTCAGGAAATTAAATATAAGACAGCTATTTAGCATGGAGTCTCAAGAAAGTAATAAGTCAAGTGATGGTGGACTTCATCAGTAGATAATTAAATGCTGAGAATACAGTTAATATTAACCAGCATGATTTCACAGAAATTAGGTTTTATCAAATGAATTTTATATTGTTGTACAGGACTATGAGTCTGGTTGATAAAGGTGACAGCTGTGTTGGCACACTTTTGTAAGGCATGTGACTTGGTGACACCAATTCAAAAATTGTTGTTATTCAACAACAGTAAATTCAGAATGGGTTAACTAGTAATACTCAAAATGTATGTGGTAGGAATAGCTAGCAAAACAAATTATAATCTAGTCAGGTTATATAGAGATCATTCTCAGTTTAGTACTTTAATTAAAACCTAAAGGAGAAATCACTGTCTGAATTAGTGAGAAAAGTCTGGAGCAGTAAGTGATGGAAATGGCTCACTTACAAAAAAATTTTTGGATCATGTTGTCACCTGGTACAGATGAACAATAACCGAATTATTTCAGCACATGTTATTTCGGGTGCATTTGAATGAGTGGTCACTGCTCAAGAGGACTTTCTTGGATGGGGACCGTCCCTGGAGATGCAGTTACCTCCATGAGACCTGCCTGTAAACGGCCTTCATGTGGGTCAGGGCAGCACTACGTAATGGAGAGGGAGATGTTGCTGGCGCTGAGAACACCATCATGTGTCGTGATCAGCTTGATGTGTGCATGTATTAGCTCCTGTATCTTTGTTTTGAGAGTGTGTGAGGACAATGCCATGCCATATCTATCCCCAGTTCTTTGTTTAAATCCTTCCACACATTTCTTATTTAATGAACATTACCATCCAATTTTACTGTGTAGCGCCAAAAATTCATGGAGGAAAGTCAAGGACAGAGCAGGAGTCAGGGTAATATATAAAACTTTGGAAGAATTTTGATTAATCAGATAAATAAGCTTATCCTGATCTTTACATATTGCAAAGTGGTTGTTCTGTTTGAGGCAATGAAGTATGTATCAAAGTGTGAGGCTGTTGTGTGAATGCAGTCTGATATCTGTGGGGGAAGCAGTCTGTCACTGAGTGCTGAAAAACACTCTGAGACAGGTAGTGAGAAGAATATATTAAAAATATTTCCTTCAACCTGTATTTTGCTTCTGAGTCCTCACCTGCACAATGCTTTTGTGCTGGCATGTGTGTTTACATAGCTGCTTGATGAACCAGATGGGTGTATCAGTCTGGGTTAGTTTTAAGACAGATCATCTCCCAAGCCCTTTACGCTCCACAGCCACACCAATGTTTGTGCCAGCGCAAGGTGATGACAAGGAGTGGGCCTGTGCAGAAATGGGAAGCTAAGAGGCTGATGGTGGCTAGATGTCTTGTTTTAGCAATGATGCTATTTTATCCTGTCTTGAAGTGCTCATGAAACTAAAGTTAGACATTAAATTCAGTATTTAAACTGTTATCTAGTGAGATAATAGTCCTTATTTAAGAGCAAATTTTAGTAGAACAATAATAAAATTGATGCTAATACTGCTGACGGGTTCCAATGCTATATAATGCTCAGGCCAAGTAGAATATTTTCCTGACTCTTAGCTAGGGAGTGGAAGGGGAACTGAAGAGAAGGATCTTGCTGCTGACTGTTAGCTCTCTGTACCCTGGCTTCCTGTGGTATTCCCTGGGTACACAGCATGATCTTTATTAATAGTTCTTACGTTGCTTCTTTCAGCCTTGAATGCAGTTCTGGAGATAGGCTTGTTATAATTTATCAACATTTTTAAACTTTTATTTTGGAGTAAGAATTCCATGAACTATATAACGCTTAAACTGAGAGTAAAAACATACTTTGTACAGAATAAGGGGGACTCCACAAAGATTTATTTGGTGATACATGCAGTGCTTTAAACTTACATTCTCTGTTCTGAAAAAAAGTTAAAACAGACAGAGAAAGCTGTATGGTCATGGCCCAGAGTGGTGTTTCTGGTCCTCATACGACTTCAATGTAAGGACTTCATCAAAATAGTATTTTAGGGTGTGCAAGGACTTATGGATCAGCTCAGTAACGTGTATATTTGTTTAAATTACTTCACTTGTTTCAGTTCGGTACTAGTATACATTTTTCTGGCCACACTGTGTTTGAATCTTGGATAATTTGTTCATTCCTAGTTTAAAGACTGGCTAGAACTGCAGCCACGTTAATCATGCCCAGTTTCCTGCAGGTTCATTTGCAGTTAACTCTCATTGTTTTGTCAAGACTCTCCATCTTCGCAGAGTTTTTAGTAAAGGTTATCTGTACATGACAAAATTCAAGCTCAAGCATTTAGAAAAGATTTTTACAATAACAAATGGAATCTTAACTTTTTACCTAGTAGACCACTTCCAACACTTTTAAATCTAAATCTGAATTTAGAAGATGCACAGTGAATTAGTTGGAATGCATTAGGCCTCCAGTAGAAAGGGGTTTGCCTGTTGGCAAGATAGGTCAAAAGAGAAATGAAGCTGCTCCCGTATATCAAGGATCTTGGCAAGTTCATCTCTTACTTTTTTCCCCTAATATTAGCCCTCAGAATTTAACTGTTTTCGTCTGGTTTTTAATCTTGTGTATGTGTTACTTTTTATATCCCTGAACTACACTTTATTTTCTCATTTTTGGGAGGAAGTTAATTGGTTTTGTCTGGGTTTTGGTTTTGGTTTTGTTTCTGCTTATAAACTTCATAATTTCACCTTTTACTTTCACCTTTGTAACAACTCACTTGACATTTCCAGCCACTGGCTTAAATGTACCTATCTTTGCTAAGATATATGTGAGAATAGAGACATGCCTAAACATTTGTGGGGCACAGACCCAGAAGTTCATTGAGTAAACATTTTTCCCTTATCAACACTGAATTCCATTATGAATATTTGATACAAAGGGATGACCTTACAAAGTTCTTTTTTTCTATACCTTTTTGCTTTTTCCCTCTTTTACAATACTTTCTCACTTTGACAAAACATTCTTTCTTCAGACTCGTTCTATTATGAGAATTCTTGTTACTTTAGCTGTAATTTGGAGATGAAAGAAAGCCCTTTTGCTTTAGTTCTTTTGATTTATAATAAAATTTATAGAAGGAGATGTTTTGTTTAATTTTGAGGTGGGAGTAGATCCCTAAGAAAACTCTGAAACCTTAGTCAGTATTTTTTGTCCTTAAAAAGAATAAAATGTATTTTCAGTTGAGCAAGGTATAAATTACTTTCTCAGTTACTCAGGTTTAACACAATCCATATAGCACACAAATCTTACCCTGCTCGTTGTTTAGCCATCCATGGAATCTGTGAAAAAAAAAAAAAGTACATGTGGCTCACATTTCTAATATAAGCAAATAAAAGTTGGCATGTCTTTCTTTTATATATTAAAAAGAATAAAAAAGAAAGAAATAGACTTTTTTCCAGTCCACTTAAAGTTTCTTGGGCTTGGTTCATCATTAGATTTATACTGAGGATGAATTTGGCTTCTGTATGCATTTTTCCTACGCTACACTTATTTTCCCACTCAAACCAGTCCTTTTTTTTTTTTTGTCAGCAGCTGTTTTTCTTCCTTTCCTGTTACCTTTCCATTTCTTCGAGTAGAGTTCTTTAAACATTTACAGTTTCAGAAAGTTTCCAATCTGCCATTACTACTAAGCTCTTAAAATAATCCCTCATCTAGAAACGTCTAAGTAGGACACTGTTACTTCATCAAAAGATTAAAATATTTTTCTAATTATGTGTCAATTTAAATTGTAAAGCTGTTGCAGAAATCCTTGTGTTTGGTGGTCGTTTTCTTAAATACATTTTAGCGAGAAAGACAAGGGTTGTGAGTGTCAGGGATATATGCCTTCAAACTGTTTAGGTTTGATTGCATTGCATTATAGAATGCTTCATTACTAGTTTAACCTCTCAAAGGTTTTCAGCTGCTGTTTTATTTAGCTATACCGACTACACTGCCTACAGCAACTCCAGGCAATGATTCCCCCAGTGGCATGCATGAGCTGCCCTGCTCTACTGCAAAAATACATTATGGCTGAATTTGCCCTCAGAGTTTGGAAAGATCTAAAGTCTTTGGAGACTAAAAATGTGTTTTTTCTTTGTTTTAGCTGGCAGTATGAGCCTCTGGCATTTTAAAGTGCAAGTCATTAGCGTCCACAAGGGTGATGTTAATATGTCTGTGTTTCAATCTCAGGACATTTTCCAGTTGCTTCTGCCACAACAATCTCTGCCATCTCAGTGCTTTTTAAGCCCCTTGTGAATTCAAGTAAGCTTTGCAATGCCAGTAGGAATCACTGTAGACTTTGGCTGAAACCAGTTGCTACCTGATTTATTCTTTTTGCAGTAGTTGGCAGTGAGGTTGAAAGTCATTCAGAGCTACTTGATGGGGGGGGGGCGGGGGGGGGGCGTGGTGGACGGGGAAGTGGAGAGTATGAGGGATGCAGCGTTTAGAAACATTAAACACAGTCAAAAGAAAAGCTAGAGGATTTTGGACAACCTTATTTTTTAAATTATTTGTATTTATTTTTTAAAAATTAGCAGCTGTGGTTTAGACTCATGATAATACTCAGTTGTACATACAAAATCCCAGCAACAGTAATAACATGGCATCCAGAAATAAAAGCAAACTAAAGGATCAATTGAAGCATTTGAGATCATAGCCTGAGGGACCAGATGACAGTCCTCATTGACGAGAAGGACAGAATCTGTCAACAAAGGTAATGCCTTGCGAGAAATGCAATAAGGCAACACAGAGATCAAGGGCTGACCCTTTCACCCAGTGTGTAAGAACCGAGTGTGGATGTACAGTGTGTTTGGTCAATTGCTGCTTGCGTTCACTGGGAGGAATGTCAGAAATATTCCCCCTTCTCTTTTAGACTGCTTTACTGTATTCCCTCCAGTTCCCAGCTCAGGCGTAATCCCAGCTCCCACAGCTAAAAGGAATGTAATCTAATCAGAGGAATAGGGCAGAAGAAGAAAAGAGGTCTCAATGTAAAGACAACCAAGCGAAGCTAAAAACATAAACATTTTGGCAAGCACTGCTATTTTTAGGCATTTCATTTGGTCTTAGGGAAAACTAAGTAGCATGGTGCCAAATCAATAGTGCCTGGGGTTAGATCACAAGGTTTCACAGCCGTCACTGCCTATCCCCACTGTGTGAATATATAAAAGGTCTGGGGTCTAAGAAATATGGTTTCTCGCTTAGTTTTCTTCTGATTTATTATTGGTTTCCCCCTGAATGTCTTTAAATTAAGAACTCTGCAGGGCATTGTTCTCTCCAGCTCCAAGGAGAGAGGGTCTCTGGCACAGGTTCCTGCCCTCTCCTGCCACCAGGCCCATGCCTTTCAGAAAAGAGCGGGAAGAGTCATCTGGGCATGTGGGCTCACCTGCACGTGTCTGCCATCTTGTACCCAGCCTGGTGACGGCTTAGTGTGAGAGCTTGAACAGGAGGTATAATCCTGGATCCCATTATCATTACTACTGCCCTGGCTGACTTGGTGCTTTATAGAACTGAATCTCATGCTCATGAAGTATATGAAGAGTCCCAGAGGGGTTGTGGTTTGAATGACACCAATACAGATCTTCAGACCTGCAGGTAGTGAGATCATGGTGTATTGGTTAAAAAAAATCAGACCTGTTCATCCATTTATGTTTACATTAATTATTAAATTTATGGATAAATATAAGGCTGTTCAGATGTTTCTAAACTCAGATTTCTTGAAAATGTCACAACTCCTTATTGTGGTCTTGAGTAGCACATTTTCCTTTGGGTCACTAACATCTGCTCATAATATTGGGAGTACATATATTCATTCCAGCCATTTCCTTTTGTTCATGTGTGCTGTAGTAGATGTGATCCAGGTAAGACTTTACAGAAACTCATGTTACTCTGAATATCCATAATAGTTTATATTGTATATTGGTCTGACGTGTTTATACATTGGCCTACAAGGAACTAAAAACTTCAGTATAAATTTCAGTTTTGATCAGACTGCAGCCATTCTGGGCCTGTGCAGAACTGAGAGTGGTAAGGATGGATGGTGCAAGTGATTAAAAAACAGAACCCAGGTGTTGGCTAATTTACAGTACCCTAAATGACGTCATCTGAGGAGAGGGATGGACTCTTATTTTGTATGGGAGGAGGTCAAGCTTTCTTATGGGAATTGTAGCAGTAAATTTATGGTCATTGGAATGAAATTTCAGAGTTTTGTGACTAAAGCTGCAACGTGAATGAATGGCAGTGCTAAGCACACACTTGGTTTGATTTCCAGTCCCATATATCAGAACACATCTTACCTCTTTTTATTTGATTTGAACATGACTGGAATGGGCAAGTGAGGGTCTCCTCATGCTCTGAAAACTATGTTAAGATGCTCCTTTTAAAGTGTGAATTTGACAGGATTCACAGACAAGTATCAGAAATGAAAACTAGTGGGCAGTGTCTTGTATTTCTCCTTAGCTGAAAGTTGCACATCAAAAGCAAACACACACTTAGAAAGTTTTGTATGTGTTTTACTGACAGGAAGAGGCAAGGATGACTGTGGGCCTGTGTTTGTGTAACACATGTCAGTATGACATAAATGTTCAGTGCACCTACATCTTAACAGAGGCTGAGTGTATCTGATGTATTTTCAATTTAATTTATTATTGTTTATTTTCAAAAAAATCTGAGGGCATCATACTGTCTTAATGATTAATGGCCAAGTTTTCTTTATATTGTTAAAAAAAATTGTATTCCATTTTATATAAATTCAACACAAATTGTTTGAGAATAATTGTCTGAGAATAATCACTATTCCTTTTATATAAATTCAACAGAAATTGTCTGAGAATAATAGCTACAAGAGGTTCTGTTTTGCATATCTATCATTCTTCCAGTTGGATGCTCTAAAAGCATTTTACAAACAATAATAAATTTAGCTTTACAACACCCCGCTGGTGTGAATGAATATTATGAACGTTTTCTAAAATAGGAAAACTGAGGCATAGAGATATTAAAGCAAAATGCCTCAAGGTTAGCCACTGGCATTACTTTGGGAAGCTTCTATTTTCTTTCAGTGAAAGAAAATGACACTGCATTATCAAACACTACATTATCAAACTGGTGAAAGTGTAAGGAAAAAGTTTTATGATGCTGTCATCACTTCTGCACTGTTTTTCCTTGGAAGATGAGTGGTAGTCTAGGAGGATGTGCAGGATTTCAAAGAAAATCATTTCAGATTAGCTGGAAAGGGCTGTTGTGAACATCGTCAGCATAATGCAGTGCGTTAAATGTTATGACCCTTATCATTTGTAGTAATGTACAATTGTGTGTGAACATAACTTATAGATTACTTTCTAAAATAAATTATGAACTTTTTATGTTTTGATGATAAATCCATTCCAAATTTTCTAGACATGCATTTAAAAACATTTGTCTTAAATGGGCAGAGAAATATTTTTAAATGTCAATTTCTTTATACCTCCAGCACAATATTACAAATAGAAAGGTATAGAAAAGTTCTCCCCATTGCTGCAGATATTCAGTTTTGCTAGTGGATGAGGAAAATTCTTATTTCATAAGTAAAAAGCCAGAGGACAGACACTGCATGATTTTGCACTCTTGATGAATAATAAACAATAAGAACCACACACTAGATTCCATTATAACTGTAGCCCATAGGTACATCCAAAGTTGATCTAAACTCTGCTCCATGGTTATGAGAAAGCTAATTGAAGCTGATGGAACTTTATAATAATGTGAAGTTCCTTTGGCTTTAAACAGGGATGGTATATTTATAACTTGATTATATTAGCTGTCTTGATTTTTTTGACTTCTACTTCAGCCAGCTGTGGAAGAAAATCTTGATGGAGTTCATTGACAGTACTACAAAGCTGCTGCAATTCTTTGTACCAAAAGATCTAAGATGAGCTATAGAAGGTCTAAGAATGGATATTAAAATCGGTCAGGGCTGAAGGCAGCCCTTAGGGAAAGTATGTGTGGTATAGTTACATATCAGTGTAAAATTTGCACCTTGTTTGTAAAAGGTACACTGCTTTATGTCCCTATTGCAGAAAACTTTGATTCAAGTTTCCCATATATAGTATCACTTAGTGTTTATAGACTTGCAGCTTTAGAATCCTGCCTGTGTTCCATGGGACATCCTCTGCAGCAAAACAATGAAGGTAAATTTCATGCATAAGTCATTCATAAATTACTTCAAACATGAGAAATGTTTCTTTACAAATATATCATTATTGTGCATCACATGCTTATTTTATCATGTAGTAATTAGTGTTGTTTCATGATTTATAATATGCTCCTTATTTCAGCTATTTAACAACTTATTTCTAACTTAAATAAATTAGTTGGCAGTAGAATGATCACACATCAAATTCCAAAACAGGACCCTAGCTAATACCAGCTGCCACGCAGGTACTTTCAAATGTAATTACCTTGTAAATCCTGACACTAGGTAACAGGGTAACTTACGGTTCATTTTGCAGCACTCTAGAGCACCTTGCTGCAGATGTAAGTCAGAGTGCTCTACCTGAAGTTGAGCATTTACTTTTGAGTTCAACATTAGCACTGATATGCTGTGTCTCAAGGAATGAACAGAATTAGGTCAATGAATTAAAGAAAATAGAAAGCAGATATCTCTGTGCAACTAATTCTGATTTATTTGAATCTCATGTCTATCAGTGGTCTTGAAAATAGCTCTGTGTCAATGTAATTGGTTGGTCTGTCAGCTTTTAGGGGTAGGAAATCTTACTAACTTAAATATTAGGCCTCTGAGGACTATTTTATTCTTTTCATATTGAGAACATGCTAGTGGGGCTTGCCGTACAGATGCTACCCATGAAACCAGTTCCAGTGAATCCTGCTTCAGAACCTCAAGATGTAAAATAAAAGCTGGTTCATATTGCTTCACAGAGAGACCACCTCAACCCCTGAGAAATCAGAATGTCTTTTTTCCCCCTTGTTGTTCCTCTGATTGGAGAGTACTGCAATTTTTTCATCTTTTCCTACTTAACTAGAAAGCTGCTTGTGGGTTTTTTCCCCTTAGCTTCCTAAGAAAGCTATTGCTGAGTATTCTCCGTTGTGGCTGGACAGGACTCAGTTCCATTGCATTGATGGTCTAAGAAGAGGAAGGCATTAAAGTAAAAGCTGAGCAGCAGAGTTTGAGCCCTATAATAAAGTTATTTAATCAAATTGTTTTTCACAGTTCACAGGAGTGCTTGAGTAGAAGAGTTTTGGTGGTTTTAAAAGGCTATTGGATTTCATTATTTGTCCCTTAAGACCCGGTGATGGGAAGGCTTTGAGTGCAATGAAAACTTGATCAATTTTAATATAAATGCTTATTCTGAAAGTAAGGATTAAAAGTTTTTGTAGGGCAACTCCCTTCAAAAGATTAGCCAGGCTAATCTTATCATACTGCCTGATGAATCTGTGGAAATCTTGAAAGTGCAGTATAGTTGAACTGTTCTTACAAAATAAAATTACTGTATTGAGTGTATAGGTAGTCCATTAATTGATGAAATATATATTAGTAACTATTCTGCAATACAATACAGAAACAAAGATTTCCCTCTCTCATGTGACTCACTATCTATATTACTTAAACTATTGCATTCCAGTTTACAGTTTATGAGCATCACTACTTGTAGGTGCTTAGTGTTAGACCTTTAATAATTAGTCTCAACCAGCAGATCATCTCTCAGCCTCTCTCCTCACCGCTCAATGTATCTATACACACATGGCTCTACAGTAAGGTAGTATCTACTATAAATGGACAGGCTGGATTTAGTATAGATCTGTCTTGTTCCTAAAAGCTTCTATGATTTACTCTTCCCTGGATTAAAAGTGGCCAGGATCACCAGAGTGGTGAAAACCAGACATTTTTGCACACCAGAGGTGTAGAATTCCAAGATTTAAAGTTTTAATATGAGTTTGTTACAAAAGTTGTCAGTGTCACCTGCATGGGAAGCATGCTTGGATCTTTGTCTCTGCAGAACAAGGTGGATGTCTCTTCCAAATTTTTTTATTTAATGCCATTAATATCACTTGTTGTAAAGTTCTACAGGTGCTGAATGCCTTTGAAAATTCTCCGCATGGTCCATTAATACAAGATTATTAATGTATTTACTTGTATAGTACTTTGGACTGAGGACACTTCTCAGATACTGACCTAAATTGTACCTTTGAGCATACTACTGATAAAAATGGTGCTAAAGAGCTCCATACAGCCCAAGATAATGTAAGCAAAGGACCTCCTAGGTTTTAACATCAAACATGACCACACATACCATATCACAGAATTCTTTTCCTGACCTTGTCAAAATTAATCGTGCTGGAGAGCAGCCCTTTTGCTTCCACCGCTCGGATGAGAAGCTGTATTCCAGAACTGGACTGCCATGGGAGCTTCCTCCAGCAGCCCTCGGCTCGTGTACAACCAGTCATTCATTTGCCTGTCATGGTGGTTAAATGGAAATTCTTTTCCTTCTGCACCCAACTGATATATTTCTTCCAAGAAAATGGTATCTGTCATCAACCTCAACGGATCACTCTCTTCTCATATTATCTCATCAGATAGCCTCTTCTTGCAGGACCGTCCCAGTTTGAGGAGTTCTTTCCTGAACCAGGTGTCCTGAAAGCTTCATAGTAAGATGTCACCTAAAGCTTCCAGGTAGGATCTCACCAGCTGTACTGTGCAATGATATTAGTAGTTCTTCAACAGCAAAATCTCTTCTGATACCAGCTTGGTATAATTTGCCTTTCTCATGCTGTCATCAGATTGTCATCTGCAACTCATCCTGTGATCACTACACCAGAAACTTTCTCCTCATTCAGCTTATGGAGTCCCAGCTTACAACAAAGATTTTGTTACTAGTCTCCAAATGTACAATCTTGCATTTTGTGATACACCATTTCTTCACCGTTTTATTATTCCAGTCATCAGGTCTTTCTCTGAGACATGCTGACTCTTTTTGTACTGCCGTACCTTTTAGCTGAGCATTGTCAAACCATCCCGTCAGCACACTGTCATTTCGCTGTTAAGGTCACAGAAGTTTTTACCCAGTTTGGTTTTAAAATTACCCTGGAAGATACCCACTAGTAACCTCCAACTAGAAATGCTTATTTTCAATATTATTTGCTATTATACCCTCTTTGATCAGTTCCTTCTGTATCATGTTTTCCTTTACTAATCTCATCTTCAATTTTCCAAGGTAGCAATTCGTCAAACTTTCATGGGAAACCTTATTTCTTTTAACCAGAAACCATTATGACTTGAAGGAAAGTCACCCTCAGTGAGTTTGCAGATGACACCAAGTTGGTTGGGAGTGTTGATTGGCTTGAGGGTAGGGAGGCTCTGCAGAGAGACCTGGACAGGCTGGAGCGATGGGCTAAGGCCAACTGTAGGAGTTTCAATGAGGCCAAATGCCAGGTTCTGCACTTCGGCCACAACAACCCCCAGCAGCGCTACAGGCTTGGGGAGGAGTGGCTGGAGAGCTGCCAGTCAGAGAGGGACCTGGGGGTGTTGATTGACAGCTGGCTGAACATGAGCCAGCAGTGTGCCCAGGTGGCCAAGAAGGCCAATGGCATCCTGGCCTGCATCAGAAATAGCGTGGCCAGCAGGGACAGGGAAGGGATCTTACCCCTGTACTCGGCACTGGTGAGGCCGCACCTCGATTCCTGTGTTCAGTTTTGGGCCCCTCACTACAAAAAGGACATTGAATTACTCAAGCGTGTCCAGAGAAGGGCAACGAAGCTGGTGAAGGGTCTGGAGCACATGTCGTACGAGGAGCGGCTGAGGGAACTGGGGTTGTTTAGTCTGGAGAAGAGGAGGCTGAAGGGAGACCTCATCGCCCTCTACAGCTACCTGAAAGGAGGTTGCAGAGAGCTGGGGATGAGTCTCTTTAACCAAGTAACAAGCGACAGGACAAGAGGGAATGGCCTCAAGTTGCACCAGGGAAGGTTTAGGCTGAATATTAGGAAGTATTTCTTTACAGAACGGGTTGTTAGGCGTTGGAATGGGCTGCCCAGGGCAGTGGTGGAGTCCCCATCCCTGGAGGTGTTTAAGAGTTGGGTTGACATAGCGCTGAGGGATATGGTGTAGTTGAGAACGGTCAGTGTGACCATTGGACTAGATGATTTTCAAGGGCTTTTCCAATCTAGATGATTCTGTGATTCTGTGAAAAAACAAGGTTAGGCAAACATGAATGATCAGTGAAAAATTAATTTTTTCTGCCATTTTCCATTCTATTTATTGAGGAATTTCCATTCCTTTCCAGTCTTTATTGCTGATTTGCTGAAAGTTAATCCTTGCATGCTATAATATTATTTATGTCTGATTAACAGGTTTTATCTCCTTTACAACCTGTACAATTTTCTTCCTGACATTAGAGAGTGTTATTCTTCAGTCCCCATTTAGACAAGATGTTCAAAGACTTCAGTACTGGAAGTTTGAATGGAATGACTTAGCTAAAAGAATCACTACATAATCCCAAAGTGAGAAATAAACAGCTGAAGTTTTGCTTGCTTGCTTGCTTGCCTCAGCTGTCAGTTGTAATTTTTTAGCTCAGGAAAAACAGAAGTTTAGCTGATAGTAACTATTACAAATTTTATATTTATTGCATTTCCTTATTTTTATGCCTTTTACATGAGTTTTAATGAAGGCTTCACAAGGAAACCCAACTGGCAGTCACTTCCCTATACATTTTATCACATATCCCAATAGAGTGACATTTTTAGCATGCTTTTCCAAGTTGTTACATTAACAAATTTGCACTGATTTCTTTATCCTGTCATCTAAAGACCACCTTGTAGTAAGACAGTGAACTTTTACAGCATTCCATAGTTGATGCACTGTCTAATGTCACAAATGTCTGCTCAAATTACTTCACTAAGACTTGAGAAGAGTCTACATTGTGCCTTCCATTTGAGCTTGATTTGACAGAATCAGTCCCTGCACTAGCTCATGGCACTTATCAGTTAGTCAGCCTTCCTCAGGGAAGAGAATTTAGAGTGCACCATATTCAGTTTTCAGATCAAGCCCTGTCCCCTTAGGAAGCTATGTGCTGCATTATTAAACAAGGTGCCATCAGCCGTAGCACCATGCTTAAACATTCAGTCAAATAAAAGACGACATCATTATGTTAACTCTTTTTTCACCAGCTTCATTTATCTCAGTGATCTGTAATGAAATGCTAAGACAAAGAAAATCTTTCTTTTAATTTCTCTTGAAAGTGCATAAACATGGCCAGAAAAACCTGTCTGATGTTATAAAATAATGATTAAACTTAATGCTACATGAGGTGTTTTTTGCAAATTAGAATTTTTTGAGACCGATGTATTGTTTATTTTGTCAGTTTTATATGTAGTTCTCATATAGACTACTCGTTTAGTATGCTTTAACTGTCAGAGCTATACACAACCAAATTCTGATGACTGCAGTAGCTTTAAATATACCAAAGACAGAAAAGTTACTTCAAGCTAATATATCTAAATGAGAGAAGGAATTGGTCATAAATGTAAAAGTCCCTTTCTAAAATTTATTACCTGTTATACCATCAGTGCACTGTGCAATGAGGTATAAGTAGATTGTGATCGCATTATGCACAAAGTGTCAAGAATTATGGATCCTTTAAAGCATTTTATGTCATTTCAATCGAACCGAAAATCACACAGAAGGGAGATGTGCTCCCTCTTGAAAGTGAGTAGATTCAGGATATATGCTTTAAGATTTGCATTTTAAATCTCCTTGAGTCTTCTCCTTATATTCAAAGTGAGTTTTGTACATCTTTATTTATCTTGTCAGACCAGAAATTGTCAAGATTCTCCGAGAAAAGGAAAGATACCCTTTTTAAAGCTTCATGTTGATATAAATATGAAAATGGATTAAACTCTGCTTCCAATTTTCAAACACATGTACTTCAATGAATATTAAATGGTAGACCCATATCATCATCATGACTTATTTACTTTGTAGAGTTTTTATCAAAAAAGGACTGGAGTTTGCTGTGGAGCGTGAAACTCCACTGTAATTGAGTTTAGAGTGGTAAAACCACTAAAGAGGCCATGGCCCCAGAGACTTCCCTGAAACCCACCTGTCAGCTGGTGTTACATCACTGATCCAACAAGCCGCGACTTCCTCTTCCCGCTCAAGACTTCTGTGACAGAAAAAAAAAAAAAAAGAAAAAACACCCGAAGTTGCTCCTAGAAAAAAAACCCCTCTGCAACAGCTGCACAGTGTCAGCAGAAATAATGATCTGAAACTCAGCCTCCAAGGGATGCTAGTCTGGGTCCTAATTCTGTAAGGTGTCATTTCTTTCACTGCAATGCCATTAAGCATGAAAGTAATGGAGAGGACATGAAGTATTCTTTTACCAAAGTATAGCAAGAGAGAGAAAGGGTACTTCAGGATATTGACAGGAAAAGGTGTCTTGTTTTGCTAGAAAGATCATCTTAAACGATCCATGCATAAAAATGGCATTTTAATTCTCACTATTTTACCATCAAAATTGCACATTTTAACATCATATCTTTTGAACATGTACATTCACATGAAAACTGAAATTGTAAGTTCCATAGTTTCTTTGGGTTAAAAGCAGTTTTTTGCAGGTGGGTTGAATAACTCAGAAGACTGATATTAGAATACTTCAAAATCTTTGATGAAATCAGGCCTCGGGTCAAGTGTTCTTCTTGCAGAACTCCATTTACTTCAGTGGAGTTACATCTGTGCAGGATCTGGTTATATGCCGATAGTGACTGTTGATATTTAACAAATGGTTCACTAGCCTATTTTCTGTCCATCAGACAGTTAGATCTGAAGCAGCCCCTGCTGCTATAATTTAAGCACCTGCACTAGCCTATTTAGCAGAGATGAGGAGCTGAACAACACGGGAAATAGCTTCTTTGTGAAACTCAAGGTGATGCCTGTACCAAAATGTCAAGGCAAGCTGGCAGGGCCGTGCGAGCAGTTTTTCAAAATGGCGCGTTTATTCTATTTTTGGCATGAAAAGAGGCTTTCGTCTTCAGACTGTCAAGTAAGTCCTTTCACAAAAGCCAACACCTATCTTCAAAGACAGTTAAATGCCCAAGCCTTATTTAAGAGCTTACCTCCACTGAAATCACTGCCATTCTGACGTTGGATCAAAGTCTATAAAAGAAAAGAGTCCAAATGTTTTCTTTTGAGAAGATGTAGCTGATCATATTGAGTCCCTTTTTCAAGAAAGGGAAAGAAGCTGCTCTGTGAGACTTGGATTTGTTTCAAAGATTGTGGCTGGCAGATGCATTGTTCTGAAAACTACTCCTGCCGTTTTTTTAATCTATTACACCTACATTAATATTCAGTGCAAATGAGTCCTCGGTTTCATCTTTGAATTACTACTGTGATCATCAGTGGTGAAATTGAGAAAGGATATGATATTTGTCCTATACTTTTGCTGCACATCAGAGTCTGAAATAGTGCTTCCTACAGGAGATGTGCTGCTGTCAGAGTTGTCCTGCTGTAACATTCTTCAAAAATAGTTGCTGAGAGGAACATTACAAATTACTGTCCGTTGCCTGCTTGACCTTGGTATGCCAGCTTACTACAAGTAGTAACTCCAAACTGGTTCACTGCTGGGAAGAGGATACACAGAAAATTCCAACCTACTCAGGGAGTGATTTGGGGTCCCAGCCTATTCCTGAAGGAGAATAAGGCTGTTGTTAGTATGGGTACTCTTCTAGCTGTACAGAGGTATGTTTTCTTTAAATCAGAGAAGATCACTGCAAATTCAGTGTCTCCCAATGTTTCCTCTTGCTTTCAGATTCAGACTCATAGTCTTGAGTGATTATTTATGAACAACATTGAACTGAAGACAACAAACCTGATGTCCCTCACTGAAGAAATCTTCTAATTGTCCATCTTTTCAATATCCTATGCATTTTTACAACCAAGGAAACCTTTAGGCGCATAATGAAATTTAAAAATGTATATGTTGAGAAGAAACACACATTTTGTCTTTTGATTTGATCTTAATGTAAAGAAGCATGCTTTTTTTCTTCAAAGGATGCATCTTAAACATTTAAAAATACTGCTTTCTCTGTACTATAAATAATTCTAATTTTAGTATTGATATAGCAAAAGAAACTTTACTCCCCTGCCTTAATATTTTATGCTTTTTGAGGTTCTATACCTCATGCCCATCGGCGAATACTTTGGTCTGTAGTATTGTAGTCTTGGGTGTGGTTTTATTTGTTCTTAAACCAGTTGAACTGTGGGCTGTAGCTAAAAGGGGTGATTTTCCTTGAGTGATCAGGCTGCAGTTCTTGCCCCAATATCTGCTTCAGGGTGTCATTTTTGGTGGCTACCTGATAGAAAACTTTTTTCCCCCAGTTAATTTTCAGTTGGATCAACTCACTGACCTGGCAAAATCTGATGCTGCAGGATCACTGGACCTGACATGAGGAAAGTGGTGGGAGCACAGCACCGCAGGAGGGCAATCTGGGTGGCTTCTTTTGGAAGCAAAGTTACACAGGGTAAGATGTATCATGAAGTCACTTTGCAGTTAATAACAGTGCTGGTTTATTACACTAAACAAACAGGGGAAATATGACTCAATATCTCTGAATTACCCTCCTTTTTCTCCCCTAACTCTACCCACTGGTGTAGTGCCTGTATTTACATCAGCCTTAATTTTAGCAATACACCAAGAATATGAGAGATGCTCAAAATAACTGTTTCCATAGATTTTCGCAGGCAGGTTTTTTACATCTCTCTGACTGCCATACAACTTCTTACCTCCAACCTTGCTCACCCACAACATTATTTGGCATCTTCATTTGAGGGGTCCAAAACAGAACAACTGAAGAAACAATGACACCTTACCCCAAAGAATTTACATTTTGATATTTGTGGGAATGTACTAAATTTCAGATGTTCATACTTGCTCTTACTGTGCCATGAGAGGTTCTAGCAATTGCTTAGGAGAAATTTGTGGTAACATACATTAGAATTTTATGCTCCTCAGTGATAACAGAGTATTTGTGCTAAGGGAACTGCCAGAATGAAAGTGGTGCTGTGGATTTGGCTGTGTTGTTTCTGATATCTCATCACTGAATATGGAGTAGCTGACAAGTACCAGAAGAACAAAAAATGGCAGCCTGCATGTCTTCAACTTTCATTACTCATTTTCCTACTGTGTGAAGGTGGTAATTGGGTTATATTGTCCCCCTTACTGGAATTTCAGGAGAAATATGTTGTTACAATCTGTTGCACAGCAAGCTGGGCTATCAGTTCCAGCAGTTTCCTGAAATAAGTGATCGTCGCAATGTCCACAGTATATTCAAGGTATTGTAATGTTGGGCAGCTCTGTTTCTGCGGAAGATATGGATATGCTCATTATCAGATGTTGATCGTCAGCTTTCAAACAGATGTTCACGAATTGTTCACACATCCTGCCCAAACATTGTGGAAGTGAAAAATTATTGTTATTATTATTGTTATTATTGAGCCTTACATTTAATACCCAAGCGTGGTATCCGTAGCCTGTCCAGTGATGAAGGGATATATTACGAATATTGTGAACATCGCAGAGATTAATTAGCGTTTCCCCTTCGACAAGCAATATCCAACACTAGATGGCACGCTTGGCCTCAGGATCACAGCCACTTCTGCATGTCCTTGAGCTGCCTAAGTGTCCTCGCGTTTTGGTCTTTCTTTTCCACAGTTTTAAAATAAAAAAGGTAGGTGATGTTACAGAACACAGCTGGGCCACCCTAGTACAGTAATTTTGAAACCTCTGTCCTGTGATCCTCACCAAGCTGCTTCTTTCTACAGATTTTGAAAAACTTCAAAAAATCCCTTAATATGGAAAGAAAATACCACTGAAATAGTAAAATTAGAGGTGAAACAGGAATGAAAATAGTAGAGTACTAAGAATAGTAACATTTTTAAAGCAAACAGTATTTAATTTTTTTTTTTAAAAAAAAGGGAGAAAGGGAATGCAAAACTATTTTCAACAGGCATTTTTCTCCTCCTCCATTCCATCTCTATCATCTATTATACTGGTGCATTAAAAATGGTTACATAAACTAAAAATAAATTGCTTCATGTCAGTTTAATCCAAATCAAAATTTTACTTTATTTTATGACAATTCTTGATTTGATCATTGAACCAAAAATCCATAATTTCAATATCCTTAAGGCAAAGTGATACACTTAGTCTCTGCCTATGTCAGGAACTAGTAGGACATAATAGGATTGGGATTAAAGAGCAAAATGGATGGAGCTAAGGATCCAATGTCCACGCAAAATGAGTTTCAGGGAGTTTACTTCGGCTAGCTCTAATCTGCTTCTGTGGGCTGAATGCCCATATATCAGGTGAGGTCTTGTAGTTCAACATCTAGTTTAATTGCATTGGCCTTGATGATCTCTTGAGATGCTTTCCAGAACATGGTATTATGAAAGCTTGTTCAAAGCCTGTTTTTGTCATGCCTGAAAAACACATACTACCTTTTCCATTTATAGTACTTAGAAGAAATTAAAAGTATTGCTTTTGATGCCATCAAGACAGTGTGCAGACAGCTGAGTTTCTCTGTACTTCTCTCCATCACTCAGCTGTGGAAAAATGCATCTTGCTTAGCTACCAGGAATAGAAGCTTTCATGAAGTCCTTGTCTCACTAAAATATTTTTAGCTGTTCTTTACCTCACTTCTTTGTGAAAATGCATATATCTCTGTCGTATTTGTGCCTCATCCTTTTCCATTGTGGGAGGCCTGGCCACACAATCCTGATGCTGCATTGATGATATCCAAGTACAGACCTCTGCTGCTCTGTTATAAACCTTCTCTACTCAACTGGGATTACTATCAGGGTATGATCTCCCCAGTGAGAGCCTTGGCTCAGATGTTTCTTCTTTCTGAAGGAGTTGAAGCGGGACACAAAGCACAGCTTTCTGTCAGAAGCTGGGAGTCCTGTCCTGGCAAATGTAGGCACTGAACAGAGTGCAGAGCTATTTTTTGCACTCTGGTACCACTCACTACCAACGTTTGCACTGAAAGTTTTAAAATACTTAGGCATCAATTCTTTCTGAATTTCTGCCTTTCCACCACTGTAATTTAAATCATTTTGCTTGCATTGTTAATGACTTGCAGCAACCAAAGTGAGAAGGAAATCAAACCACTGAAATCCTAGGAAGTGAAAAGGGACCTTATTGTACTGTCCACGCTAATAACATATGTATTGATTTTAGTAGTTCAGCATCCTAGTTTTTGGAAGCACTGAAATATCTCCCAGCTGAATAAAAAAAATCAGGAAAGGCAGCTCTGTCTAGCTAACACAAAGTCAGAAACCTAATAAAGAGAATGCAGCATTTGAAAGCACAAAAGTCAACATGTCAACATAAATCAACTTTGTCAGAATGAAACAGATGAGTCCATTTGTTGGTAGATCAGATTAACGTAAATCAAGGCAGTATAAAGGTTACACATTATAGGGATTTGTGACTGGTAAACTTTAATAGTGTGATCAGAGATAGTAATCATCTGGCAGTGGGAATACAAAGTCAAAGTGAAGCTTAAACACTGAATCAAAAACCAGTCCTGTTAATGTCTAACACGCTGGGGTCAAAAATTCATAAGAGTCCAGCTGTGAAAATAAGATGGGAGCTGTATTAGTTTTCTCCATTCTGTATCTCACATTTAAGTGTTGTCAGTTGATGAGGGTTTGTCCCTTGGGAATTGTCGTGGGGTAGTTTAGTCCATGTAAAGTGAAAATTTTGCATCACATAGAGGATCTTGTGAAATTCTGTAAGGCATGAGGACTACATGCTGAGATTCATAATGGCGAGGAAGGAACAGTAGAAACAGTAATCTGCCACATGCCCTTATCTAAAAGTGGTTCTTGACAAAAGAAGGCAGCGTGTTTGCAGTGTGGAAGCTATCAGAATCTGTGACACATTTTAACAGTCAGTGGTTATTAATGGATAAAAATTGGTAACTCTAGACTGATACTGACATACAGAACTGTTTAGAATAAATATAAATCCCAATGGACCCATTCTTTTCACACCTTTCAGTGCTATTTCTATTTGTGGCATTATGTAAAGTTCCATTACGGGGTCAAAAGTTTGATGTAAACAAACAATAAACTCTCTAACAGGATTTATATACTGAGAAAACTTGAACTAAAAAACAAATCACGTGCAGCTTCTTCAAGGCACATGTTGCATAATGTCTATGCAAATATTTTACAAAGCTTTGTGTACTTTGTGCATTTTTCCCCTTTGTTTTCAAATTATAGACTTGCCATTCATTGTTTATAAGTCCAGAAATTTCTAAATTTATGTAACATTTTAATATCATGGTTTTACTGCATACTCAAGAGAAAGAAACTAAAGCAAAGGATGAACTTTAAAAGAAATTAATGCAGTCCTGCTTCTTTTCTAAAAATTATTTGCAATCCTTGGCAAATTGTTTCATCTCTGTGATCCAAATTCAGGCCTATTTAAGAAGCACTTTCCTCTGTATTTGGCCCCACTCTCTTATTTTTAATCAGTGATGCCTTCCAAAGAGTAAGATGCTAATAAGCACATGAACATGTCACATCTATCTATAAGGGATGTATGACGTATTTGAAAACTACATTACAGAGAAATGTTGATTTAAGGTATTCAAAGGATTTTCCAGCATGTATTTGTTTAGCACATTTAGCCTCATGTTATAGAGTGACATAAAAACTGAGGGCAGATGATGTCACTATGTAACTTCTCTTGTGATGGTCTAATTGTATTCAAAGGAATGTTGTGAGGATGGTGGCTGAGGCTGATGTGCCTCAGAGCATGGTCTATGACACCATTTGTTTCCCCAACTTTATGACTGCTTCTTTGTGAGTAATTGAAGCTCTGGAAGATGGAAGTCACAGTCTGAAACAGTGATTTGCCCAAGAGAACAGTGACAGCTGTGGCAAAGTCAGGAAAAAATTACCCGAGTATCTTCATTCTCAGTTTCCTATTCTGGTTACAAGATCATGTTGCCTCCTGCCTTACAACTATAGTGAAAGCAACATTTCAACAATAAAAATAAAGTTCTCATGCATCTATTTATCCTTTGAAAATACAAACTGAGAATAATATATATAACTAGCATCAAGTCATGGTAACAGAAACACAGGTTCTATTACTCTTACTCGGTTAAGTATATTTTACTGAATGTTATATATATAAAAAATACAGTATTAGCCTTTGTGAATAAAGGTGGTATATGCTTTCCAAATTATCAACAATGGTATTAACTTCAAATAAATCACTAAAGGGCCAACTGACTTATCCACTACATTGAGGGAAACACACCGAGTTGCACAAGTTTCCTCAGCAAGTCATGAGGAACTTGACTTATTCTTGATTTATAATTTTCATTTGGGGGAAAAAATTTAAAAAACCTTACATGATAATAAGACAAACATTAATGCTGATGAGGTGGAAAGGTCATAGCCAGGATCATGAAATGTGGAGCTTAATATTCAGAATGGCAATGAAAGATGATGAGTGACACAAAAATTGAGGGCAGATGATGTCACTTCATACCTTCGTATCTTGCAGTGGTTTAACTGACCACAGATTGTCATGGGATGGTGCCCTAACCTAATAAAACATGAAGTTGGTTAAAAAGCTACTAATGATAAGAAGATCTACAATTAAACTAATAATTAAAGTAATTTACTTCTATTCAGAAGGGTCTCAATTTAGTTTAACAATTACTTCTGTGGAAATTATTTGATTTGCCACATAAATCTAGCCAACTCAGAAATGGGACAAAAAGCTTTTAGGAGTTCAGAGTAACAGAACACCAGTTATTGACATAAAATGAGAACCAAAAAAGGCTACTGGAATGAGAGTACGTATAGTAAATGTAGTGAAATGCCAATGTCCTGAGAGAGAGGCAGTCGTTGCTAGGGTAATTGGAAGATGAGTCTGATCCTATGGCATTAGGAGTTACAGTAGACCTAGAGAAGAAGGAGGGACAATACCAGGTCAGAGCTAGGAGCTCTCAGTGAGCATTATCAATGAAGGGAAAACTACAGTATTGGCAGAAAGATCTGTGGACAGGTGATGAAGGCAACCACAGACTTGTAGCGTAAGTGAAAAATGAACGATCTCACTGAAATAATAGTTGTTGGTTTAGACTGAGTGTAGTCAAGGTGGGTTTCACTCCAGGATTGAAGTCTGTCGGCTGAAATTGTCTTGAAATCTTTTATTGTAACTTTCTGACCTCATTCACTGGTGCTGATTCAGTACTGCTGAGTACTGACTGAGACTGAAAAATACATCATGGGGGGAAAAGTACTCCTTCCTGCAAACGTTTGAGTTTTCTTGGAAGTTTCCCATCTGAATACTGACCTGGCCTGACCCTATTTAGCTTGTGAGATCTGATGAGATCAGAGCCTGAGGTTATGGCACTAAACTAAGAAAAGTGATAACAAAACAAAAATGGCATGATTGACAGGGTACTAGGGTGAACACAATAAACCTATGGAGAACTATGTGTATGTATTCCACTCCTTAATATCCTCTTTGTAGATAAGAAAAAATAAGCCTTCCCTGGAGCTAAAATAGTAATGGGATGAGGGCTGCCTGCCTCACTTGATGGCCATAAACAATAAGTATATTATACAAAGATGGATTACTGAAATAGAAAGTGGGTACTCATGAGATGCTACCTTGAGGCAGGACTGAAGCAGGAGCACTCCTGGACCCTTGTGCTGTCTACAGTTATCTCCTTTTGGTGGCCCTGTGTTTCTCAGTAAGCTGTGATACGACCCGGTGTAGTCCAACTTTAGTGCTTTTCACTGTCAGGTTCATTGAGGCTATAGAAGATTATTTTGCTTGGAGAAAAAAAAGATACGTGAACAAGTCACTGAAAGCATTTACAGATAAAAGAAGTAGTCAGCAGAAAGCTGTCTAAAGAGGTTTCTTTTGTAGTGCACCAATGAAAAGCAGATACTTATGACAATAGAAAAAATGGCGATAGAAGAGTTATGTAAGGAAGCTCAGGTTTCTTTTTTTGTGTCCATGTTTTTCACTAATCTTGAAAATTATTGAGACTCATGCTATTAAGGTTGTGATGTAATTATACTGAACTCATTTAAGAGAGCTGCAATGACAGATTTTTCCCTCTGCAGTGAGTACTGGAAGGAGCTTCAGAAATTAGGCCAAGGTCTGATGTTACTTTGTAGTGTGATAAATAGGGAGAAACTCCATTCATTTCAAAGGAATTGTTCTAGATAGTTACCAAATACCTATAGTTCTTCAGTGCTCAGAGCCTCTAGTTTTCATTTTTTCAGAAAACTAGCATATTTTCTAAACATCTTTCATTTCTATAGACTATTTTATATGCAAGCTGAAGGCTCATATAGATCTTCTCCTTGCTTGCAACAAGCTGGGACAGACCAGATGTCCCTGGGGCTTTTTTTCTCCAGTATTCCAGCTCAAGATAGAAATGCAAATACATTTAATTAGAAATTACACAAAAAGCTTCCTATTTTAGAGACTCGGAGCTGGTTTGCGATTTCTGGATGTGAACTATAGCTGGTGGGATTTTTTCTGCTGAAACAACTAATGGTGAATTGGATTTCTGAGGGAATGCAAAATTCCATAAAAGGGAGAATATATACTTATAAAGTTATAAATGAATAAAAGCTGCTGATTTAGTGTATTTTAGACTATCTCTGGTGAGGATCTCACAGATCTTCTAACCCTGTTAAATTTAATATAAAGGCCACAAATGTTTGTCTTATCATTTTTAGTGCAACCTGGAATACAGGGATTTTCCTCTTTACTAAAAAATCTGAAGTGATTGTCTTCCATGCTTTCAGAGGACATGAATTAATTTGCAATGCAATAGATCATTTTCCTGGTGACTTTTCCAAATACAGTTTTATTTCCTTGTGAGGCATACTTGTGAATGTTATTGTTTTACATTCTATATAAAGCTCAAACACAATAAAATATAAAATTCTTTTAGTACTGTTATCTCAGTTGTTGCAAAGTACTGTCTTCAATCAAATTTGTAGGCATAGTTTTGCAAGTATGGAGAAGTCACTTACTCCCCGAGAATAAAATCACTACTGCAGGGACACCTAAAATCTGGAATACAAATCATTTTATAAAGGCAAAGTGGTCCAACCTCAAGCCTTTGTTACTAAATTCATGCATATGCTTTTCAGACATCTGAGGCTACTTCTTGGGAAAGATGATATTGGACAAATCCATGATTAGAGCCTTTGTAATGTTAACCATCCCTACTGCGCTGGAATTGATTACACACGTTTGGTGAAAGGCAATTTGAATGGTAAGTCACTTAGTCATATTCTCATTTTCACACACCATTCAGCTTCCTACTGTCCTTCTGCTCATTCTTTTCTCTTTTCTCGCAGCAGTATGCACAGCATGTCCCCACCATTGTTCAGCGTAGTTTAAGATGGCATTAAGATAGAAAGATTGGTGTAAACATGCGGAAAAAGTTCCCAGTGAAATGTCCAGGCTTCTCCAATGCACAGACAGCAACAGCTTCCTAATGTCCCTAAAGAAAATGGAGAAATTAGTTGCATTTTAGTGAAGAGGTGAACTAACTGCTGCAAACAGGTTAAAGCCCAGTCCTACAAGTGGCTGGGCATTCTTACTGGACCAGTGAAGTCTGAGGGAACAGAGCATACCCAGCAGCTATAGCTCTTAAATTTGACCACTTAAGCAAAGAAAGATATGTGTAAGATATTTGGGGTTGAAAATTAACCTGAAGATTAGAACTGGGCCAAAACAGAACCCAGACCTCAACTCTAAAGCTACATCAAATTTATCTTTTTAATGCTTAGATTAAATTTCCTTGTATGAACATGGTAAAGTGTGAACTTTGCCAGACTGTAAAATGTTTTCATTCTCTTTTTACAAAGAGCAGCATCACAAGAAGGCTCAAATCTAAACAGATCTTCACCCACTACTTCAAGCTCCGTGGTTTTCTCTTTCTTTTGGGGCTCTTACTACTACACAGCATTACAACTGGCCTCTCTTACTGACATTTATGTCACTCAGATATCAAACACTAGAATTACTTCATTTTGTTTAAAACAAGACTGGCTGAACTGCATGGCAGCACTTACATGTAGCTACTCAGAGCCATGGCGGTAACAGCTCTGTGGTATTTTCATGATGGCAAGGCTGTATGCGGAGAGCTATGGAAAAACATCTGTAGCTGACAGCACAGTCTTGATTAGAGGTATGTAGCCAGAGTCTGAAGCTGCAAAGTGGTGTGTTCCTCAATACATGTGAGGTGTATCAACACGGCACAATGCAGTTCTGAGGCAAGAAATGCGAGCTGCTAAAGGACTTAAGAATCAGCAGTATTGCTACATGAGCACAGAGCTTTGCTCAGGCTTAAAAAGCCCGTGTTTCTCATAGAATCGATGTTTGGTTACCTGAGCTAACCGCCCCAGTTTAAAATGCACCTGAAGAAGTGGCAACGCAGGTACAAAAATACAAGGCAGTAGGATGCAGCAAGACAGAGGGGAAGGCAGGACCTTGAAGTATCGTCTCAGAACACCTTGGGCTAATTAACATGAAACTCTGCTCTCAGGCCAACACCTGCTCCTTGGAGCTGAAGTTCTCATTTACAACTGCATTGTGCAGTCCTGGTAGTCCCTTAGGTCTGCTCATGCTCTCACTGCAGCCAGCAATAAAATTTCAGTTGAATTAAGGCTGGGCAGCACTGTCCCAATGTCTGGGAACAGAGGCACTATAAGAGTCTCCAAAACACCTCAGAGAAGTGATATCTTCAGAAACTGTATCCCTGCAGGAGCTGAAAGTGCTGAGATCTCACAGGCTGCATGTCACAGATCTATAGAGATAAGCTGAAGGGACCCTCTGGTTTGTCTTCTTGTACAACAGAGCAGAATTTCTCCAGTTACCCTGTTTTTATTCCATATATCAAGTGGTTGACACAGAAAATGAGAGGGAGAATTGTAAATAAGGTGCTTCCTATGTGATACCCAGCAAAGGCCAGATTTTCACAGTAAGTGGGACTCTATGTTTGCTGTCTTTTATGGGCATATTAAAAATAATCATTGTGCATCCAGTGAACCTACCTTTTAGAAATGCGTTTCAGTCTTGGAAAGGTTTGATACATCTGTGTGGACTGGAGGGTGCACATCATGCCTCTGTGTCAGGCAACGTTCCCTAGCATTCCTTCTTTCCACTAAATAAATCCATGCATAAATAAGACCCCCAAAATAATTTCTCTTTGATAAATATTTTAGTGAATATTCCTGCTTGCACAAGGCTCTCTTTGGTTTCCCTGAAGCTACATCTGGCCCACATACAGTGAAAATGAGGCTGTCTGCCTAACATGCAAAACTCCTTATGTTCTAGCTAAACAGTAAGATTCAAGTAAAAGGAAAAGGACTTTTTCTTCTTTTGTCTTCCAGCAATGTTAGTGTAGACAGCCACCAGCACATGATCATTTACATAAGGAGGGAACTGCAGAGCTGCTGCCAACTGCCCATAGTGCCTGCCAAAACAGATGTTAGATGTTACTGTTAGAATAATGTCTTCTTCAGCTTGACATGTGAGTGCTGCAATCTTTATTTAAAAGGAAGAGGAAAAAATATGGTTGAATTAATGAAACGAAGCACACAACATACGGTCTGAAAAAAATTATAATGTAAGGGAAAGTGCTAGTTGTCCAATTGCCTAAGACTGCTAAAACTCAGCTGGGTGGGTTTGTCACAGAGAACTGTCCTGGTCTGTCACGTAGATGGATCTGGTGACTTAATAGGTCTGTTGTATTTTTACATTTTTGCTCCCATGCCCTCACATTGATTTTTAAATAGTTTCCAAAAAGCAGTTAGTAAAACTGTAAAGCTCTATATTGACCAGTATGGTGCTAAATCCAGCATTCTTTGTTATCAAAAATCTATAGAGTTAAGTACCAGGCAGCCTTATCACAAAAACTGTGATTTATGCTTGCGTTTTGCTATCATTTTGCATGAATCCTGGGGGGTCTATAAAAACACAATTGAGATAAAGCTTTTCTATTTTATCTGTGAGGTATTTTATTCATATATCTTATAGGAAAAGAAGGAACCTGCCTGCAAAGGTGAACAATATTATAATTTATTACTTTGTTTGCCTGTCTTCTGTAAGCAGGGAACTAAACCTCTTGGTCTATAGAGTTGAAAAGCTGACTTGTATTGCAATCAGCTTTATATAGTCAGCTTCTATCAAGACTTATACTGATGCTGTTTCTGTGGGGCCAGTAGAAGCAACGAACCCTTGTTCTTGCATTTGTATATTGAGGTTGAGGTTTCACACAGCCTCAGCCATGTCTAACAATAGTTAGTTCACCCTTCAGACCTTCCTTTGGTTATTAGCCACACTCTCTTTTCTTGCTAGCCAGAGGTTGTGGGAACTTAACATCCCTGAGACCTCTGACCCTTGCCTTAATGTCATTGGAAGTGGTTTAAAAAAAAGTAATAAGAAATACAGATAGATGTGCAGGCACACATACTGCGTGATCTCACCAGCATTGTTTCATCAGGAGAGCTGACTAAAATGGATTCAGATCTTCAGCTTTCATGTGCTGTGATTTCACTGCAGGTCCTGTAGTAAAAGCAATTTGCACCTACGAGGTGTCTGTACCCAGATGACTAGGAGATAAGGCAGAGTATCTCTCTCTCCCACTGCAAGAGTAGCCAACACAAACTGCCTCGCAGGAGATGTTCCCGCAGGTTTTAGGACTTCAACTTGAAGCTGCTCTGTGGAAAAAGCAGCCACCTAATTGCACAGCTGCCTGCTCTATGAGGGCATGCAAACCAAGTGCTGCCATCTGCTTCTGAAGATAGGTGGGACAAGAAAGCATGTAAGTGTCCTCTACCCACCTGTTCTTCTCCTGGGCTGGGAAAGGTGGTTGTCAGGCTGTTCCCTGAGTATTAGACTCTGGTGAGCAGGTTTGGAGGAGGTGGGCTCTGCGGCCAGGTCATGGCTGGCAGGAGGGGAAGCCCTTGTCCCCTCCTCTTTACACCTGCCACGTCTGTGTCAAACTCTGGTGCTCTTCTGCTCCTTCAGTGGGCCTGTTTTAACTGATTAACATGATATTTTAGGTGTGTTTTGTCACTTTTTATGGCTCTGGTGAACAAAGTCAGCTCAGTGAAGAGTCCAATGCATACCAGAGCTTCCTCCAGAGAAGAGGAAGAGGGAATGGGATTGCACATTTTGGTAGGACTGGTGTATAGGATTGGCTCAGCCATCGTGCTTAAAAACACCAACAGACTGTGTTGAGATGTTACCACCTCAGGAGGGTTACACAGACATTACACTTTGTGATACAGTTTCAGAACTGCAATAATCTTGGTTTTTGTTCATTCTGATTCTTTAAGCATTTTTAATCTCTTTCATGTTTCAAATTACAGACTGTTTTTCCAGCCATTTGCAAAGGGACTGGGGGAGGACACAATAGGGAAATGTGTGCTGATGCAGCTCTGCAACAGCACTCTGAAGTGGAGCTTTAGCTGGATGTAAAATATACTGTGTTTGGCTGTTAAGCCCTTTTCCTTTGCATCCTCCTATCCAAAGAAGTATTTACATGAAATGTCAGTCACCCTGTGGAATTATATGAGAATTAATTATCTGTGGAGAATGATTTGGCCCTATTAATTATGGGTCTCACATAGGAAAAAGAATAGGCCTAATGTGTCATATGATTTTTTTTAGCCAGTGAGCTAGGAACTCAATGACATCAAATATCAATAATGGTTTTGTTGAATACAGATTGATGACCTCTGACAAAAATTATAGGAGAAACTTGTATCATTTTGTCTTATTATAGCCTACTAAGACCTTAGTCAAGATCGGGGTCTTATTTTCTTAGACTGTCACACAAGGGGTTAAAGCTGATATTTATCAGATTATTGTTTGCAACCAGTCATGAATGAATAAAGCTTTAATGTATGTCAGAGTCAGAAATAACTGATGTTAAAATGCAATTGCAAATCAAATACAGTATTTCATGGAGACAGTTAAAACATTATGTCTAATTAAGTCTTCATTTAAACATGTGTGTAATTTTGTTGTTCAGATTTATGTACAGTCTTGTAGACTCCTCCTTTCAGTGAATCACGGTGTCTGTTTGTATCTTGCCATTTGATAAAGGAGATCTTGAGTTTTATGTTTTGCAGATATAGTCAGATATAAACAAAGTCCTAAGAAGTTTTCTGGGTTATTCAAAATCTGCATATTTCACTGAGAAAAACTGAGTATTTATAATATCATACTTCTAAAATATGGTCTAACTATTTTCTTGTCCCTGTGCTTCGTCTCTCTCTTCTCACATTGTTCAGCACCTTTTCTGAATGGCTGCAAAGCATAGTACTGGCACAGCAAATTTGCTGGAATGGGATCCTTTCTAGGGGAAATAGCTTCTTGGCTGCAAGGGAAAGCTGTACTTAAATACCAGCAAAATAGATATCACCACCACATATATGAAATTCTGATTGTAGCATAAATATATGAATATGATGAAATGGCAACCTGATTTTTTTTCTTTTGGGGGGAAAGTAAGTCCTGGAAGCTAAAGTAGAAATTGAAAGAAGGTTTTTATTTTTCTTTTCTTTTTGCAAATTATGAGTAACATCTAGCCGTTATCTTTCTGTGTTGCCAAAAGTGTTTTAGGAGGTTGGCTGAAGTAAATCTGAAGACACTTCATGGTATCTAACTGTTATAGGACTGCACATCTGCTGAATGCACAATATAAGAACGTGATGTCAACAACAATGATGATCCTCCTGCAGTAGCACGGTTTGAGATAAAGGATGATCTAGCAAGAGGATAAGCTGGTCTATAGCTCCTTTTTGAAAAAAAGCAGTATGCGTGCATGCTACTTTGTCCAGCATATGTACTCTCTTGTCTTGCCTGCATTAGGATCTTAGCATTTGTTGTGCTATTGAGTCTAAAAAACATCTGTGATGTCAGGCTGAGGAGAGAGGATGCAAACAAGTCTCATGGGCAGCACCCTAAGTTTCACAGGAATTCTGTAGAAGGGGAGTGCAAACCACACATTCAGAAGGACAAACCCATTGAAAAATGCTTTCCCTAAATTAGTGCACTACTGCAGAATGATTTTCTTGGGGATAAAATTGGTGCAAGCTTAATTTTTATTCAGATATTTTACTGATGCAGTAACACACCTCCTGCTGCTTGAAACAGTAAACCTGTGACAGAATTTGCTTTTGGGAAACAGTGCTATGGTAGGAGCAATTAACACTGTAAAGCAGATGACTGTCAGTCTTCAGGCAGTGATGTTGGACTGTAGGTCAAGGAAACACATTGCCATGTCCATCCTTCACCCAATTCCTTTGAAAGTGGACATTTAAAATTAAAAATAAATGGCAAGAGAAGCATAAAGAGAACTCCCTACAACCAGGACCTTGTGTTTTACACTTCAGAAAAATCATTTCACCTACTAGCTTGGCTAGCAAGGTTAAGAACTGCAGTTAAATGAAACTGCCAAATTGCAAACAAGTTATTTGGAAATAGAAGAGAAAGAAAATTCTAAACGAAACTCAGATGATACAGATAATTCTTTGATATCAAATTCATAGCAGTCTATTCGGATAACATATAATGGGAAATGCAGTGAGGGAGATGATACACATAAAGACACTTAACTGAAGAAAAGCTCCTTCTTTGTTCTGTGTATTTTTCTTAAAAGTATTTTTGTTGCATTTAGTGTCATCTCCACAGCCCAAGCTTTGGGTTTTTTTGGTAATTTCAATGGAAAAGATAAATTGAAAATGTAAATTTTCACATATTTTCAAGAGACAAGCCATATTTGCATGAAGATTGGGCTCAGTCATGACCATTTATTTAGGTGCAGATACATCTACATAGAAGTGCACAACCACAAACAGGAAAAGGAAAACAGCAAACAGAAAAATGATAAACGGGAAAAGCCTCCAAAAAGTTTCACTGCAAGTATTTTCCACAGCTCTGCTGGAGATGAGTGGCCCCTGCTCTGTGATACTTTCTTGGCCACATCAGGCTTTAGTAGGATCTGGGCTGTAGAAATGGACCTGGTTAAGGAGAAGAGAGAAAGCTGAAAAAAGAAATGGAATAAATAAATAAAATAATAGAATAAATAATAGAATAAATCAATAAATCGACATAGCGCTGAGAGATATGGTGTAGATGGGAACTGGCAGTGTTAGGTAAATGGTTGGACTAGATGATCTTCAAGGTCCTTTCCAACCTAGTTGATTCTGTGATTCTGTGAAATACATACAGCTACTATTCACACCTCGATTTTAGGCCTTTTTGCTTTGCTCATACAAGAAAAAGAAGACAAGTATAAACAATGACAGAGGCAGTTTATTCATTAATGGCAAATCATCGCCTCTGTTTCCAGAGGTGAACAAGAGCTTTACCCTGGTGGGCATAGGACAGAAGGCCAGGTCCAGCATACACTGGACCTCCCTATTCATCCCTGTAGAAAGCCTTTTGTGAATGGGCTAGGTGTGTAAGGAAGGCTAGAAATCTTGCTGTAATCCAGGAACTTGTTTCACAAATATGCATAGTAAACCATATTAATTTGCCATACCCTCCCCATCAATAAATTTCCTTCTTCCAAGGGATGGACCAGCAGTCCAGTGCAGCCCAAAAGATCTTCTGAATGGTATTTTCAGTCTTCTGAAATGGGGAGGCTACAAACAAGTGCAGAAATACAGAGCCTTTGGATTGTCGCCTCCTTCCACAAGTGTGTGTGTGTGTGTGTGTGTAGGGAGGCTAGAAACAAATACAGAAACACAGATCCTTCCCACAGATTTCCTCCTTTCGTGTATATACACTCAAACCTTCTTCCCAGAGCAGGATTAGGTAGAATTGTTAATTATAGTGAGGACTGTGTGAAAGAGCAACACTACATAGTAATTTTGATAATTGTTTATTCGCATGCTGTATTGATGGAGAAGCATATGATGGAAATAATTTTTAGTTCCACAGAGAAAAAAGTAAAGCATTATCTCAATCCTAACAAAAATGTTATTACCTTTTCAGTTCATAGTGATTTGATACATATATGTCTCATCACATACCAAGGACTTAGAAACATAGTCCTAGATATTTTTCACAGTCCTTTCATCTTTCCTGACAGTTCTCCAGAGAAACAATGAATAAAGAAAATTAGATTTATTAGTAAATTCAGAAAATGGGGAAAATGTCTCTCAATGAAAAATGTGTCCGCTTCTAATAAGCACTAGGATTTTTATTTCTTTCACTTAAGTTTCGCACGAAGACAGAAGGCAGGCCCTCACCTTCATAAACTGCTATAGTTCAGACGCAACCAATGACATTTTATTCCTGAGACTCTGACTCAGGGTGAAGAGGAAAAGGATGTAAGACAGGAAGAAGAAGTGAAAAAAAGGAAAGCATGTACTGAAACCGTGGACGCAATCAATATATAGTTCCCATTTAATCAGAAATATGCATTTTCTGCACATCTTTCAGGCAAATTATACTTCAAAAGGATACCTGCAGAAGTATTGTTCTTCAGCAGTTTTTCAGGAATTGATTGAAGAAGAATTACGAACAGCTGTTTTTCATGTCTTTCTTAGTTTTTCAGCTGATCAACCATTTACTTAACATCAGAACATGGGTAAAACATAATCACACACAGTATTATACAGGGACTGACTACTCTTCCAGCTCTGAGGAATGACAAGGTACCAAAAAATCGCAGCAAGTTATCTTATCACTACAGTACAATGGCATTTACCTTGCCGCAACTTTCATTCTTTATTCAAAGAATAAATTTTTGTGAAATGAATATCATGCTAGTATACCAGGATCTCAGTCTGCAATTGCTCTGAGGCTATCTGCACTTACATTCAAGGGGGTGTTCTCTTCTCCCTTTAATTTTTCCTAGAAAGGAAAGGTGTCTTCCTTCCCCCGATCTTGCTTCTTCCAAAGATAGTCTTATGACTTGTCGGAGCTTCTTAAAGGTGCAAAATGCCTTCGATCCTGGTAAACTCAGCAAGAAATGAAGGTGCTTGGATCTTGTGAAGCAGTGACTTGCATTTCTATGTTTAGTTCCACCTGCAGGGCCCAGAGGAATTGTGCATGGCTGTAAGATCACACACTGCATGCCTTTGCACTAGGGTGATGCTGATATTTACAGAAGCATCAAAGTTCGCAGCTGTCTGTCCTTTCATAGATAATCAATAAATCATACGTCAGCTTTGGTGATTGTGCATGTCAAGTAACAAGTCATCAACGTCTAAGCTATTAAAGATGTTGCACTATTTTTGTGTTGGTTTAAGAGCTGTAAATCTGTTCTCACTAAAAGGAGGAAACAGTAGGGAGAAAAAAAAAAAAAAAAAGAAAATCCATAAACAAATCATCACTTGCTGCCATTTCTGGCTCTGGTCAGGAAATGCAGAAATGCTTATGAATAAGGAGAGAGCCCTCCCCAGTAAAAGAGAGATCTGCATGATCTCAAAACTGCCCTACTTGTCACCAGCTGACAGATCTGAAAAATGAAAACCACTTTTGACATTTACTGATCTTAGTCTACCAGATGGTGTATGGCACTTCCAGACCAATGTGATGGGGAAGATAGGAAAGGATGGAAAGCAAAGCAGATCGTAATTGTAAGCATCCTCTTTTGTAATTCTGACCATTTGCCACTTCATAAATTAATCAATCTGATTTCCGATGTATAGTTATAATTTTACTGAAAATCAGACTAGGATAAATGGATCCTGTTCTGCATCCCAGATGAAAATAGATTACAGAAAATAAACAGAATTCTGTGAGACTCTGGCATCAGCTCTTTATCTCTGCTGTCTCCCTTCTGACACAAAGGTATTTATGGTCTAAATTAGTGTTAATGTTTTGCAGGGCTTAATTCGTATTACTAAGTGGCTTTGCGATAAACAGCTAAAAGTGCAAAACATTACAATTCTGTTTCCCAGACTATAATTTTCTGCAGCAATAGAAATGCATTAGTGCTGGCTTTGACTTCTCTTCTGCTAAATAAGGGCATGTTTTAATACATCTCTGAATCTACTGTACCTCATTCTTCTGGGGTAGTTCATTGACTTCTTTCCAACTAATAAAACACGGGCAAATGCTGGTGATCTGAAATCTGGAATTGTACATAACATCTAGGAGCTTCCCTCAAGATGGCACTACTGAACTGCTTCACGTACCTCTGAACCCTTATGTAATCTTGTTTATACAGCATCAGGGTCATTTTAAAGCTAAGATCACACGATGCTAATTTGGCCAGTGATTTTCATATTCATTTTGGCAAGATGCCTTCTTTATGTCTAAGCACAGACACTTAAATGCAATATTTTTGTGCAGGCTCTGCCAATAGTCTTGTAGTCAGGGAACACTTGTTAAAAAATAGCCACAATTATACTTTTTGATTTGCCTTAGAAATCAGGAGCACCTCTGAAATCTGCTACACAGATTTGTGTATATCAGATTTACAGGCATCTTTTCATGTTGGCTGAAACTCTGGATCTTTGCCCTAACGTGAATTGAAAAGGATGATATAAAGTAAGGGGGACAATGGGAAGAATTTAATTTTTTGGTTTCTGTGAATAGAGCTCCTGCACGCAGCTATCTATCTCCACTCTTAAGCAGAAAACTCTTGCCTTTCCACCATCCTGCTAGAGCCTGCTGAAACACTGTGTAGAAACCAAAGGTCATACAGTATCTACACATGAAAGGTCTGGAGCAACATCATTACTTCTCTCATCTCACATTTTGCAAGAAATACACCCCAAACTTCCCACATGCTGTCCTGATCTTTGCACACACGCACAGCCTTACAGCCTGGGAGCTTCATTACAAAGAAAATCTGGACTATGATCAGTAGGGCAGTCCTTAGAAAACAAATGCTTTTATTCGTCTTTTTCTGAATTTCCACAGTTGTTCTCAAAATCCCTCTTTCTTGAAAGAGAATCTCTCTTGAACAATACTGTAAAGAAATATTTTTTTGTAGACAATTCTATAGAGAATTTCTACATAGTTTGGGATAAGACATTGAGAAAAACCTTGTTGATCTATATCAATGAACTATAAGAAGAAACTGAGATAATAGCATTTGCATTAACAATCACCTTATAAATCACTGGAAAGAATCTGATTATACTTTATTCCAGTGTAGGAGATTAAATGAAATTATCCTCATCACAGGACTAAAGAACCTTGCTATGCTACGCTAAAACTATGCTATGCCTTGAGTTAACTGTTTCATCATAGCAAAACCTCATCTGTGTACCTATAAATAATGTGAAACAAACTGAAAATCACAGACCTATGGAAAAGTTTTTACACTGTGAAAGATGGGTAGCATCATAAGCACTGACTGTTCAAAATATCTAGCATTTTGTAACTTTTAAATGTCTCCTCCATGTTTTAAGGGTAGTTGAAATCCTAGATTTTTACACTTAAGAAAGCTAATTAGGTTTTTTTTTTAAAAAAAAGCTGTAGCAATCTGCAGGAAATGAATAGACTTGTGTGAGACCTCCCAGTTATGTGATGCTGACACACCTCAGTCTGTGCTTAGCATGAAATTCATTCCATCCATATGAGACTTCTGGGATCAGGTCCTGTGGGACCAAAAGCTGATCTGCTTTTTTTCTTGCAACTCTGTCAGTTGGTTTGATAAGGTACATCACCTCTCCCTCAAAAATGTTGCCTTCCCACAGCTGCAATTACAGAGATCTCACATTACTATGAAAGGAGCTTCATGACTGTATGTGATGTTGCAACAAGAAGTGGCCAAAACTGTTCACTGCAGGTGAACAGGGGGCAATTTTGCCTAGCATACACTGAGATGAAATGGCTGACTTAACTAAAGGCTCCTTAGGCAGCCCTGGATATTTTCACAAATGGTGTCATGCTGAAAAACAATAACTTAGCACAAGATCTGACAGAACAGTTGAAGGAGGTAATCCAAAAGTGGCATGTAGGACCTGTGCCTTGGACAATGATACTTGAGGGAATCCATGGCAAGAGACTGCTACCCAGTATGCTGGTGTATTAAATGCTGTATTCACTAAGAATTACTGATTATTACTTCAAATCCCCAAATTAATATTGTAGTTTTCTCTCTCTGCTTAATAAAAAGTTGTATTTTCAGAATTTGATCAAGTAGTTGTGAACAAGTGGGTATTATCCATTGTATGTTCAACAGAAAGGTTGATTGGTACATCTAACCACCTTTTGGAGAATGGGGGGAGAATTGCATATTGAGCTGCACAACGTTAAAAATACACATTTTAATTCCTGTTTTTTCTTCAGTAAAGGACATTACCTGAAGAAATCTTTTTGTCTTTGTCCTGGGTTTGAGTGAGTGTGTGTGGGGGGGGTTGGTAGCAGGGGAGGGGGCTACAGTGGTGACCCCCTGTGAGAAGCTTCTCAAAGCTCCCCCGGCTCCAAGTCAGACCTGCCTCTGCCCCAAGGCTGGGCCAATTAGCTGTGCCTCTGTGATAATGTATTTAAGAATGGGAACCTGGGAGGAGGAGGAAGAAGAATTGTGAGGAGGAGTTGCGAGGAGAACATCTGTGTGAACACCGAGGTCAGTGGAAGGAAGGAGGAGAAGGGGGGGAGGTGCGCCAGTGCAGAGCTCCCCTGTATCCCATGGTGAGATGGCAGGGCTGCCCCACCTGCCACCCATGGTGGTCTATGGTGGAGCTGATACCAATTTGCGGCATCAGGGGGGCCTCATGCCACACCAGGTGACTGTGCCCAAAGAAGGCTGGGACTCTGTGGTAAGAAGCCCCTGCTGTTGTAGTTTGGTGCTGGGAGGACTGCAACATGCCGGTGTGACCCACACAACCATGGGAGTGACTCATGTCGGAGCTGGTCTGTGGAGGACTCTCCTGTGAGAGGGGGACCATGCTGGAACAGGGGAGGAATGCCAGAAGTTTGCTTCCTCCGAGGTGGAAGAAGGGGCAGGACTGACCGCACCCCCCATTCCCTGCCCCCTGCGCCACTGTGGGGAGGGGCAAAGCTGAGCCTGGGAAGAAGGGAGGGGTGTGGGGAAGGTGTTTTCAAGATGTGGTAATGTTTCTCACAGTCCTACTCTGTCTGCTAAGTGGTGGTGTTTTTAGTGTCTGTATTAAATATATGTTTTTTACTTCTCCTAATGAGCCTGTCTTTTGCCTGTGCCAATAACAGATGAGGTCATCCCTCCTTGTTCTTATCTCAGTTTCCTGGGTCTTTTGCTTTCCTCCTTCCCAGCGCTGAGGGGGAAGGGGGCAGTGAGCAGCTGTGTGGTGCTCAGTTGTTCTCTGAGCTCAAACCACAACAACTTCTTCCTTGTATGGAAAAATTCAGTATTTCTGAGCAACAGTGGTAAGAAACACTATGATTAAAAGGTCCAGCTGAAGTCAGTAAAAGCTTTCAGTTTATTCAACAGCACCAGCAGTTCACTCCTGAACTCTTGGAAGCTGCTGTGATGACAAAAACAGAGTGAAGTAAAAACACGGTGTCTTGCTACTTGCTGAATGCAATGAGCAGGCTTAAAATAAACAGTACTCTGTTGCTTACTGGGCCTTAATCCCGAAAGCACATATGCATGTACTGTACTTTACAACCATGGACCTTCTGACTGATTTATTTAAGACAACTTTGTGGAATTGTTTTCAGAATTAAGACTCTATGTCTACTATGGATGAGCTGCGGGACATACTTTGCTGATTAGCTGCTCCATAGTAGAATTATTATTGATTGTTTATGTTATTGGTGTTCTCACAATGTCCTAAATGCTGGCCTTAGAAGGCACAGCCCCTCCTACAAAGCGTAATGGTCTGAAAAGGTATGAAACAAGGGATGAAGGATAAGGGAGGACGGCAGATGAAACATGAAAATAAAACTAGACACACTTCCAGTCTTCCAATACCTGCTGTTCCTTTTGCTCTGGCAAACTAGGGAAACTATTCCAGAACATTTCTGACTATATGAATGAATAATAATTTCAAGGTATTCAAGAAGAGACTCAGAACCTCAGCTAAAAAAATTACTTTCTGAAGGTAGCATTACTATCTTAGAACAACAAAATTTTCACTCCCACTGATCTATAACTATTATACTTGTCTCCTTTTTTTCAGATTTTCTACCCTTCCTCTTCCCAATCCTTAGACTTCATTGCATGGCTATGTTTTAGTAGCTTACTGAATGGTTCCTCTACTATCAATGCATTTGGTAAATATTATCTAAAATTATTCTCAGATTTAAGGACAAGGAGTAGAAAAGCATAGAAAATAAAGTCTAAGGAAATTTTTGCATCTCAGCCAACTCAGGCCCATGAGTATAGCCTCTAAGAATTACCCACTCTTGATATATTGAACAGTTCCTTTTGCTTAGAATATAGTAGATGCCAGTGAAAGGTGCAAGAAAGTGAACTTCGAATTGCTAAATCTGTCATATACAAGCATGTACGGAACGCCTCTACTTTCATACTCTGCAGCAGTGCAACATGAAGTAACATAGTAGGAATTTCCGGTGAATGAATGGACTTACAAGAATGGTTGTGGGCAACTAATAGATGTATGATATGTCAGTTTGATTCTGATTAGAAAGCAATATTCACATGTCCAAGTGGAAGTAAGGAAGGAAGTTAGGCTTTCACAGAGAAACAGCTACACTGCTAGATGGAATCTAATCAATGCAAGCCCGCTTACAGGAAGGTTGGCATCAAAACACAACAGCTGAAGTGTAGCAGATGGCTAGATCTGAAGGAGATGTAAACAGAGGCTGAATAACTAAGCATTGCATTCTGCAGATGTCAAAGTTTCCAGGCTGTAAAAAGTTTAGTCTAAGCGCTCTCCTGAAAGCTCTTTTTGTTTTTGGCTACCTAAGCCCCAAACTCTACCCACACTCTCTCCATGTGATATCTTAAAGGCATTTGAATTATCAGGTTTCCCAGCATGTGGCTGATGAGGAGTTGTCCCTGAAAGGCCATAAAATGCAGAGGTTTATCATTTCCCTGCTCCTTGTACATGAATCCTGCCAGTACTGGGTGCTCTAGTGGTTTCATTCTCAGTAGCAAGGAGATACTCTAAAGGTGAAGAGGACGCTGACATCAGTATGGTTAAAGGATAGAGAAGCACAAGGATGGTGTGGTTAACTCCAGTTTCCTGCAGACTGGGGAAGTAAGAGAAATCTCTTAATACTCTTCCTCACACATTCCCAGCTTGTTTATAGGGCCTGTGTATGAGGAAGGAGGTCTATACCTACAGAATGGCAGAAAACCAGAAAACAAGGCTGTGTGTGGGAGTCAATTGTCCATGAGGCAAACAGATTTCTGTGTAGTCCTCTAAAGAAATAAACAGACTTGAAAGCCATATGAGTCAACCCTGATCTATTCCATGCATTTTCTGCTGCCTACTTCTTTTGTCATCTTCTCCCACTTGTGACTTGCACTTCTTTTCATATCACACCTCTACTTAGAACAGGCCACTACTTTTCAGATTATAAGCACCATTCATCTCTTTCAATCCCCCCTTGAAACACTCTACCGTTGAAAAGAAAAATTGTGAGATCTCTTCTGCAAGCGAGATAGTGAGTTCTTCATTCTCAGTGTGCTCTGTAAAGGGTATGTGCATACCTGATGCTGTATACACAGCAATATCTTCCACAGTTGGGTAATTCAAACTGTTAGGGCAGATGTTTTGACTAGTCTTCAAGGAAAGAACAGCAAATGGCTGTGTAGAGGGGCATAATAGCTCATACACTGAGCCACCATCTGGAAACTGATACTAAGAAAGATCTATAGGGAGAACATCACTTCCCAGCTTATGAGTAGTGGAGAATGAAGTTCAACAGGAGAAAAAATACTGTGAGAAAATTAACTGAAATTTTAAAAATTATTTTTAATTCCTTGCTCTCATCTTTAGTCAACTGCAATTGTTCTTGATAGGTAGGTATATCGTAAAGGACGTTTTGTCTAATTTCTACCTTGCTTTGCAGGAATTCCAACTTTATGCCCTTTTAACTTCAGGCTGCTACCAGCAATGCAGCTTAATTAGCCTAATACACCCGTCTCCATCATCAATGCCATGCTATGCCTTCTACCGTTGACTTTCTGAAAGGTCATCAAACAACATCCTACAGTTGTCTCTCCAGTTCCTGTTCAGCAGGAATCCTTCTCACCTCTGGAACAAGGATTTTTAGGTCTTCCTCTGGACTCTTTTGCCCCTCTGCATGGCATAAAGAAGCAGCACATTGAAGTTACATTTGGATGACCCCCGAAACTGACTGAATAAAGGATAATTTTAATAGTGACTTCAGCTGCTATAGATGATCTCAAACCACGCTATAAGGATATTTATGGTATCAAAAGAGATAGGCTTTACTGAAAGAAAAAATGACCATGCTTCAGCTAGAATTCAGCTTGCAGTATTAGAGTGATTAGTTTCGCTTTGGCAATAAAGTTTTAGGTAATCAAACTCAATCTGAGACAGCATGTTGTTGTAGAAAGTAACCATGAATGACATTGGCCAGTTCGATGACTTTGCTGGTGGGAATTACTATTAAAGCTGTCAATTCAGTTCTGACATGTGGAAAACACTATGTTGTAGTCTGGACCACAGACCACATGGGAAAATGAAAGTCTACATCCCTGAAAGTGTAATTGTATAGTGTATGCATCAACTATGGGTTCATGTCAACTACGGCTTTAAATTCAGATCCACATGTAAATATTGCCAGTCATAAATGTCTTTCTTTCAGCTAAGTATTTTTAAATGCTAAAGGTGATCAGAAGTAAAATTCAGATCCAAATTGAAATTAACACTTTTCAGTAAAATGTATGTGTTCAAAATGAGGTCCAAGTTCACATTAATCTCTAGCTAAATGCCTTCTCTTCTTGAAAGGAGGAAGATTAATGAATTATACAATTAAAGAAGTAATAGCATTAAACAGAGAAAGCCAATGACTGTGATTGATTGTCTTTGAAATTCTGACTGTTTTCAGGCAGCATGCTTGAAGCTTGTGGTCACTGACAAACCCAGTACTTTATCCTGAGTAATCCATTTCACCTCTCTTTCCCCAAACATACCACATCACTGAGACTTTCTCACTACCCAGAAAGCCCAGGTACTACTCTGATGGACATCAGCAGATTTGAGAGATCATTTTGTTGGACATCTCTGGGCCTAGTTTTGTCCTTTTGTACTCACTAACTCCTTGCTTCTCCAGCTACACCTTCCACTGTACACCCTTCATTGCAAGCTTTCTGGGTCTCCTGGCTCTGAAGGCACACTTTAGTCTTTTGGTGCCAATTCAGTCTTTCTCAGCCCCAAGGCACTCACTCAGGAGTGCTGCTCTATGGGGTGCCACACAATCTCAGCTGAGGCCTGACACAGGAGAGATGCTGTGCGTGAATTCTACCAATGTGAACTCTGTTTTGGTAGGAGTTTGCCTTTGTAGACCCAGGCCAAAATTCCCCTTCCCTCTGCTGTGATGGGGTGAGTTCAGCACCAGCCAATTTCTATGATTTTCCTTAGGGAGGGTGGTATTTCAGACAGTGCTTCCTATAGATATATATTTATGTACATGGATATCTGTATACATATGTATAAATATATGTTACAGCTTGTTCAGATTCTTTTGGGGTAAATGCTGATAACATACTGTTTTCTAAGATTCAAGTGTGGCTATTTACCATATGCAAGGAAAATGTTATGACTTTGTTTAATAAAACAAGGAAGAATTTCCAAGCTGGTCCAAAAAAATCTAGGATCTGACCCTGGCCAATATCAGATGCTTCAGAGAAAAATGTAAGGGATGCTATGGTACGTATTTCTGGAAAAAACTCGTTAATTATAGAGATAAACCAAACATAGCTGCCACAATTAGTGAGTGAATATTAACCATGCTTTGTAAGAACGCAAAACATGGATGGAGTCAGCTGTTACCACCCTGAGTGATGTACGGAGTTTGAGGAGGTCAACAGAGTCTCCAGCTCACTCCAAACTTTCTACTTCTGCTTCTCACACAGATGTTTCTTTTGCCTCAGTACGGCAGTAGGGACTGCATATCCCTGTCACTAATTAAACTGCAGGGTGGTTTGTCTCTGCGTGGTCGTGGCATAGCTAGCTGTTTACAACTGAAGTGTTCATATATATTCTCATAAATCTCGTTCTGCTGGTTGCTTACCCAATTCTTCTCTATGGTGTTTCTCAAACACACCGGTTATAGCCTTTGCTTTCAGTCTCTGAAACTCTGCAGCAAGGAAGTTTCTGTACATTGACAACCAGATACGAATACATACAGTGTATAATGAACTCAAAAACATCCATAAGCTTATCCTCTGTTGGACAGCTTTGATTTAACATTCCTTAAAGAAAAAAATGATAGTACGTGGCTTAGCTCAGAAAATGGTGTTTCCTTCCCAGAGGCTCAGAAACGCCCTGGAGTCACATCTTTTCCCCAGTGGTTCATGTGACTCTATGGAACTTTCTATGAGCTTACAGTTTCACACCAGTGAGCGGGTCATGCCGAGCAAGCTTCAGTCTCTGACTGCTTGTCAGATGTGTTACTGGGCCTGACTGCCACCCAAAAGTGAATTGGCAGATTTCTGCCAGAGATCCACTCATAATGGCTAATTTACTTGATTTTACACTGCCCACAGTTATAGTTCATTGTACACAACCATACCATCAACTACTCAGAAAGGCAGCTCGAAGACCAACTGTGGGGTCAGTCAAAGGGGTGGTGAGGTGAGCAAACCTGCTTCACTGGACTCTTCCCCTTCCCACACCTCCCACACCTTCAGGGAGGAAAGGGTAGAGAGGAGATAATCCAGACAGGTCCCTTTGATTTCCCTTAGGTTTGAAGTCACTCTCCAAAGGAGTATCTCCAGGCACCATAAGCCATTGTGTTTTGGGTTATATAATGCTGAGTTGCATGGTTTTTACCCTGTGTGCTTCTCCCGGGGGCTGCCAGAGGAGAAAACAAACCAGTCGCTCTGCATGTTGCTCCTGCACCTAGACAGTCAGGCATCCGCGCTGCTGAACGCATGCCATGCTAGGAAAGCACTTCTCAACTATTCAGAATTAATATTTTTTGAATTAGTAACTATGAATAATAACTTATTTTTACTGAAGAAATAAAAAAAGCCAAATTAAAAGCGTGTGTCTGATTTAAACAACAAAACCCCACAAAACCTGAAAAGCATCTTTGTGAGGTCTATTTAAATGTTTGGAGGCAATTCTGAGGCAAGAATCTAAATTTAGTCAAGTGATTCAAGAGTTACATTAGCCTACATGATACCAGCACTAACTTGTCTGGCAGACAGCCAAAGCTGCAGGGCCAGATTGTGAGCTGCTTGGAAGAAGACTTACTCGTCTTAAGGAAAGCAATGCTAGTTGCTTTTATTCTTTTACATGTATATTATATGACTAAAATATGTGGAGAAAGAACATAGGATATAATTAATACCAAATGCTCTTTATTTCTGACCCACTGTCAACCAAGTATTTTAAATGTTCAGTAAACACTGGTGCGTTTAGTTGCAAACTTCATGTAAGGCAAGTAGGATGCTTGTACAAATAGGTACTCTATAGTACAGCAAAATTAAGAGACTTGCCCACTATTGCTGAATAAATGAATGTATGCTCTTTGAAACAGTCAAAGGGTATTCCAAGAACTTGAGTTTATTAGAAGTTAAAGATCTCTCCAGAAATGTTTAGTCACAGCAGGAACTTCCTAAGTGACAATTAATTCATGCCTTCCTTCTGACCTATTCTTCCTCCTTATAAATGAGTATCTTGCATGGAATTCTGGGCTGCTGACATAGCTCTTTCTGATCAACAAAACACTCCTGAAATATGTAAGACTTTTTGAAATCTTCCTCTGTTCACCTCAGCTGTAATCAGATTTTTCAGCCTTTCTGAGACACCAGAAGTCTCAGCTCAAATGTTAGGTTTAGTCCTGAATTAACAACTCCTTTCAAAAGCAGACAGAAAAGATTTTCCTTATCACAACCTTAGTCTTTTTGGTGAGATGCATCAGGAGTATCAGCACTGGGAAATGGCTGCAGCAGTCCTACTTCAGGCATTTCTGTAAAAGCGTGGGTGATGCTGGGAAGACCTGGATGTGAGGCAGAGCTGGCTCCCAGGCTCCGGAGTGACTTCAGTGCTGAGTGCGTTTCGTGGCAGGCTGCTGTGCCCACTGTTATACCAACCCAGTTATCTGTGAGACAATCCATTAGCATTTTTAATTCCAGGACACTTTATCCAGACCCTAGGTACCTTACCCTATTATATTATTAATTTCTGTCCCAGCTTTGCACACTTGCGCATACTGGAGACTACGCTGTTTTGTAATTGCTTTATTAAAAGTGCAGATGAAAATCAGCTAGAGCTGCACTACTGACAGCAAATGAATTTCACTTAGAAGCTATTACAGTTACCAACCCCAAATTATCCTCATCCCAGCTGGATGGTGCCTCAGTCAGCAATTCACCTTTTAAAATGTTCTTTGTGTGAATAAAGAGAAAAAAGAACCTAATTGGCCTTTGCTCTAATTTTTATTGGTGCCTTTCCAGTGGATCTTATTACTTTACATTATGACAGAGTAACTCAGAAACTCTGTGTGAATCAAAGTAACCACTTGGATTAACATCACTGCCATGGACCATGGAGATAAACCCTCAGGGTGGAGATTCAGCCCTTGGCTCCGGCAGAATCTGATCCAAACACTGAGAAAAGATGGTGTCTTTCCTAAATTTTTGACAGTTTGCAACTTGCACTAGGGCAGCTGTGGCCACATCTCTGTTGTGGGATTCTGGATGTCTTGGTCCAGAAGAGCACTGGTGAGTGCTGTGAGATATCCCAAGCACGTGAACAGCAGTCTGGGAACATCTCATACTCTTCACTGTGCCGGGATCCTTTCCCCATTGCTCCAGGGCTACCTGTTCTTGCTGTTTTTCCTGCACAGCTGAGTTACCCAGAGGCTGCACAATCCCTGTTCTGGGCTGGTTATGGAGGAGCTTTGTACAGGGAAGGCCATTTGGGTCTGAGGAAGCTAAGAAATGCTGTCCTCAGCCACCAGCAGTGCAGAAGGCAGCTCCTTTCCTCCCTCTTCCGCATGGGTACAGTGAGGCATAGATTTCAGTTCCCTGTGGTGCTCGCCAGTGCTAGCTGCAAAAATGCAGAGGGGCTTAAATTTCCAGTGAGTGCTCAGGATACTCAGCACTTCAGAAGCTGTTAGAAACTTGAAGGTTTGGTTGCTAATACAGGGCTTCTCAGGCACGTGCTCTTTTTTTGCTTACAGAGGTGAGAATAATTTAAAGCACAAGAAGTGCAAGAGGCAGGAGGTTGAGTTTCAGGCATGCGTTATACCACAGCCTGCTGGAAACCATGCTCTACCAACATCAGACTGAAAGGCTTCAGAGGTGCGTGGAGCTTGCAGGGTCTATGTCACACTGAGATAGGGAATGGGTACAGGAAACACCACATCACTGTTTTTCTACTTGCATGACTTCAGTGACAAAACATCTCAGTCACAGAACAGGACAGCTGTAGAAGGAACAAAAAGGGGGCCAAAAGGCCTAGTAGCTTGTATTTAACTGAGAAATCAACTAATAAATTTGCTTTCTTTGGGAGGAATCATATATTCCTGGCAAGTCTCTCCATACTCAGGGTGAAGCAGGCCATCAGTAGCTCTGCTCTGTGTAGCAGTGATAGGAAAGGGGCTTGCAATATGGAAGTGCATCTGTCTGAGCTGTCCAAGAAAAATCATCCTTCAGGGAGATTTAGCATATGAGACTTTGAACAAGACTCTGAACAAATATAGTCAGACAACAAATAGAGTTTTGGAGCAGATTTTCACTTCCCCGGAATGTGGTCATTTCAATATAATTTTATTCCTTTGTTAAATGTGTTATGTTCTGTTCAGTTGTTGCTTGTGTTTTTCACTTTAGATCAGGTCTTACAGTGAGGTTATTCTCAAAATGATGGTATTATGTGACTCATGGCTACTAATTTCCATACCTAATTATTCAGTTTGCAACTAAATAAATGGGCTTTCTTTCTGCATAATCTTATCATATAAATTTCATAATAATCAGCCTTCATGGCCTGTCTGATCTTTGTAGCCCTTTGAACTACAGCCATTAAGATATACCAACTTCTGGCACACCAGAGAGCCATGTAGCTAATATCTAATTTATCTGCTTTTGACTCCTAGCCTAACTGTGTGTTTACCATTTTGAGAGAAGATACTCCTTGGAACAATCTCAAAGTCATCCCTGTAACATCCTAGCAACCCATTTTAACCACTCCACCATTGTTTTCCTGTTATCACTTAGCTTAATGTGGCATTTTAATACCATAGTTGGCTTATATGCCAATACATTTTCGTGAAATATTATTTTGCAAAATGCCAAAGCCATGTGTTTGGCAAGAACCTGAAACTGAGATGCTTATTGAGGTACTTAACTTCAGGTATTGGCATTTGTCTTAATATACAAAGCTTTTGATGCCTTGACAGACATTCTTCTCTCCATATAACGAATCCAAAGAGCAGAGAAGGCAGCCCTGACCTTACTCTCATTAAAGATCTGTTTTAAAGGTATTACCTGTATTATTCTGTCACCTGTGTTAGGGTTGCATGTTACCCTGCCTAAATATTGATATTGGGAGGAGACAACAAGAGATGCTGGGTACTTTCACCTCCTTTTCATCCTTTCACCTATCCCAAAACTACTCTAACTTTGGAGAAGGAGGAACAGATGTCTGTCTTCTGTAGCACTTCTGAATGACTGCTTTTACTCCAAGCTGCAGAATAACAGTTCAGGTAGACAATGTAAGGAGGTTTTGCACTGCAATAAACTGCAAATGTTAGAACTCCTCCCTTTATGCAAAGATGGGCAGGAACCAAAATCATAAGAGCAACATGGTTTCACCCCAGTTTCATTAGCATGTACCTCTTCTGGCTCCACAAGATTCCATTCTCCTGAATAGTGTTTGCTCTCATTGAAAAGCGATTACTGACTGGAACCAGCTTTGTCTCTTGAAAAACCCACACATTTCAAGTGTAAGAGTTTGGGGTTTTTTTTAAGAATCACTGGGGAAGTTACCAGTGACACAAGATTTTAGGGAATTCCCATCTTTCTTACAAGAGAGAGAGAATCTATCAGTTCTCTCCTCCCAGGTCAGGACCATTCCTTGAGCACATGAAGACCTTGACAGCTAACAGCTAGTGCTAATGCTTCCCAAGGTGTTCAGTTAGGGACAGGGTCTCACTGAGGTCCCTGTGTTGACTCATGGAGAAAGACAGACACCTTTAGAAAATGCATCAGACCTTAGGTGGACTGACTCAGTCTGTCACTCATGACTAACCCTATGCAGATATGAGGGTTACTACTTACCGTTCTGATTGACTCAAACATTTGCCTACAGCTAGATGAGATGAATCCAGACCTAAGGTATTAATCAGTTACAAAACACACAAACTCAGCCCGGATCTCAAACTCAAGATCTTTCCAACCCTTGTCCTGGCAGTGACAACAGAGTTTCTGTCAAATCATTCTTCAGCTGTGCCTGTGCAGGGGTCGTTTTGGTCTTTGGTGACACCAATATAAATCCACTGACTCTACTGGCTAAATGAGGTTGCAGAAGTAGAACTGTGTATGTATATATATATTAGTTATATATAGTATAAGTAATAGAAACATAATAGTAATCCTCTTGGTGATACATGAGACAAAGGAGAACCCAATTAATTTCTCTCCTACTTGTGGCAGTTTTGCAGAGGTGTATAAAAGTAACAAGTGGTTACTTTTGTAATGAAGTGTTTCTGATACAGAAGACACAAAGAACAGGTCTGTCCCCAAAAGCAGTAGCAGTCTTACAAAATGTTTCATAGCAGAGTTACCCTTTGTTAGTCTAGTAGAAAATAATTTTTTTCAGCACACTGTTCCACTTAATTTTCTGAGTCTGGTTGGGCTGGACTGTATTTGCCATTATATCAGAGAAGATGCATACAATTAAATTACAGGGAACAAAAATAAAATTTATTTCTTTCTGATGTGCTAATATTTATATGAAAGGCTTCCAGTTCAGTGCTCAGTATATTTCCACAACCTGCACATCTGTATTTGAAAGAGTAACTGGAATGATGACATCCTGTTGTACCTAAAATAGACTGGACTACCAAGGGAAGGTGTCATGAAATGACATTTAGTAAAAACTCTTCACTCTTCCACAGCCCTGTTCCCTGCCGTGTCCTTCATGCCAGTTATTGATCAGATCTTCACTCGATGCAAAAAGCCTCTCTTTGAGCCCATGCTTTAAATGTAATAATAAAGTAGAAGTAGGTCATTGATTAACTGGAAGTATGACAGACAACTCCTCCAGTCAGGTCCTGATGTACTGTAAATCTTGAGGGAGGAGAGCAAGCGATGAATCAGTGATGTGAAAAGAAATAAAGCCCACAGGTTTTAGTCTTTTGGGAAGGCTTCTCGCAGCGACATAGTTAGTAGCATTACCCTCAGCAAGTCAACGGCTATGCAAATTTACAAGAGTAGCTTTCTGGATTTCCAAAAAAAGAAGAAACAAATGTACAAGATGAAATTCACTTACCCAACTGCAGTACCTAGGGAATTTTTTACTTTGCAGGCAACTAATATGGGCTACTCCTACTCATTGTTCTCTACATTGAGTTATAATATATATAATTAAGCACTGTATAATTAAGCGGTTTTACATGCATCGGTTTCCACTGCACTGTCTTCTGGCAACACTTCCTTAAGAGTCCTTATCCCCAGGCCCACTCCATAGCTGCCCGCTCCATCCTGGCCTCCAAGCAAAGCAGCTGTTGGAGGGAAGAGCATGTGGATTGGCTTGCTCCAGGAACACCTCAGGCTTGCTCAGCCCCAGCAGCGCTGAGCAGGACAGTCCTGCAAGCAGTTCTGCCACCCTACGCACCTCCTCGTCCCAATCTACCCATTACCCACAAGCAGCACAAACATCCTCTTACTCTGTTTTCCTATGCCCTTGCACTTTTCAAGCAAAAATTGCTGCACGTGCAAGCCTTTCATTAGGTGGTTTGCACCATTAGTAACACCTAAAGAAGGATGGTGCTTATACTACAGAGCAATTCCCTGTCAGACTCTCACTGGGAAAAGAACAGAGATGTGACTTTGACTGAGCCAGAGCTAGCCTTATCCTGACCATGCTGAGTAGCCAGTATTCCCTCTTCCCCTGCCCCCCACTAGATTTTTTTGCTCCAAAATTGCTCACCATGTGCCATGACTGGCATTGCTAGATGTCAAATCTGCTCATCAATCAGTTCAGAGAGCAGAACAATGTTGGCTCAGCACTATGCTCTGTGACACCCAGCAGTTTTTTTCTTGCTCTTGTTTGATGCGATTTTTTCCTAAGCATGTAAAATCTGCAATTTCTACCACTGCCTCCTCACTGCCGCCCACTTTCCCACCCAGTAAAAGCTAGCTCAGCCACTTGTATAATTTTTTTTTTCAGACACTAGCACTGCCCACAGTCAGTCTACATAAACACTGGTGTGCAAAAAGAGAAAATGAAACAGCTGGCATTTATTTAGCTCTTTTTGATTTACAGCTATGCTCTGTGGACCTCATCATCACCCACACATCTCTCGCCTTTCTGGCTCTCATGTCCACACCTCTAATGCCCTGACAACTCCAGCCCTCCACTCTCTCTGCCTGTAGCTGCAGTAGCCTGAGCTAAGCAGTGACTACTTTCATAGATTTAAGGGAGAAAATTATGCATGCAAAATAACTCAGGTAGCATCAACTAATTTTAAGTCAAATCTGTGATGTTTAGTTTTTAGCAGAATTACACAAACAGATGTAGATGCATACAGTCAACAAATAGATGTATATGCATACAGTCGACATATAGACCTATAAAATACCGTCCGATTCCCTACTGCCCTGCATTTTGTACAGTCATCATATTTGTGAAAAGAAACTTGAAGTGATAATGAATATTGCAAAAGTATAAGGATCACTGTCAATGAACAAGCTTAGTTTGATTGTTGTGCTTCATTTTTACTTTTAGAAATTTTATCTGACTTTTTATCAGACAAGTAGGAAAATTAAAGGATGCTGGAAAATAATTTAACATATTTGTGAGTTTGTTAAAAGTTATTTTACAGAACAAATTAATTAATGAAAAACTTCATCCCAATCTTTTTCTCCAGAACTTGCTTCCTTCATTCCTTCCTTTCCTTATTCTGTTCATTCTCTTTTTCATTTTCTCTCTCCTTCTTTCTCTCTTTTTTTTTTTTTTTAAATATCAGCACTTGTACTGGATCTTGACATCCCATTTATCAAAGCTGGAAAATGTAGCAGTAGGTCTGTGTGCAGAGCTGAATGTTTGATACTATCAGCAACTCCTAGCTAACGATTACCTAAATGCTACAGGCATGAAAATGTTGGTCTAAATTACATTAAATGAAGCAGCATACTGGAAAATGACCAAGATTACTCAGCAGTTTCATCTTAGGAAATCCGTCTGCTGCTAGAATAGAAAAAGTCTTTACTAGTCCCTTTCCAGCAAGGGCACAGAATACAAGGATACAGAATGACCACATAGTTCCTTAGCTAAATTCATTCACTGTCTATTTTGACAGTGAATGATATCATAAGTGCATTCAGGAATGACTTAAATCAGAAAAACACTACAGGGGCTATACAGAATTTTAAGAATAAGCATCCCAAACCCTTGGAGTAAGCCATCCTGAAGACTTGCAATGTCATCTTGCCTGGTCACAGGAGCTGGAATTTCCTTGTTCAGAGTCCTATGTGAGGTCTCAAGGGGACTGAGGGACCTGAATTTTTTTTCAGATACCCATTCAATGGCTGCGTAGCTGAAGTAAGGAGCAGCCCTAACCCCAAGAGATACTAAAGAGCTGGACATGAACACATGCCACCCTTCCAGGCAGCCTGAATGGGAGGGAGGAGAGACTGCAACTTGGGAGCTTCCACTGCCCAGGCAGGTGAGATACAGAGCAGGGACAGTGGTTCTTTCATGTCTCTCAGGGATCTGCTCTTAAATGCACCTGAAAGCATTTAAGGGTGGAAAGGAGGTAAATATACCTGTGGTCTTGTAGGTCTACTCACTGAATTACTCACAAGGTCTCCATCTCTGCAGGTCTGACTGGAAAAGTTTAGGTGTGAGTCTGTGAGCTTCAGTTCTGAGGTTTCTCCTGGAAAAACTTGTGGTGAAAGAAAAGGAAATTTCATGCACCTCCTCCAGGCTCTGGTGGCCTCTACTGGAAGAGATCCTCAAATATAACTCAAGAATTATTGTTCATCATGTCATCTGCTGCGGCAAAGTATTAAATCACCTTTGACAAATCCTTTGTTCTGAACGTGTTGTATGGTTACCAGAGTGGATTTCCCCTACTCATAGCAAGTTTGGAAATAAACTCCCCCAAAATTACAGAAAATGTTTATTTCAGTAGCTGATAGAAAGCATAAGGAAATGGGAAATTTTTGATAATTTAAACTAGTGTTCATCAACCCACTTTAATCGTAAGGAATGCTGAAGAAAGAGCAATGTATCAGAGGACTGAGTGTTGCTTCCAGCAACATTTGATAATGAGTTTACTAAAATAGACACTACTTTACATTTTGGTATAAAATACAGCTTAAAATACACAAAACATATTGAATATTGACTTTCTGCAGAAAGACTACATGATGAGAATATATTCTAAAAAGATAAGTATGTGTATGTACATAAGTGTATATTGCATATATATATCTGCAATAATGAGGTTTTCTGCAGAAAATATTTTCCACTCTCCACTGTTTACAGTCAAAAAGTAGCAATGTCCTACAAGATTTGACTCTGAGTAAATTATTTGAAGTTATTATTCAACAGTACTATCGAGCAAAGATGGTTGAAGAAAAGTATTTCTGATTTTCTTTGTGTGTATTTTTTGCAACATGCTAGCTACTATTAACAGATATGTTGCTAACTGATCTTATTTACAACTTGGGTTAAGCACCGAAATCTTTGGGCTGTGTGTGGGGAGTTGGCAACCCTGATTGCCCAGTGAGTAAACAGCACTGATGTTTGGTAAACATGGCTTTGAGTTTTTCCTTGTGGTTGTACTTAAGGGCTGGAAGCCCAAATCCCACATTAAGATGCCTCTGACACTCACAAAACACTTCGCCCTCAGTCGTAGTTGACCCTGGCTGGATGCCAAGTGCCCACCAAAGCCACTCTATCACTCCCTTCCTCAGATGGACAATGGAGAGAAAATATAACGAAAGGCTCATGGGTCGAGATAAGGACAGGGAGAGATCACTCAGCAATTACCATCACCAGCAAAACAGACTCAACTTGGGAAAAATTAATTTAAATTATTGCCAATCTAATCAGAGTAGGATGATAAGAAGTAAAACCAAATCTTAAAAATGCCTTCCCCCCACCCTTCCATTCTTCCTGGGCTTAACTTTACTTGTGATTTCTTGACCTCCTCCCACCGAGCGGTGCAGGCGGACGGGGAGTGGGGGTTGTGGTCAGTTTATCACATGTTGTCTTTTCCACTCCTTCCTCCTCAGGGAGAGGACTCCTCACACTCTTCCTCTGCTCCAGTGCAGGGTCCCTCCCACGGGCTGCAGTTCTTCACAGACTGCTCCAGAGTGGGCTCCTCTCTCCACGGGGTCACAGGTCCTGCCAGCAAACCTGCTCCAGCGTGGGCTTCCCACAGGGTCTCACAGCCTCCTTCAGGCACATCCACCTGCTCCAGCGCGGGGTCCTCCCCAGGCTCCAGGTGGAGATCTGCTCCCCCGTTCACCTCCATGGGTGCAGGGGCACAGCCTCCCCCACCATGGGCTGCATCATGGGCTGCAGGGGAATCTCTGCTCCAGCGCCTGGAGCATCTCTTCCCCCTCCTTCTTCACTGACCTTGGGGTCTGCAGAGTTGTTTCTCTCACATGTTCTCACTCTGGCTACAATTGCTGTTGCACAGCAACTTTTTCTCCTTCTTAAATACATTGTCCCAGAGGTGCTACCACCGTCACTGATGGACTGGGCCTTGGCCAGCAGCAGATCTTGTAGCTGACTGGCATTGGCTCTATTGGACATAGGGGAAGCTTCTAGCAGCTTCTCACAGAAGCCACCCCTGTAGCCCCCTTTGCCCCCCACTACCAAAACCTTGCCATGTGAACACAATACACCCTCAGAGCTTCTTGCAAAACCTTCAAGGGGCTTACGCTCTTCTGCAAGGTGTGCCTAACATTACCTATCCTAATTACACTAGTTCACTCCTCAGTTCAACAAGATTCACAAAATTGATGTTTCCTCATCCAGTCAAAGAGCCCAATCCAGTAGACATTCCAACTATGGTTAATGCCTTACAAAAATAGGCAGAGACAGCAGCACTGGCAAGTGTACCCTCATTTACACAGTGTACAGGAGTTCATATATAATTCACAGAATTAAAATAATAAACAAGATTTTACCAAGACTAGTAGCATATAGCAATAGGAAATGAGGGGCAATATTAATTGCCTGAAATACTAAGTAGGTGATATAGAGACAATTTACCTGTGAAAGGAATTAGTTAATAAACCAAAACATAATAGTTAGGAGTAAATCCCGGAAACATCCTCCCCTTGAGAACAGAGAGAACAAATTCAGAATGCATTTGCCAAGCTATTGGGAGAGCGGGAAACGAGAGTCTGTGGCCTAAAATAAGAGGTTAAGCCATTTCTGTTTACACAGATTTTAACATATCTGATAGAACCGGGGCCTCTGTTTTGTAACCAGATTAGCTGATGTGAATCTGTCTGCATCTGTGTGGCATCACTGTAATAAGTGGGACCCAAGTGGATGACTAATCGTGGCAGTGGGTTTGGTTTCCAGACTGGGGTGTGAGGTGGTCAGTTGGCCAAATAGCTGTGTATGTATATAGCCATGAGCAATCCTAGTCCATTCACTAGATTGTAAATGCAGCCATATTACTTGTGAAATTTCCCTAATCTTTAGCTAAAGAAAAAGTAAATATTAGAGCTCCCAAAATTAATATGAGGAGTGAAAAACGCATTTCCTATGTAGCTGTACAAATTGGGGTATGCTGGGTCCATATATCGTATATGGAATGACAGGATGGAAGTAAACGAAATATGTTTCGGAGCAACATGAAATATAAACAATTTAACTTTTCCATGGAAATTAAGAAGTGGAAGAGGAGAAAACATGAATAGTTTCAGCCTTACAAATGCTCATCTACTTTGTGTTCAGAGTCCTTCAGTAAGATGCCACAATTAAAAAGTCCTTCAGAACAAAATTGACACTATTTTGCTTATTACACAATTGGTGATGTCAGCTAGATAACTTCATTTGTCATAGCATCTTATTACCCACTTGAAATTTTGAGTGATGGAAATAATTAAAATTGGAAAAGAGAAAAACTCCTCGTGTTTCAATTGAGTAATCAGAAATCCACCTGAAAAGTAGATGTTGCTCAGTTGTCAGTGTAATGCAACTATGTAAATGATTTTATTTACAACCTAAGGCTTTCCTAACAGCTTTTCATATTTGTGTTAGCTCTGCTTAATGAAAATACCAAAATAGAGGGGTTTATTTTTTTTTTACCTCACATGTTGAGCCGAGAACACCTACAATATTTTAGGAAAGTTGGGGCTGTCATTAATGTCATCTAGACAAAAAGCAGGAGGATGGCATTATTTTGTTACTGTGAAATGTTTCTAAATGTACCTTGTGGATTCACATAACCGTAGGATGGTATGTCTGCTGATGACTCATGCTGACTCACCCACCAAGGCAGAATTTACTGAGCCTTCTCCTATGCCCACACACAGTGATATGATTTCCAGTCTGAGTGAATTCTTTAAAATTTAATTTAGTAGGCTTTAACTAGAGACAGATACACTTCTTCAATGGTTGCCTTAATTTGTATTTATGTCTTATTAAATGTGTGTTCAGATTATGTTTTGCAGAATCCTTTGAAATCAATTTTTAAACTAATGTGGGTAAGTGCAACTGTACTTTCCAAATATGAAGGTCTGTCTGAAAACACTGCAGGTATATAGAAGCAGTGATAATTTACTGATGCTATGGACCTAAAGGCCTAATACATAATCACTGCCTTTTTGCTATGGCTTTAGCAGCAGTACATGTGGGCCTCAACTGCGATAAGTCCCTAGGCTTAGGCAATGAATAATTAATAAAGAGACAAATTGACCTGATTCTGGTTTTATTTTAAGACTGAAAATCAGATGTTACCCCACTGAAGTCAACAGAATTAAATGGTATAAAACTAGGTGTGAAAGCAATTCTTTAAATGCCACTACAAATATCTTCAGATCGATTTTGTTTTTTCTGAAATAAATAGGAATTGTATGGAGGACTTTAATGGGAACATGATCAGTCCAATTATTTGTCTCTCTCTGAGTTCCGGTCAAAATCTGATGTGATATAGCAGCCCGAAAAGTAATTCTTGTTGTTACAGTACAAGATGCAGTGACTGAAGAGACAAATGCCAGTGAGATTCTTTCTTGGAACCAAATAAATGCTCCTCTTCAATCTCATACTCTTTGATACATACTCATGTATTTGTTAGATCAGGATTTATGATAGTCTCATCCCCACTCCAGGATTCTTTCCCCTCCACACAAAGACTAAGGGAAAGAGAAAAATATTTTGCTTGGACTACTCCTGCATGATTTGCTTTTTAAACTCTTCTGACAAATGCCTAATGAATGTTCAAGCAACAGAAAATGAGATGCATGTATCTTTCCACAAAAGAAACACAATCAAATGCTTCAGTAAATTGATCGAGGTCTCTAGACTTTTCTCCACCTTTCCAATATTCTGAAAGAACAGTTGATGCACCCAAACCACATACCCTTCCCTCTTTCTCTGGGAATTTATGTAATTTCTCCAAAGCATGTCAGCTTTGACAGTGTTTTGGGGCTGTGTGCTTTACTTCTCTTGCTCCTGCAGTCAGTCAGGCATGATTCCTAATCTGCAAGAGTTTGTCTATTCTGTCTTCTCATCTCTGGGATTCACTAAATTGCCCTGTCCTCTAAATCCTAATGTGCTGGATGAGTGGACACTTCAACCCATGTGGTTTCTGCTTCACTGACTTCCTTTCACTTTGGGTATACAGTCCTTTGTTTCGCTTTTGGAAAACAAAAATCCCAGACTTTAAGTCTTTAGTCACACCTTCCTGCCAGCATCATTGTTCACACAGGGCTTTCTTGTAATCTGTCACTAGAATTCAGAAGTTGTTGGTTTTGTGGTTTGAGTTAAATGTGCTTGAAAATAGAGTACAACTTCTTCTTTTTGTTACTTCAACCCTCAGCGGTCATTAAGGTTCTGTATGTAATGGGATATGTTACAAAGAGAACCACACAGCTGTATGACAAGGTTTGAACAGAAGTTGAAATACGTGTTTCTACCTCAGTCCCCATACGTTCTGCCTATTAACGTTCCTTCTCTTGCTGTTGCACTGCCAGTCAGAGTCTATGTTTTATCTGAGATCATCCATGATTTCTATCAAACAGGCATGCACAAAGGACTCTGCTCTGCTGAACTCCTGTCAGATGCTTTGTAGTAGAGATGACCACTGTTGAGATGCTACACCTTCCTCTAGAGATGGCCAAAGGAGGCAGTCTGTCCTTTGCTGAAGGACACGGCAATTTCCTGAGAGTGCCCTAATTACTGGATATATACAACAGGTTGCTTGCAGCAAGTTTCCCATGTTGAAGAGATGAGTGCCCAAGAACTATGGCAGCTGAGAGTAGATTAGTATCACCAAGTAATTCAGACAGCTCACTGTTGGTCTCCTTTTTTCCAAGCAGTGCCACAGACCTGTGAGGAGGAAAGAGTGATTACTGCATTAATTGTTCTGACAGTAGCTCAGTTCTAAAAGCCCTCTTTCTCAAGGGGCTCTGGTCCTTCCCATGTTTTATTGCTGGGCAGGGAAAGGGCCTCTGGAAGGAATGGTGTTAAGAAGCAGGCTACTGCTGCTACCAGAGCAAGTCATCTTGCCTACAGCCTGTTCCAGAGGACCACGGACTGAATAAATAAACCTCGAAGTCATAGCCACGGGAGACTGAATGCTCCTGCTCTTTTCGATATTTCTGCAAATACTGTATCTTCCTTTCTTTTATGCCTGAGTTGCAAAAAATATCATGATAACATAATAGCAATGTGCTAGTAATTGAAAAAAGTAACATTTTTTTCAAGGAGTGAAAATTCCCAAGCCCCATCCAGCAATGCAAATAAGCAGTTTATGGTGTTCCAGTTAACACTGGCATATCTTAGATAAACATACATGATTGCAAAGCCTGTATCCAAAGGTCCCTCTCTAGCTGAATAAACTGCCACTGAGGTTTTCTGCACTCTATAACTTATACACTGCTGGCATCCAGTTTTAAGTATCCTACTGTGCTATGACAGTGCCAGCAGTGTGTTTGGCAGCATCCACTATGTACTTACCTTTGCACTTATTACACTTCAGCTGTGGAGCCTCTCATTTTTTTTTTTTTTCAAACACTTTACGAAAAAGCTGAGCTTGTTACCATTGAAGAGCTATGCACAGTATGCTCTCCAGTGTCTGTTGTCATTCTTTCTTTTCCAGCTTTCAGAATTTTGCTGTTCTTACACCGTTTTGCAATGGAATGTAATATTTACATTTCTTGAATCTTTTTCTAGATGTAAAATACTCACTTGGCTTATCTTGGCAGTCGTACGCTCTGTGGTTCCCTCCGGCACTCTCGCTTGACTGTCTTGGAGTTCCACCTATTCTTCTGCCTCATCCCTCCTTCCCTGTGATACACTGCATCCTTGGTAGTGCTATGTAACCTCCAAAAGATTTAATCTGTTGGGCACCTGCAATTGTGCAATCTCATGTGTTCAGTAAATGCCCCACTGGAAAGACTTCTCCCCATAGCGTAACACTGACTCTTTTGTTAAGAAATGCCTTAGTTCCTCAAACTTCTCCCAGGTTGTGGGTATCCTAAAGGTATGCGTGCCAACCTGGACTTGATGCTTGTTCAGAAATAACGTGCCTTGTGCTTGCCACAGTTACATGAAATCGCTGTTATTACCAGGCTAAGTTAAATAAGGAAAAAAGATTATACTAGAAAAGCAAGGGCTAAGTTTTTGATTACAAAATGGAAACAAACACACAAACAAAAAGCATAGAACCAAGAAAATCCAATTTCAATATGTACCTTGTTCTGTCAGTCACTCACAGCTTGCCTCTGGGAGCCAAGGAGCCAGTGCAACTGCGCTTCAGGATGTACTTCTCGGTTGGGTTTTTGCCTGCCTCAGCCCAAAGTATGAGGGACTTTCCTACTGCAGAGGAGGGTAAACCTCAGAACATTTCTTTGGATCATCTCCCTTCCCTTGCTTCCTTCAGTCTAGAGAAAATTCTAATATATTGTATGGTAGTTTTGATCAACCTGAGCTAATTAGATGAATGCAAATGAAATCTGTTTACACTTGTCTCAAACTGAATCATCTCTGATATGCCGTGATCCTTTGACACGCTGATTTCCAAACTCAGATTTACCTTCTTGCTTAGAAAGTCAGTTGAATTTATAATTTGATTTGGGTCTCCATTTCCCAGGCAGCATAACTTCTATTATGAACCTTTTTTCATGGCTTTTAAAGATCTCATAAATTACATATCATAAAACTACCAACTCTACATCAGCCCCTAACCTCACAGCTTGTGAACCATGGAGTGCTTTATTCATAGGGTTCACACTCAAGATGTCACTAATAATGCTTATCAGTTTAGGGTTTGGAGCATTTTCTCAACAATTTTCATTCCTCTTACTTCCTCACTTTACCATATCAGAGGCTTTACAATTATCATAGTAACTTCCAACTCTAATTCCCTTAGCCATAGTTAATTATAGATATCCAGGCACTTTCTCTCAGAGTTATTTATTCCAGAGTTTCTTGATAGTGAGCAGGCTAATCAGAGGTCTTCTGAGGGCTCTTTCACTTTCAGAAATACTGCATTTAAAATGTCAAATCCTATCCCCAAGACTTTGTTGGGTTTGTTTCATTTCTGCAATGCAGAGTGTAAAATTGAGGAAACTGCTCATTTCTCCAAAGTTGAACATTTACATTTAAAATCTGATGTCCTCTTGTCACTAGCTTTAGATTATCTTCAAAATTAGAAAATCTTTTCTAATCATTTGAAATACATTTATTTAGCTGGGTAACAGGTAACCTGTTAAAAAGGTATGCTTTACACCTTTCACTTAGTAGTTCTCCTGGTGGCAAAAAGGACCTTTGCAGCATGCTTATTTTAACTGGCAGTCCTTTGGCAGAGTGTGGTAACAGAGTTCATGACATTCATTGTGCAGAGAGACAACATGCCTATATTTTATATTTTCTCTTTGATAACTGCAACTACTAGTTTATTTTTGTGTTTCAAAAACACCACTAGAATTTATTTTCCCTTTGAGGGGGATCAGTCTCTACTTCTTACCTGGCTTGTATTCTTACCAAGATCAGTGGCACTCTGGCTTGAGCAGGGCTGAACCCAAAGGCAGTGGTGATGATGCTAGAATCCCTTTGCTGAAACAGGAGGGAGTCAGAGCACTCGGTACCTTGAAGGAAGTACACAGCATACTTAATGTTGACACTATTATTATGGTTGGCATATTTTGATCATCTCTTTTTCTCTTTGATACTGATGTACAGTAAAGTGTGAACATTATCTTTAAGCTGCAATCTGATCTTACTGAGCTTTAAGTGCAGCGAAGGGCAGTGGATTTTCTCTTCAGCAACAACACGAACAGCAGGAGCTCTGGAAATTGTAGTGGCAACAGCAGCTTCTGTTGTGACAGTTCTCTCATAGGTCACCATGGTGAGAATGTATCTGAGTGGTTTTTTTTTTTTTTTCCTGTGCAGACACTAATATAATTTCTAGAAGCCAGAAGAACAGTTTATATAAATTAATACCCTTGTCATGAATAATCTCCATGTGGATATGCTAGTAAGAAATACACATTTTCTTTTTTAAGTAGGATTTAATAACTAGACAAAGAAGGATTTAACAGTACTTTCAAAACTAAATACAACATATTTACCTTAAAAAAGTTGTTCTGTCTGTTAGTATATAACTGGAAAAAAAACCCCACTGTTAATTGAAAAAAACCTTAATAAATAACAACATGGAACCTGGCCTACATTCTGCTTTGCTTTCCTTGTGAAGATTCATTACATGCTCATATGTTTTAACATTAAAATTGTTAATTCTTGAACTGTGGATACTGCAAGACAATGCAGGGGACGTACCTGGATTTAGCTAGGCTAAGCTCTTTGCTCAGAGCTCAAAATTGAAATGGCCGCAAGGGGACAAAGTGACATGGGCCACTTTGATGGTCAGGAATGACACCCTACAGAAATGCAGAAAAGGAAGAATTAACTCACTTTTTGTAACAACTTAGTGAGGGGCTCCATTTGGAGTCGGTCTTATCCCTCTTGCCAATCATGCTTATTAGCTTTACCTCCCAGCAAACTGGTGTGCTGATCTTGCTGGATGGGTTGGCTATTGGTGACTCTCTTTAACTGAGTCACCACCAAGTGTTTCCATTAGCAAGTCACGTCTGCAGCTCTGGCCTGCTGGGCCACTTCTTTTGGGGTTGTGTGCCACTGGGATGAATACCAGAGAGCACTGCTTAGATGTTACAAGATTTGAGAGAAACAGAGGCCCTTTCCTTGCTGTGAGCTTATTTTTCTTGGTTTGTCTGAGTCCTTGACACATTTCCTTTCTGCTTAAACTGGTATTCTTCACTTGCATGCATCTATAAATTACTCAGCAGCCCCTGTTACAGTTCACTTCTTTAGAAAAAGGTTCAGTGACCTACTGGACACACATGAAGTGTCTGTCAGAAAACATTTTTTCCCTTCAGTCTTTAAAAAAAAAAACCTTCTGAGCACCCACTTTGCTCATCATTAATATTTCAATAGGGCAACTCTTCACACTGCACAGTTTGGTTGCTGGTGTTTCCCCTCTGTCCCCACACTGCAGAAGGATGATGAGTCACATCCATTCCAGTTTAACAGCTTGGCAGATCTTAACAGAATGCCCTCACCAGAAACATCCTCAGATAATACAAACCACTCACATAGATCAGATTGCTTCTGCCTGATGTGTTGCCCCATTCTAGGCAGCTTCTCTTACCCATGGATAGATGAGAACAGTGTGTGTTACAAGCCCCCTCTCTCACTGGGCCTTTCAAGCTGTTGTTCTTCCTCAACAGGGAGAAGAAGAGATGATGGCAAATGGAAATGTGGGAAAATATTTTTAAAGTGTCACTGATCTTATGAAGCAACCTTTGCCACTCTCCTAGGCAATTACTTCTCATAATTACAGTATGAAGGGTAAAATAGTGAATTAACAGTAATGATGATTCCATATGAATTAGGAAAATATCACAAAGATTAAGTAGGAAGCTGTTAATTCATCATTAGATTACTATTAGAGACATGCTTAGGACAGAAGTGTGCAGGAAAAGGTAGCAATGGTATTGCATTGACAGTAATATCTTGGTTAACAGCTGCATATTTCAATGATAATCTTTCCAGATTTAAGTTTTTCTTTTTGAATCTCATGTTTATTTTTGAATTTTCATTAGCATGGTCTGTACTATATAACAGTGCATCTATACAGCATTTGAAAGATGTTTAAAAATTGAGAGGATATTGTTACCACAAGTTGTCTATTTCATGGAGCCTGAAAGCAAGCTTGCTAGTCAAACTCGATTGACTTCTTCGATAACGTAAGCTTAAAATATGATAAGAACATAAGTACTTTACAGTTAATTATGTTTAAGATTTTAAGCTCTCTTAAAGAATTTTAAGCTCTCTCAAAATACTTCAGTCAAAGGGTAGAATCTAAAGTTCAGATAGTCAGTGAAGAACAAACCAGGGCAGTAATAATGATGAAGACACATTAGGGATGACGAGTGAGAGTAGTCTACGCAAAAATTACTATTCTAACATAGAAATAAAATGTTTAGAAAGATTTTAGACTGCAAAAGGAGACATCTCAGCAAGAAGTTAGCAAAACTAACACTTCTAGTCTATCTCCCATGCTACTTACAATACTGCATTGAGTTCTCAGCTTCCCAGTAGCACAGAGGAAAAGTGTGAACGGATGCTCACAAGTGATTGGGTTACCAAAACAAATTATTGCCTATCAGCTAGGATGCTATAGCAGTGTATAGTAGCTTAAACTAACAAATTTTACTTCAGCAGCTGGACGAGCTGAGAGCATGCACACAGGCAGCACACAGCTTGTCTGTGGAGTAGTAACGTATTAAGCCATGCTAAGTCATGGCTTAATTACAAACTGGCTTGACAGCTTGTGGCTGTCTGTCCCTACCCAATTTAACAACATGAACAAAGCTCAAATGAAGGCAACAGAAATAATCATGGCACATCAACCCCTTCAGTTTGTTACATCTCCAAGCCAGCTCATGGCTGCCTGTGTGGAGCTCCAAATAAGTGCTTCCACACTGCCAATTAAGTGCCTGTGTGAAGGCACTTAACCTGTTGCCCAGCCATGCTTAAGACTGCATTTGTCATTCTAATGCTGAAACTGAACGGCATTTCATATCATGCTGTGATAAACTAGAATATTCTGTCCTTCCTCATCATCGTTTTGAAGTGATGAGCTCCCAGTTGCTAGAGGAAATTTCTGATATTAATCCCCAAAGACCTTGCTTTTATACTCTTGAAGTTAACTGCATTTCTATTTCTCCATCAGTTTAATTGTGTATTGTTTCCTAGTTCTCCTTACTTTTGATACCTCTGATCACCGGCTCATTTACAAATTTATTTCCCACCACCTTCTTGTGTAAGTGTCATTAAGGAAAATATCTAATAGGTTTAAGACCAAAACTGATCAGGGGTTGGGTGGGGTGAGGGTGGGACAGGGTGTGTGGGAAGAAAAGAGAACAGCCTTTACTCAGATAGTTCACCTCTGATCATTACATTTTGCTTTATCCTCTAGGGATACTCCATCACCCCCAATAGTCTCTGGTACTGCTCTGCTAATTCCTGTCATCTCTTCCCTTATTCAGAAGTTGAAGAATATCACCAGAGAAAGATATTATGTTAATTTGGTAAGGTCCACCTTTTGTAAACAAACATTACTCTTTCTCATTTTCAGCTATACTTAGTTTAAAGAGCTTGCTATGAGACAAGTGATTTCATTTGACACTGTTTTCTGACTACTTGAATGGGCATTATCTGTTCTTTCTGCCCAGAGGCTGTAGACTGTGTTTTATTTTCATCTTATATGTGATGCTAGCAATTTCTTTTCCCTTCTAGCTATTAACTATCCTGCCCTCTAACCCCATGCTCAACATCACCATCTTTACTGAAAATTGAGAAAAAATATACATCTGGTTTTAGAATCAGATGTAGACTATGTCTAAACTCCACTTCTTCCTCACTGGAAAACAACATAACTTCTTTCTTACAATATCGTTACGACTGGATAACATCTTGCTGGATTTCCAGATATCATATGCAAGGTCTAAATTAACCTGATTTCCCAGATAAATTCTCCCTTCATTCTCACATTTATTGATGTTTGAGATTTTCCTGAACCAGACCTTTTTTTCTGTTTTGTTATATGCTCTCTGCTTATAATTCTTACCTCTCTCTTGATATCACTTCTCTTCCACTTATGCCTTGAAGCCTCTACCTGTAAACCTTTTTGCCTTGTATGAGATACAGAATCCCAATGGAATCACAAATTTTGATTTTAAGATCCCTAAGGCTTCTTCCACTTTCAAACTTCTATTTGCATTATAAGCTGATTTTATTGCCAGGTTCCTTCATTTATCACAGTTTGCCTTTCTGAAATGGAGAATGTCCTACTTTCTTTCACCCCTACCTTTCATCACACAACTTGTGATCACCTACTCCAGGGTTATTATCCACAGTCAGGCCTTCAAGGGCATGTTCTTGAACCATCCAAAAGCTTCTTACAGGCTCAGTGACAGTTTGGAGGAGGAATTCACTGACTACCACAGTCCAGAATGTCTGTCCCCAACTACGAGTAGCAGGTATTCCCCAAACTATTAACTGGGAATTTGAAATCTCACTGACTGGTTCTTTATATCTAGGCAGTACCATCTCTTTGGAGTTTTCCAGCTACTGCCAAAACTTTCACCCAGGGGTCTGTAACGATCTCATGGCCCTCTCCTCTCAATACACTCTGTGACTGGCTTTTCCAAAAATAAACCGGAACTAAATTACGAGCTCTTTTATTCCCTATGTTTTATTTGCAGAACACTGTTTTCTTAACATAGAGTGTTGCTACCCATCTTTAATTTTACTTCTGTGTTTCCTCAACCTCAAATCCCCTCTAATCCACGTGTTCCAGTTAGGAACTCCACAAGTTTTACCACAAGGGGGGTGTCCTGAACTGTTTTGTGAAATTCCTCCATTTTTTTCTTCAAAATGCTGGAAATAGTATTTCCACTTTTCAGTTATTTCATTTTGACACAGTAACATTACTTGGTTTTTGCCTTTGTCCGTATCTGTGCCTTTTTCTTTGCCACCCATCCCACATTCTTCCTATTCCCCATTGCTGTACTGGCATTTAATCCTCCTCTTGATGAGCAAAACCAAGGCGAAATATTCTCTACTCATTTCTTAATATGAAGATGACCTTATTATCTGTGGTGATTTCCTTCCTTTCTTCACAGATGGTGTAATCTAGAAGGGGTTCACAGGGAAGTGGTGAAGAACCTAACTACTGTTGTTTAGTGAACTAATTTCCATGGGAAGTTACTCAGCTGAAAATGAAAGAGCTTGTTTGCTTTGCAGATAAAAAATATTCACGTACCATCAATATTCTCAGTGTCTGAGAATGCTTTCTTGTGAAACTAGAGCAGTTGCCACTTGTGGTCAAACCAGTGTGAAGGCCAGTTAAAACACTAGATGGATACATGCTTCAGATGAAAAGCCAACTTTTTCAAAAACAGAAGTAAAGGTTGAGATAATGATGTGAAAATGCTGTCAGATAGAGTAGCTTCCCAAAGTTACCAATACTTCATCAGGACCTGTTTTACAGCTCATTCATTTGAACATGAAACAAATTTAATCATTAAGATTCATCAACAGCTACTCCTAAAAGGGCAAATCTGTTCACCAATAACAACAGAACACAAAAACCCAGGAATTTTAAAAACTATGTATGATAAGAACTCACTTTCATTCCTCTTAAGTGCAGTATCAGAGTAAGTTGTTTGCAAATTACCTTTATCCTGTACAATCGATTTCCCATTTATTGGTTAGCATTTCTATAGTCCATAGTTATTTTCATGACCACTAAGAACCAGATGGACATTGCATGTATTAAAAAACTCACATATTTTCACACATGCATACATTACCATTGATCCAACACACATGTATTCTCACAAACAAATATCCTGCTTTGGTAATCTTACACAAAGCTTAACAGGGGCCAGCCCCGAAAAAGCTCAAAATCCCTAGATTAGCTATTAACTCCACATTGCCACACACAACCATTATTTCACCTACTTATTACTTCACCCAACGCCCCTGCTGCCTGTCACTGTGCCGCTTGCCTCTTGCCACACACAGCTCTTGAGCAATGCCAGTGTTCAGTTTTAGTCCACATAAACCAGCCAGATACGCACATTTTCTAGTGATTAGGAATGTGCTGTTTACGCTGGGGTAAGGATTTGTGTGCATGGTGTAGATTTTTAGTTAATCTCTAACATTTAAGCGGGTCATGTTTGAGAAGCAATAGGGGATATGATTTATTACATTAGAGATAACGTAGGGTAATATTATTTTGGGAGGTCAAGTCTGTAAAGGTTGTACTGGTAGTGAGGTGATATGATAAGGAAGTATTTTTTCTAAATTTGTTATAAAATGATATATGCAGTTAGAGATGAAGGTGAAATTAAGGGGTTATGAAGGTGAAATTAAGGGGTTAAGAACAAAGGTGTTGAACCTAGAAGCAAAGAGAAAGGCAGGGTCAGGTTTGAATGACAATTGAAAGACTAACTCCTGATTTCCTGTACATTTTGGTTTTAGTAGTCACCGTGGGAAGAATGGTTGCTACAGTAAATTAGATGGAAGAGTCAGTAGCAGCTAAGTATACCTCGGTCATACTGAGCAAAATTATCTAATGCTACCTATGGCATCTCTCTGGCAGGTAGCCAAGAAGCAAAGTAGAGGGTGTAAACAGAGACCTGATAAAATTACAGCCCAGTTCTGTACCTGCTGAAATCTGTGCAAGATTTACCATTACTTTAAAGGGTGACAGGCTCACAAAAATTACTGGTGAATCACTTGAAATAAAAACTGTTTCAGAAGTCCAAGAAGTATCTAGGCTGAACGAATTTTACATTCATCAACCAGAAGATATAGCAATTTTTAGCCAGATTTGTCATTGCTTTAATAATGTGAATTATGTTTAAATGGCTACGAGATACAAGCCTGGAGAAATGCAAAAAAAAAAAAAAATATCCCTAGCTAGATATATAAAAGTATCTTGAGTCCCAGATCATGTGGACACTGCAAAGTTAACTAGGTTGATTGGCAGCTGGGTCTGGGCACTCAAATTAGCCTGTCTATGAGCAAGTTTTCTATGACAGGAGGCTAAGCACAGTCTCAGTGTTCTGGCTGTTCCTGAACTTGCTCACAAGTGCTGAGGCAATCTAGGTTTCATTCTCAGTCAACTCTGTCAAGTGGTAGAGCTGTGGGAAGCAGCACCGTCATGCTGGAGTGACATTTCCCATCTCGTTGTGGAGTAGATGCACTTGAACCCACAAAAAGCAACGATTCAGTGCTTAGAGCTGCAGTTTCATCAGTTTCCTGAGGTCAAAGTGCCTCCAGAGCAAGGATTTTCTAATGTGAGTGGTGGTGCTGATGACCTTAAAGCTAAAAGCTGCACAGTATTTTCGGTAGTGTGGATGTAACTCTGGAGAGCCAGGAAAAATAATTCCACAGCGTGCCTAAGACAGGGAGAGAACGCCAACTCCAGAAGGGAAAGTTCCCATCTTTTTCAGGGCCAGCTCCTTTGCAAACACTCCAGAAAAGACAGATGGATGTATAAAAATGCTACATAAACTGTGTTTCAAGCTATGATCTCAAGCCCTGCATACGACAAGCGTCCACTCACAGTGATGTGTACGGCATGTGGGGAGGAAACACCGCAGTGTAAGGGGACGAGGACATTGGCAGACTGTCGTGGGGGGATTTGTAATGCCCCTCGCACGGAGGGTACATTAAAGTTCGGGGGAGTGCAAGGCAAGGACATCGCTTCTCTGTCATTTCGCTTACAGGGAAGACTAACCGCAGGCAGCAGAACTGCCGTACGGAGCAAGACAGGAGAGTCACCTCCGAAGAGATGAACCCCAGCTGGCTTCAGCCCGTTGATGGAGAACGATGGGAATAGCCAGGGATCACGGAGCATCTGGCAGACTTTCATGCTCCTTCCTGAATAAACGTTTTTGTCTGGGAGCGAAAAAGAAGTTAATGGGTAGGGAGTGCCGGCGGGGGGTTAATTACAGCCCCCGCCGGGGAGGCTCTCGGTGGAGCCGGGGGGGCGAACGGCTGAGACCAGCAGCCACTCGCGCCCCGCCGTTACTTTCCAGGCGGGGCGTTGTCGGCGGCCTCCCTCGGGCACCCAGGAGGGGCCGACCGTCCCCTGAGGCGGGCCACGGCGCTCGGCCCCGCCGGCGGGAGGGACGCCCAAGAGCGGGACACCTCCACCCTCATTCTTTCCGGTGGTAAAAACGGCCGCTCCGCCGGCCCCCCCCCCCCCCCCCCCCGGGGCGCGTGAGGCGCAACGGATACCGCGGGCGGGCGCGAGGCTCCGCCCCCCCCCGCGACCAGGAGACCGGCCTCGCGCTCCCTGATTGGCTGGCGGTGATGTAATGGCGCGAACATACGGGTACTCCTCACCGCCCCCCGTGGGACACGGGGGGGCCGCGCGCCTCTCCCCCTCCCCGCCGCCCCGCGACCAATCGCCGTGCGGAGCGGCGCGCGGGCCGGGACGCGCTCTGCAGCTCCGCCGGGGCCCGCCGGCCCTGCTTTATTGGCAGGGGCGGCGGCCAATCAGGAGAAGGCACCCACCGGCCGATTCACGCCCATTTCGCGAAGCGGCGGCCGGGGCGAGAGAGGCTCCGGGAGTGGCGGCGCTGACAGCCAATGGCCTGCAGGCAAACCGCGCCGGGAGGGAAAGGATGTGGCGGGGGGAGGGAGGCGGGGAGGGGCAAGGGCGCTCGCTGACAGCCGCTTCCGTCAGTCCTGCCCAGGCTACGAGGCCGGATAAAAAAAAACAAAAGTGCGATGAAAGAAAGAGGCCGTGCTCTGGCGCCTTGATTGACAAGAGCCGCAGCCAGTAGTTACCAAAGCAGAGGGGAAAAGTCCAATCAAGAAAAGGCCTTTGGGCGGGGCTGGCGGGTGAGCGGCGAACGGATCGACCAATGACACTGAGGAAGGGTAGAGCCAGTGAGGCGGACGGCCAATGGCCAGCCGGAGAGGGCGGGGCGGGATGAGCGACGGCAGCGGCAGCCAGTAGGCTGGGAAGGACGCGAGGCGGCCCGGCCGGGAACGGCAGCGGGGCGAGGGGGCGGGGCCGGGGGCCGTGCCCCGCCCGCCCCTCCCGGAGCGCTCTGACGTGGGCGGCGGGGAGGGCGGGCCTAGCGGCGGCCTTTGGGACAGGGGCTCCCAACATGTCGGCGCTGCTGGCGGCGCTCGGAGTGCGCGAGCGGGCAGCGACTGCGGCCGGCGGCGGCCAGCGCGGGGCGGCCCGCGCCTGAGGCCCAGCCAGGCCCTCCCCCTCAACCCCCTGCCTCACCCGGCCCGGGCCCTGCAGGGCCGCCTGGGGCCCGGACGCCGGGGGACGCCGGCGCTCGTCCGCCGACAGGTAGAGGGGGGCAGGGCTGGCCGTGGGACGCGGGCGAGCAGTTTGTGGCCGGGCCGAGGTGGGCAGAGAGGGGGAAGGAGCCGAGAGGCCGGGCCGGGCCTGGGCGCGCGCCTGCCGTGGGGAGCGGGGACTGGCTGCGCCGGCCTGCTCCGGGGGGCCGGGGGGGCGGCGGGCGAGGCCTGCTGCGTGTGCGTCCCCGGGGAGCGGGCAGGCGCCGCGCAGGCCTGGCCTCCGCCTCCTCCCGCTGGCGGAGAAAAGAGGGCCGGGGACCGCGCTGACACGGCCTGCCGGCGGGGCGCCCGGGCGAGGGCCGGCGAGGAAGTGGCGGGGAAGCCAAGCCCGCCGGTGTAGCTGGGGCCGGGGGCCGGTGGGCCCGCCCTCTGCGCGCGCGGCGGTGCGGGCCGGAGCGGCGGCGGGGGCCCCAGCGGCTCAGGCCCCGCACGGCGGCCGCTGCGTGCGGCGTGGGGGAGCCGGCGGGCCGGGCCCCGTGTGGGTGGTGCTGTGTGCGGGGCGGGGAGGGGGCCGGCTTGCCGGGAGCTGCGTGCGGAGCGGGGTTAGGGGACGGCTGGCGGGCCGGGCCTGTGCACGTGTATTGGTTGGGGCCGGGGGAGTGGCGGGCCGGGGCCGGCGGGGCCCGGTGTTTACCGAGGGGGTGGGGTGGTGGGAGGTGGCGAGCTGCGGGCACGGCCCTGGTGTTGGAGGGAGAAGCTGTCGTTAGGCCTGGGTGCTTGTGACGGGCTGGTGGTGTGCGGAGGGAGTGAAGTCACAGGCAGATGGGCAGTGCCCGGGCGCCTTTAGCGTGGACAGGGAAAGAAATGAAAGGCAGTTCTCGTGTAGTTTGGAGCTTGTTGGCTCTGCGAACCCAGTGGATATAAACGTGGATATTCGTCTCCTGTGATTTGTAGCTAGTCGCAGGGAGAGAGTCATTTTGATGGGCTAGAGTCAGCTGGAAAAATCTGCGTGTGTGTTGTTTTGTGTGCTGTGGTAGGTTGAGGGATATGTTTATAACACGGGGATGCAGATGGTGGGTGAAACCGCACGTATTTAGGAATAGTGGGTACATGAAGGCCTGTGAATTTAGGAGTGATAGGTAAACAGTCTTGTGTGTGTTGTGAGAAGTAAGGTGATAAGTTGGCTGGTTTCTAAGTGCTGTGGAGGAGAGAGGCTTTGAGTGGTAAGCCTATGTACAACTTACAGGCACAGTGGTAACAGGTTGCTTCAAGGTTCTGAACTTGTTTGGTGGCCAGTGTGGTTAGACTTAATGTGCGAGACCTTCATGTGTAATATGAGATGGTATGTGGACAGGAAGGCATGCATGTTCTTACTGCCTGTAAGTCTGCTGCTCGCACTGGGAGTTGAGAGAGATGCCTGGCTGTTACCAGCTCTGTGAGGCCTGTTTCTTGTGTGTTGAGATGGGCTAGGGCAGCAAGCAACATGGTCTGTGTCCTGGGAACCTGAGAGGAGCTGTGAATTGACCTATCACCTGTGATGAAATTGAAAGGCTAGATATTTGTTGTTTGAGCCATGGGATACAAATTGAAAGACATGTAGCAAATGCCAGGTGTTCGGAGAAAAGTCTGTGCACGTCCTGGGGGGGCTGTAGTCTGTAGGTATCTATATCTGTTAACAGGTGTTGGGCAGTATAAACTTCTGTCTATAAGGGCATAAATGTGCTCTCCTTGTGGGTAAACTTCTGGGGATTACCATGGATTATAAGAACGTGAAGGGGCTTGGGTGGATATTTAGAAGTAGGTATGAATGGCGGAGTGTTTGAAAGGCTTGTGTGCACTTGAAAAGCATGAATTTGTGGGGATTATGCATATACAGGGTGAAGATTGTGTTAGGCTATGTATACATGTGTGTATCAGGGGAATGGTATTTGTGCAAAAGGGAAACTCGAGTTTTCGTATTGCTGAGTTAGTGGGAACTCTAGTCTGTATGTGGAGAGAGTAGGCAGACATTTTTGGCTGAGGTTATGAAAAGTTGAAATAGTGTTGGGGAGAGATGATGAACTGGGTCTGGGATCCCCTGGATGTGTCCTGAGCAGGTGGGAGGCTGTGGGGATTCTTTGCTCCTCTTGGTATGGAGGGAAGTATTTTATAGTTGTGACAGTCAGTGGAAACTAAAAAAGTGAACAAAGATGAAGCAATTTGTGAATGTTACAAATATTACCAGACTGAAGTAGGCTACAGAATAGTCAAGGGGTTTCTGTTAAGGCGTGTATTTTGTTCTGTTTGTTCCAGTGGGTAAATTGTCCATTAACTTTAAGAGTAAACTTGCTGAAACTAGCACCCATAATAGTGTTGACAGGTCAGCAGCTAGCTAAAAGCACTTAATGTGTATAGACGAGCCCCATGTATGGGTGAGCTCAGGGGCTCGAATGTGTCTATTATATATATATTTATTATGTGTGTTATATATAGCATAACACTTTAACTGAGTGCATGTGTCCAGAAGGTATGAAGTCTTTTGTACTGGACGTATGCTTGTGTTTGAAAGAGGGTTAGAGCATAAACACTTGAGGGTGAGATCTCTGAAAAGATGATCTGTTTAGAATGGAAAGCTGTTTGGCTCAGGTGGAAATGAGGAAAAATTGCATGTGTGTATCCCATGTTCTGTGGGTTTGTGATAGTATGTATCATTTGTTTACACAGCCCCTCATTTCTTGTTCTGCACAGATATTTAGAGGACATTGTTATATGGGGTAGTGGTTTCAGGCACCTAACATCAAGATGAGGGAAACAGAATTTATGTAGTGTGGAGAGGGCTGCGTAGAGAGTACGTAGAACCCATTCTTCTTATATTGCAGTAGCTGTGAGGTGGTCGCTTAGGTAGGGAAGTAGAGAAAGAAGAGACTAGTTTTATAGTAGTTGTCCTGGGTAATGTTCCCTTCTTGTCTCTGATGTGGAGTTATCACTGTTCACTTAAACTTTTCCAACAGTGATCACTAATGTGTGCTGCTTACTAAACTTGAAACCCTGTCTTGCAGAAATATAAACCCATCACAATTGAAATTAAAGCTTGTGAAATCTGTGTGTTGAACACAATCTTTTAAGGTGCTCAGTGGTCAAGAACTACTGCTCTTGGAAGGGGCAGTTGAGAGTAGTTTCTTGCATGAATGCGTTGCCTCCATATTACAGAAGGAGAAAGGCAGTAAAAATCCACTCTTAATACTGGGTGTAAAAAATCTGTGTGTTTGAAGTATTTGTATTACAATAATGATGATCACTCTCTGGAGCAGGGTTTACTTAGACTGTGTCAAGGGATCAGGTTCTACGTAGAGCAATGTTCAGAGAGTACGCTCAATCTTGACTGAAGCAAATGGCAGCACACCTAGCTAAATGCTACCGTAATGTTCCTGGGGGTGTGTGTCTATGGCTTTTTTCAGTGTGGTTTTTGTGGGTTGTTCTTCGGGGTTTTTTTTCTCCAAAAAACTGGAAATTGCAATTGATCATTTGCTACTGTCTTGGATCATCAGTCAAGTAGAAAAGCTTAAATCTGCCACATAGACCTGTTGCTGTATCTTAGTAAATAGCTGTTCTTCTCTGGCCAGTGCTGGAAGATAGGTAGCTAACCATTGGTTTTTGCAAGCACAGTCTCTTCCTAGTGAATGGGAAGGCCTTTGTGAGAGAATCCAAGCTCTAGACTCCATGTGTGGATTGTGGAGAGTGATTACTGTAACAGGTCATGCATATCTTTGTGTCCATAGTTGTTTTTCTCTAATATTGATTCTTTCTGTCCACCACTTCAATTGTATCAAGTATGCTCTTTTTTTTGTGGTGGGTTTTTAATTCTTGCTACCTTGTTCAACAAGTTTTCTCATACCTCCAAGTTCAGTGCTGCATTAGTGTTTCTCTTCACTTCTCTGAGAAAATGAAGAAGCATCCTTCAGATCTTGAGCCGTTTAGCAACCCAAGTGATTTGATCTGAATATTGATCTTCTCAGTAAATTGGAGGAGAGCAATGGTGATTTCTTTGGAAAACTGTTAAAAGTAAAAATTTTTGCTATCTTGGCTCCTTCCCTATTTGTCACATTTTCATTCTGTGCTTCAGTTGTTTATGCTAGATCATCTTCAAGGTTTAGCTTCTATAGATGTACAGGGTGTGAACTGTGACTTCTTCCTTCTCGCTGTCTGTTAACAGTGTGAATGTAGGATAAAAGTTTTACGAAACTAAGAGGGGCCTGGTTTAGCCCTGGTCTTCAGCATATCTAGTAGGCATATAATTTTCAGAGAATTTAATTTCAAAATCTGGACAAGTCATTGCAGGTTCTTAAGTTTAAAAAAGCTACACAAGTTCAAATAACATCAGACTATAAAGGCCCAGAAAAGAGAATTTGTTTGCAGGGACGATGGAAGATACGTCCCTGATGCAAGAATAAGGATGCTGAGTTTCCAAAAAGGTTGTCAAAATTGTTTTTCTAACAGATGACCTTGCAAAGTCCTCAAGTATTTGGCTGATTATCTTTCAGTCTTGGGCAGCATGGGATACTCGTCAAACTGCTTAAAATTTGGCAAATAAATCTTGTACAAATTTATATCTGTATCATGCTAAAGCCATATAAAAGTTCTGAGGAATTAATGAGTGTCATTCCAAAAGAAAACTGTCTGAAAAGCTTTGCATGAGATGGTAAGAAATAACTGAGCTAGTGTAGAGCAGTTCAGCTCATCTCAACTTCTTGAGACATTATTGGCATGATGAAACATAAGGGTTGCCATTGAGTGTAGGTTAGCTTAGTTTTCTGGCTCTTAGGAAAACCTACATTAGGAGACAAGGTACAAAGATGTTTTGTTGTAGAAAATGATAGAATGGAAAACCCCATATCTCAGCGGACAAGAGCCTTTCCTATAATTTCAGAGGAAATTAATTGGCCCAGGTATTGTTCTGCTAGGAAAAATAAGTCACCCACAACTCTTTCTTTTCCCTACGCACCATTAGTTTCCCATTAACATTACTTCAATGTGTCATTTTATGATGTTACTACATTACTATCTCATGCTGTAGGTTCTTTGCATCTTTGATGGGAAATAACCTTTTTGATTGAGTTTTCTTTCAAATAAATAGTACAACTAGATGCTTAAATCTGTTTTCACAGGAGTTAACAGGAATTCAGGTCAAAAACATTGGTTAAGAATGTTTCAGACTAGGTGACTGGAGAGCTTAAGATGGCTCTTTAGCATGTATGGTAATGACAAGTCAGTGACCACAAGCTTCCAGTTAAGTCACAAAGGAAAGTATCAGTCTTTGCAGTTTTCAGGGAATTAGCGTGTTAAGAGAAATCTTCAATAATCTTACCTCTGCGTCTGCACCCCAGTGTAGAAAGTTGCCATTTACTGAATGTAGAGCAAACATGGCTCTGCGCTGTTAATATATGAAGGAATTGTTTTTATCAAGGAGGTAATGAAGTAAGATGATGATTTCTTGAGTAGAGGAGGTAATGCTTTATTGTAATTTATTCATACAGTACTGCTTTGGCCTGTTCCCACCAGCTCATCTGTCCTGCTAAAGCCAGGTATTATTTGTTCAAAACTCATGATTTTGTATTTAAAATTTCGTATAACAAAAGAAAAATTGGTGACTGGAGAGAACAAGTCTCAAATGATAGAACTATTTGTAAAGAACAGATATTTTGATTCAAGTGGAAAACTGAAACAATGAATATTATGTTGGTCAGCTTATTCAAAAACAAAAAAACCTCTTTTCTGGGCAGCTTTGTTGGTTAAGCTGATGTGCAAGTAATATAAAGCATTATCGAGCACATGCTGCTCTTCCTTTCCTATCACCAGCTACAGTGGAGCCATTGATGTGGGTTATTGGATTGGGATTTCAGTGCTATTGAAAAAGTTTTACAAAACAGTAAATGTTAATGATGCATGAAGTGTGTAGATCTTGGGTTTTTTTGACTTTGTTCAGAGAACTTTCCTAGGTGTATCCCACTAGCTTTTGATACTCCTAACTGTAAAGGGGTGGAAGCAGAAGCGGGCAAGTGGTGCGACACCTGCTGCTGTAGTTCCTCCAGGAAAAGGAACACTCAAATTCACTGCAGCCCTCTGTTTCAGGGCCAGTGAGGTGTGCCTTGGCACCTTAAGTCTGTGCATTTAATTACTGCTGCTTGAGGCTTTATTAAATGAATGGGCAGTATCTGCCACATTGATTATGTTTATATTAGCAAGCAGTATGATGCAATTGAAGATTGTAGAGTGAAGCTATAAGTTAGGCAGACCCAGTGTTCACTGTGTGTGTACTTTGTGGGGCTTTATTTTAGACTAGTTGTGGTCTGGTTCTGTGGACTGAGTATACACCAAACATTACTGGGTATTAGGTGTTTTTCCATACTTTTGGTTTAGGTTAATATAAGAGATGTCCAGATCATGTGTTCAGAAACTTCTTTGAGATGTGAACCAAAGCACAGCAAGTGTGGTGACTCAGGTTTACTTCAGAAGTGCTCTCCTGATCCAAACTAAAGTGCTAATACAGATCTACCAACTGGGTCTCTAAAAGGCACCTTGGAGTATTGCACAGGGTGTTGAGCTATGTGGGGGACTGGATTCTGCCTTCTGCCTCCAAAGTGCTGTTGTCAGGACTGCAGAAATTGTCCTGCTGCTCTCTGAGTAAGGATTGTTTGTTTATCTTGACTGGTAACTGAATCTCTGTTCCCAAATTATTGTCCCTAGTTTTGAAATTGTGTGTGAAAATGACTGGTGTTAAAACTAGAATAAATTCTGGAAAGAAGTTCTTTCATGGTTTTGCTTCAGTTAATCAAGAATGAAACTAGCTGCGTGAGCAACAGGTTATGAAGCCTGACTTCCTGTGGCTTTGTGTCTTGTGGTTGGATTTTTCTGGGTATACTGTATTGTGAGCTCTGAAAGTATTTTCATGTGTTTGGGGCATTGTCTGTCCTGCTGTCCTGTGTGGGAAGTTGTTTTTTGGTAACGTAGCTGAGCTCCTGCTGCGCTTGTCCTCAAGGGACACTAGTTTGGATATATCTCCTTGGTCTGACTGTTCGTTTCTACAAAACTCATGGGACCTGTTTATCTCTGAAATATTTATGCTTGTGTTAACTTCTGAATTGTGGCCAGTTTCAATAAAACTTGAGGGGGGGAACAACACATGCTGTAGCTTGTCTTCCTAAGGTTGTATTTTATTTATTTTCCACTAATGCTATCTCATTTTACTGTCTTCTTATATTTACAACTACTTTAAATTTCTTCCGAAGAGTTAAAAGTATTTCCTTAACATTTCAGGCAACATATCTAGAAGTAGGAAATTATGTTCCTAACAGCTACTTCTTAAGGATAGGATAGATAAAATTCTTGAGAGTATCCAACGTGATTATTAAACCACCTCCAAATAAACATAGATGGGTCTAAAGTTGCATTTGATGTATATTGTAGCCTTTTGTAATACAGAATGATACTGCATATGATAGTTTTGGGCCATGATTCTAGGAGACAAGTGAATGAGGGTTTGAAAATTATGTATTGAAGTCTCTGGAGTACAGCTAGGTTGGATTTTGAGGGTGGTGGATTAGGAATTGGAGGGGGCAGGGATTTGTGTTTGTGATTGCCCTTGTGACCTTGAAAAGCTGCTGAAGTGGTGCTTTGAAACTTTTCAGATGAGAAGTACTGTATTGAAGCTATGTGGTACTGCAGGCTGAGTTCTGAGGGGTCTGTTTTCAGTGTATAAAGCCAAAGAAATAGTTCCTTTTGCTTCTATTTTAAGTGGGCCTATACTCAAAGCACTGACTTTACAGAGCTTCTGTAAAGGTATGAAAGGTGAATCTAGCACAGATGTTACTTAGTTTTGCTGTGTCCTTTTTGCTCCTGCTTTCCATTTCCCTAGCACAGTAATAAAATACTTCATTTGTTCTAGTTCCCAACAGGAAAATCTCATCCTGGTCAAAAAGTACTCTGCGTACCAGTTTGTGCCCAAGACCTCACTTCAGATATGGTACTAGTTGCAGGCACAGTTTAAAGTTGATTCCCTCTGGGGCATTTGAGAAAAATTGTTTATAGCTGATTTTTCAAGAAAAGGATACTCTTTGTTAGTGTGTGTATTCAAGACAAATGTGAAGTACTTTTCTTACTTTGGCTGTTGTAAAACTTGAATCCAGACCTAACAGAGGTAGTCCGTTCACTCCTCTAGCTAGTGATCTGTCCTGCATCTTTGAAGGCAAAGGACCTCCATCTGTCTCAAAAGAGCCCCAGTGCACAGTACAGTCTGTTAAGACTCATGAACATCTCACTTGGGGTGACGTCAGGAAGAACTGAAGTGACCCTTCTAAGGAGGTTATTAACAATATCTAATTACAGCTGGGATTTACAGGCGTCTTTAGTGAGTGTTATCCAGTAAATGTGGGACTACTACCTACAGGTGTATCAGACTGACTCCTCAGATGTAATGCTTGTCCATTTGCTAGCTTGTCGTGTTTTCTGCATCTTTACCACTTTTCCAGGAGACATATTACGGCAAGCGATTTTTTTGTTTCGCTTTTCCTTTTCACTGAGATGATGTCTTCCCTATGCTTTTACTTACTGATTGCTTAGGCTGGTAGATGGATTTATTAGAATCATCCAAAATCTGGGTTGTAGCTGATAATGTTACTCTGAGGAGCACTTTTTCTATACTAGTATAAGGTTGTGTGTAAAACTTCGAATAGTAGGGGTTTTATAAGCAAAATTAAAACAGTCTTATGAAAACAGTAGCTAGAGCTGGGGGGAAGGGGGGCGTGTGAAACCTGTTCTGTAAATCTTCCAGAAGTGCACTGCAATTAAAACTGCTGTTTAAAAGATAACCTAGAAGTTGATAGGCTTTAGTCGTTTAGAAGGTACTTTAATAATAGCAATTGCTTGTTTTGTGGGACTTTTTCACAGTGTTTGCTAGAGTCAGATAGCCGTGCAGTCTCCTCTGCAGGAAGGCCTTGGGAGCGCTAACATTTACCTGTGTTTTAAAATTGAAATAATAATAATGCTTGTGTGTGATGTGGAAGAAAAGCATTGTTAGGATTCTGCCATAGTGACACCGGTGTTTGTATCCTACTTTTATATCATAGTAAACAGAATTTATTTCACTTCTGTTTCACCTTTGGTTTTCCTTATGCTGAACCAGGTCTATGCTTCTATGTGTTTTATTACTATATTTGAGTATAAGAGTGATGGAGGTTAAGCGCTGCTGAAGATAAATATCTAGCTTGTAATGTTAAGTCCAGTAGGATGATTTCTCCCTTTAACTAGAATGCACCAAACACAAGCAATTCTAGGCCAGAGAAGAACTTCTCTAAAATATTTAATGAACTCAAAATAGTAGCTGTTGTTAACCATAACAGCTTACTACGTGGTTTTGGCTATTGTTGCAGTATTGTTTTAATTTAAAGAAAAAAATGAATGCTGTCAACTTAAAATATCTGATTTTTGGAGGGAAGGGGATAAGGTTACAGACTGTCAAAACAATTTCTGATGGGTTTTTTTTAACATGAAGTGAAATGGGGTTTGACTTGCAGAGTCAGAGAAGAAGAAATAAAATTCCAGTATAGATCAAGATTCTTCAAATGAGCTTGTGTGCTGCTGTTGCCAATGGCAAGGAATAGAATTCAACATGGTCAGAAATATGTCACTGGGGAAAGTACTCTGAAATTGTATTCTTTACACCCTTTATTGATTTATGTTTGGAAAATATTTTCCTTGAAAAATATTGTATATTTTCAGATATATTTAATGACCATGCTATTTTCAATCTGAAGTTTTCCATAATTCTGAATCTGTCGAGAGGGTAAGTAGGGTTCCATCTAGGAAAAATTAGTTACTATTTCAAGTGATCTTTTTTCACTGTTTTGTTTATTTCAGGGTTACCAGATTCGAATGTGTTTTGTATAAACAAAAACTTGGGGTAGCAATTCCATAACTAACTTTTTTGAAAGGTGTCTTAGTGTCTGTCCAGACTTGAAACCTGATTATGTTGTCAGGTTCACAAAGACTACAAAGCTAATGTGGAAAACTTCTTAATAATATGTCTCTCCATATTGTTCCTTCCTCCATAGGTCTTGTTTGTGTATTTGTTGAAGCATTGATTAAAACAGAAGTTCTTGCATACAAAGCAGAGGTGACAGTTTAGCTCTGTCAAGAATTGTCAGATTTGTGCTTGAAGCCTTTCTAAAGTAAGTGATGGTCCTAGAACACTGCTGGAATCTCCACCATGCTTTTCTGCTATTTAGTGTCGTCTTAGTAATCATCTTAAGCTATCACTGGTACAAAAGTGATCCTGGACTATATGTGAGCAAACTTTATTCTGCAGTTTATTTCGTTGCAATTTCAGAACTGTTGATTCTTCTAACTTAGTGCTTATCCTCTCCTTTCCTTGGGTCAAAGTCTGATGCTGTTACTACAGGAGAGAAACTGAAATGAAGCAGGAGAGGAAATAAAAAGTTGTGTTCTTAGTAAGTGTTGTGTGTTGACCTTGGCTGGATGCCAGGTGCCCACCAAAGCTGCTCTATCACTCCTCTCCGCAGCTGGACAGGAGAGAGAAAATACAACAAAAGGCTTGTGGGTCGAGATAAGGACAGGGAGAGATCACTTGCCAGTTACTGTCACGGGCAAAAGAAGCTCGACTTGGGGAAATTTAGTTTAATTTATTGCCAATCAAATCAGAGTAGGATAATGAGAAATAAAAACCATATCTTAAAAATGCCTTTCCCCCACCCCTCCCTTCTTCTTGGGCTTAACTTTTCTCCTGATTTTCTCTACCACTTCACCCTCCCAGAGCGGCGCAGGGGGATGGGGAATGGGGTTTGTGGTCAGTTCATCACATGTTTGTCTCTGCTGCTCCTTCCTCAAGGGAGGACTCCTCACACTCTTTCCTTGCTCCAGCGTGGGGTCCCTCCCACAGGAGAGAGTCCTTCATGAACTTCTCCAACATGGGTCCTTCGCACGGGCTGCAGTTCTTCATGAACTGCTCCAGCGTGGGTCCCCCACGGGGTCACAGGTCC